>NW_006770175.1:737840-821232 GCF_000442215.2 Lipotes vexillifer
AAAGAGTGTTGTGTGGTTTTAATTTAGGAAGAGTGAATTGTGAATTCAGATTTAGAATATCTTAATTATAGAATGATTCACTTCGCCTCCCTGAACCTCAGTTTCTTCAACACAAAAATAGGATAATAATGCCCAACTCTGAGGGTTAGTGGGAAGATTTAATGGTACAATGCTTAAGAATTCTCTTTGTAACAACAACAGCAGCAAGAGACCATTATAAAAATGGAAATAATTATTTCTGCATTTAGGTTTATTTATAAGGGTCAGTTCTACTTTCAGTGCAATCAAGATACTGATTTTTTTTTTTTTTTTGCGGTACGTGGGCCTCTCACTGTTGTGGCCTCTCCCGTTGCAGAGCACAGGCTCCGGATGTGAAGGCTCAGCAGCCGTGGCTCACGGGCCTAGCCGCTCCGAGGCATGTGGGATCTTTCCGGACCAGGGCACGAACCCGTGTCCCCTACATTGGCAGGTGGACTCTCAACCACTGCACCACCAGGGAAGCCCAATACCTACTTTTTTTATTCCAGTATCTTGTAGTTGCTCCATAACTTGGCTCAGAGAAAGAATTCCACCAAAAAGGAATAGCCTGTGTTTTGTTTTGCAGAAATCTCTGTAATCAGAACATTTCATAGATGTTTTATACAATGACAAATAGTTATTCACAGACAGATGCTGGCCATGTGTTTTCCAAGATCAATGAAAAATGCCAGCAAATGGGAAATTGGAGGGAGGGCAGAACAGATATTTCCTGAAGCAGCACACCTCCCAGTTGGAAACGTCAGAATCTTTGTGAGTTTCTACAGCAGTGTGTAGAGTATGCCAGGGCTCTGGGTGTGGTTCTGTGCAGCTGACTGCAGCATAACTCAATTAGGGAATTCTCAGTGGCTGGGCATCTGGGTTCTAAAGTGGTTGTTTATATTCTCCAGATGGTCATGGACAGCAGAAATAATACATTTAAAAGGAAGGAGTACAGAGGGGAAAAAAGAGTTTGAAAAGTAGCTAAGCTGCTTTTGTCTTTTCCTTATTATAATCTGATTTTTTGGGTGGAGGAATAAAGCAACTGTTCCAGAGAAAAATGCTTTTCACTCATTTAAAGTTTCTTTAGCATCTTGAATTGTTTCTTGTCATAAAGGGAGCTCTTTTTACAGAGACACCTGCAATCTAAACAGGATATACAGGGGATAATGCCTTTTAGAGTGACAAAAATGCTTGGATTGTACAACATAGTTTGTATAAGTCAATGTATATCTTAATATTGGTGATAAAAAACCTCTTTCTAATGAGAAAGGAAAGTGATTAAATATCATGGAGATATTGTTGGAGACTATATGAAACAAAAGTAAGCAACAACAAAACATCAAGATATATTGGCACATGTTTGAGATGGAATTTTGCAACCCTTTCATTATAGCCTCAGCTATGATTGGACGAGGTGTTTCTCTGAAGATGACCAGTGTTTCTCTTGGAGGAAAGTGATTCCCCCAAATGTTGTGTTTAAAATAAATGCTATTCCTGGGCTTCCCCGGTGGCGCAGTGGTTGAGAGTCTGCCTGCCGATGCAGGGGACACGGGTTCGAGCCCTGGTCTGGGAAGATCCCACATGCCGTGGAGCGGCTGGGCCCGTGAGCTATGGCCGCTGAGCCTGCGCTTCCGGAGCCTGTGCTCCACAACGGGAGAGGCCAAAAAAACTACAAAGTTGTAACCATATTAACATAAACACTCACCAAAATATTTTTGTGCTTGTGAGATAGATAGATATTAGGAAGAACAAAACAATACTCACTACTATATATAACATAAGTAAATGACAAGGACCTACTGCATAGCACAGGGAACTATACTCAATATCTTACAATAATTTATAATGGAAAAGAATCTGAAAAAGAATATATATATATATATATATATATATATATATATAATTGAATCACTTGCTGTACACTTAAAACTTATGCAACATTGTAAATTAACTATAATTAAAAAAAAACCTACTATAATGATAATCAATGTTCTGGGTACAGGATATAAAATGGTGACTGAGCTAGACATTTTAATCATTTAAATTTTTTATCAATATAATATATACATGGTTTAAAAAGTTAAATAATACTAAAATATTAATAATAAAATTCAGCAGTTCCCCACCCATTGCACTTCGCTGACACCCAGACCTCTTCCAACTGGCAACAAGGTTGATCTTTTTTAATTGTTTCTTTGGACATTTCACACCCTTGTATTTCTAAATAAGTGTGTTTATTGCTATTTTTGTTTTACATATTTTCTACTGACTTTCTACACTTAATTTTCTCACACTAACCACTCTATTACCCCATCCTCCCAATATAGTTGTAGTTTTGATTAAATATTATTCATTTTTATTATTCATTATTATGCCTATGCATATACTATTTACAAATGAATGCTGTCATGTGAATATGTTTTTTTCCTTATTTTTGTTGTTACTAAAGTTAATAATTTTTCCACTTGCACTTATTCTTCTCATACTTTTTATTAGTCTCTCAGCATCATTTTCATAACACTAAGGTATGTATAGTTACAATTTTTTTCTTAGAGAAAACTTTTGAGAGATTATTTCATTTGAGATTCCCAGGTAATATCTTAAGTTTTCCTTTTTCTTTACTTGAAATTCTCTTTACCTTTCTTCTGAATATTTTTACCCATTTCTTGGATTTTACATCTTCTCCCTTCTTGGTTTTACTTGTTTGTTCAAAAGAGCACATCATTCAGTATTTTAGTCAGATTGAAAAAATAGTTGAATCCTGCAATTTTACCAAATTCATTAATTAGCTCTAGTAGTTTTCTGGTGGCATCTTTAGGATTCTCTATATATAGTATCATGTAATCTGCAAACAGTGAGAGTTTTACTTCTTCTTTTCCAATTTGAATTCCTTTTATTTCTTTTTCTTCTATGATTGCCATGGCTAGGACTTCCAAAACTATGCTGAATAATAGTTATGAAAGTGGACATCTTTGTCTTGCTCCTGATTTTAGAGGAAATGCTTTCAGTTTTTCACCATTGAGAACGATGCTGGCTGTGGGTTTGTCATATATGGCCTGTATTATGTTGAGATAGGTTCCTTCTATGACCACTTTCTGGAGAGTTTTTATCATAAATCAGTGTTGAATTTTGTCAAGAGCTTTTTCTGCATCTATTGAGATGATCATATTGTTCTTATTATTCAATTTGTTAATATGGTGTATCACATTGATTGATTTGCATATATTGAAGAATCCTTGCATCCCTGGGATAAACTAATGCATAGTAATCACTTGCATTCCTATACACTAAAAACAAAAGATCAGAAAGAGAAATTAAGGGAACAATCCCATTCACCTATTACCTAGGAATAAACCTTCCTGAGGAGGTTTATTCTGTACTCAGAAAACTATAAGACACTGATGAAAGAAATCAAAGATGACATAAACAGATGGAGAGATTTACCATGTTCTTGGATTGGAAGAATCAATACTGTGAAAATGACTATACTACCCAAAGCAATCTACAGGTTCAATGCAATCCCTATCAAATTACCAATGGCATTTTTTACAGAACTAGAATAAAAAGTCTTAAAATTTGTATGGAGACAAAAAGACCCCAAAGAGCCAAAGCAATCATGAGGGAAAAAAATGTAGCTGGAGGAATCAGACTCCCAGACTTTAGACTATACTACAAATCTACAGTAATCAAGACAATATGGAACTGGCACAAAAACAGAAATATAGATCAATGGAACAGGATAGAAAGGCCAGAGATAAATCCACACACCTATGGTCAACTAATCTCTGACAACGGAGGCAAGGATATACAATGGAGAAAAGATAATCTCTTCAATAAGTTGTGCTGGGAAAACTGGACAGCTACATGTAAAAGAATGAAATTAGAACACTCCCTAACACCATACACAAAAATAAACTCAAAATGGGTTAAAGACCTAAATGTAAGACTGGACACTATAAAACTCTTAGGGGAAAACATAGGAAGAACACTCTTTGACATAAATCACAGCAAGATCTTTTTTGATCCACCTCCTAGAGTAATGGAAATAAAAACAAAAATAAACAAATGGGACCTAATGAAACTTCAAAGGTTTTGCACAGCAAAGGAAACTATAAACGAGATGAAAAGACAACCCTCAGAATGGGAGAAAATATTTGCAAATGAATCAGTGGACAAAGAATTAATCCCCAATATATATAAACAGCTCATGCAGCTCAATATTAAAAAAAACAAAAAAAACAAAAAAACAATCAAATACTGAGCAGAAGACTTAAATACACATTTCTCCAAAGAAGACATACAGATGGCCAAGAGGCATATGAAAAGCTGCTCAACATCACTAATTATTAGAGAAATGCAAATAAAAACTAAAATGAGGTACCACCTCATATAGCTCAGGATGGCCATCATCAAAATATCTACAAACAACAAATGCTCAAAAAGTGTGGAGAAAAGGGAACCCTCTGGCACTGTTAGTGGGAATGTAAATTGATACAGCCACTATGGAGAACTTTATGGAGGTTCCTTAAAAAACTAGAAATAGAATTACCATATGACCCAGCAATCCCACTACTGGGCATATACTCAGAGAAAACCATAATTCAAAAAGACACATGCATCCCAATGTTCAGTGCAGCACTATTTACAATAGCCAGGTCATGGAAGCAACCTAAATGCCCATCACCAAATGAATGGATAAAGCAGATGTTACATATATATAATGGAATATTAGCCATAAAAAGGAGTGAAATTGGGTCATTAGTAAAGACGTGGATGGACCTAGAGACTGTCATGCAGAGTGAAGTCAGAAAGAGGAAAACAAATATCATATATAAACACATATATGTGGAATCTAGAAAAATGGTACAGGTGAAGTGGTTTGCAAGACAGAAATAGAGACACAGATGTAGAGAACAAATTTAGGGACACCAAGGGGGGGAAGTTGGGGTGGGGGTGGTGTTGGTGGGATGAATTTGGAGATTGGGTTTGACATATATACACTAATATATATAAAATAGATAATTAATAACCTGCTGTATAAAAATATAAATAAATAAAAATCAAAAAAAGAAAAAAAGAAAGAAAAGATAGTTGAATGACAAAGGGCATGGTGACAGCTGCCCAAAACCTGGTTCCTGAATTGTACTGCTTCAGTCTGAATGAGTGGTTTCTGTGGGACTTCTCCCTTCTCTACAGATTCCCTTCCTTTTCCTCTAGATTTGGGTTTTTTCTTTCTTTTGTTTTCTGATCTCTTGATTTATTCCCATATTTTGGTGACAGACATTTTCCACTCTCTTAATAAAGTAGATACATTGATTTTCATTTTTGTTCTCTGGTTTTGTTTTGCATCTTGAAGATCTAAAAATGTCCTTGTTTTACCCTGACAGTTGATGGAACATTTGGCTGGATATAGAATTCTAGGTTAGAAATAATTTTATTTCAGACTTTTGAAGGCATTACTCTATTTCTTCCAGTGTACTCTTCAGAGCATTGTTCCTTTATATGTCCCCTGTTCTTCTTCTTCTCCTTTTATTTTGATAAGCTAGTAGAACTTTTTTCCCAGGTTTCTGAAATTTCACAATGATTAGCCCTTGTATGGGTTGATTTTCATGAATTTGTTGGACATTCCATGGTCCTTTTCAATCTGGATATGTATGGTTTGCAGTTGTAGGAAATTTTCTTACATTCTTTCTTTGATAATGTTTCCCCTCAATTTTCTTGGTACTTTCGTTCTGAATACCTATTATTTGAATTTTGGACCTCTTGAAATAATATTCATACATTTTCCATCTCTTTGGGTTTTAACCTACTTTTGTGACAATTACTCTAACATTTTCTTTCAGCCCTCTATTGAGTTTCTGTTTTGTTTCATTTTTGCTATGATATTGCTAAATTCTAAAAGTTCTTTTTAATAGCATCAACTTCTTATTTCATGAATAAAATAACTCATGTCTCAAAGGATAGTAATAATAGTTGTTATTGTTATTGTTGATTTTTTCTCACTGCATAGTTTATGTTTTCTCCTAGTTGCTTTTGTTTGTTTTGTTTTAGTGCTAGACTCCATTTCAGAATTTTCTCTTAGATGTCTCATTATTCTTGATTGTCTATTCATGATTAAGACTGGAGCATTAACAAGCTGTTTGGAAACTCTGAGGGCATGAGTAGTGTTATCTGATTTTGAGCTTTATTGCCAGATAGTCTGGGTGAGACATTTCTGGAGGAATTCCTGGTGTCAATATCTTTAGGCCCCTTTGTGTGTGGGAAGGGAGTTGGTTAGGGTTAGGGTTAGGTTTCCAGAGAAGTTGCTTTATTCTCTCCTGCTTACAAAGTCTCTAGGAGTTGACTGGAGGAAGAGGGCTAGGGGCTTTTTCATTTAGCATCAACACACATATGACCACTTAATTTCTTTCTTTTCAGTATGGCATACATCTTTTCTACTTTGCCAAAGACCCTTTACTTTCTCCAGAGAATAAATTTCTCATCTCTTGGCAGGGGTGATAGTGGTGTGAGAGTGGGAGTAAAGAAGGATCTAAACTTTTCCCCTAAAGCTTTCAACAATCTTCCCAAGTAGAGACAGATTTTTGGTCTTTCTGCTCCCTCCCTCTCTCCCCATTTCTAGGATTGGTTCCATGGGGATGATTCAGCTCATTAAATTATAGGGAGAGCTCAGGTTGCTTTGGCAGCTACAGTGTGGGAACTCCCAAGCTATGCTTCAGGACCAGGACGCCTCTTTGTTCCATAGAAAAATGAGGTATTCTTCCTCTCCTCAGTCAAGCCTATGAATATATGTGTTCATGTCTCATTTGGAATATCAGTGGTAATGGAGGATCTTACATTCTTTCTGATCCAACATTTTATTGCTCATATCTTCTCTCTAGGGTGCTGTATTTTCATGGCTAATGTCTATCCTTACAAAAAAATTCTTTGCTATGATTTTAGTGAGATTTGGGGCATATATATTTCAAACTGCCTTCTTAGAACGGGACATTTTCCCTCTAATCACAGCATTTTCAGCACCTAGTGCTGTGCCTCAATAAAGATTTTGTTGACCTCAACCAACATTACGTGTAATACTAATATTGTCACTAGCTATCCTAGCTATCTACTCAGAAATGTTATTAGGCTCAAACGAAGTAAGATATACTGTATCTTAAAGTAGTATACTGTATCATAATTGGATATGCGATTATGATGAAGATGAAAGTGATGGCAGTACCTCATCTCTCTTCTTTCTCTTCTTAACTAGAACTTATATGACTGGTACTATGTTATTTGCTTCACAGGCATCAATCTCTAAAATTTGTTAAAAACATATAAAATTGTTATTGCCTTTCCTATTTTATTTTCTTTTTCTCCTCATTCTCTATTCCCACTGTCTCTCTTGCCAACCTCAAGTAAAAAATGTTTTTGCTTTTTAAAGAGCAAGCTAAATAAGAGAGCCTTTGTACCTTGTTGGTGGAAATGTAAATTGGTACACCCACTGTGAAAAAGTATGGAGGTTCCTCAAAAAACTAAAAATGGAATTACCATGTGATCCAATAATTCCACTCCTGGGTTTATATCTGAAGAAAATAAAAACACTAATTTGAAAAGATACAGGCACCCCAATGTTCATATCAATGTTATTAACAATAGCCAAGATATGGAAGCAACCTACATGTCCATCAACAGATGAATGGATAAAGAAGATGTGGTATATATATATATATATATATATATATATATATATATATATATATATACACACACACACACACACACACACACACACACACACTAGAATACTACTCAGTCATAAAAAGGAGTGAAATTCTGCCATTTGCAACAACATGGATGGACTTGGAGGTATTATACTTAGTGAAATAAGTCAGACAGAAAAAGACAAATCCTGTATGATATTATTTATGTATGGAATCTAAAAAATAAAACAAAATAGTAAACATAACAAAAAACAGACTCAGATATAGAAAACAGATATAGAAAATAAACTAGTGGGTACCAGAAGGGAGAGGGAAGAGGGGAGGGGATGATAAGGGTAGGGAATTAATAGCTACAAACTACAATGTACAAAATAAATAAGCTACAAGAATATATTGCACAGCACAGGGAATATAGCCAATATTTTATAATAACTATAAATGGCATATAATCTTTAAAATTTTTGAATCACTATGTTGTACACCTGAAACTAATACAGTATTGTAAATGAACTACACCTCAATTAAAAAAATAAAGAGCAAGCTACACAAAGTATTGATTTTTTTCTAAGACACATAACTTTCCTGTGTGTAGATATGGTTATTGAGATAATAATGTTGGCTGCTAAACAACTAGAATTACAGCTACCCTAATTTTACCACTTCACTAAAAGATTGAAAAAACAAAAAACATTATTTCTCTTGTGTGCCTGGCCTGAAATTTTATCCTGCTTTCAAAAGTGCTTGAAGCCTGGGGCACCTGCTGGGGATATTAATCCAAATTTAAGTTCTCATTTAGGCCCCAAACTCATATGACTTGGTTCAACTACTATTTTAAAATAAAGCTAGTCTTAAACTGAATTTTATTTGCAGAGAATACATGGGTATTCACAAGGTATCTGGGCAGACTAAATAGGAAAAAATTGGGAAGGAGAACACTGAGCTCACAAAACCCTACACAATAAAATAAGTACACATGTGCTCCCACATGGAGCAACTATGGGGTTCTAGAGCAGTGTAAAAATGCACACTGCTGGGCTTCCCAGGTGGCGCAGTGGTTGAGAGTCCGCCTGCCGATGCAGGGGACACGGGTTCGTACCCCAGTCTGGGAGGATCCCACATGCCGCGGAGTGGCTGGGCCCGTGAGCCATGGCCGCTGAGCCTGCGCGTCCGGAGCCTGTGCTCCGCAACGGGAGAGACCACAACAGTGAGAGGCCTGCATACAGCAAAAAAAAAAAAAAAAGCACACTGCTTTCCTATGCTGTCTGGGTAAATATAACTGATGAAACCAGGCAGAATTCTAGATTCAGGGAAAAAGCATCTCCACCATTTGGAAGCTTCTCTCCCTCAGGGCAGCTGTCTTAGCATTCAGGGTTCCCAGGTGAATAGTGTTGAGGTAATTACATTTTTGTGTAATCTTAGCAAAACTGAAAAAGCGATCTACTCAATTCAAATGCAATGGGGAAATGCTATGCCTTGTGATAACACAGGTCTTTGTTCTTCTTCAGAAGCACTTTCATCACCTACATCAGAAGAGGGAGGTGAGATTTCAGCAGAGTACATCTGCTGCTTCGACGGGTGTTTGAGAAGGGGTCATGCTCTTGCTGTATGGGTCACTCTTCAAACCTTAAGCAACAGCACCTTGAAGCTTCCTCCTTAAACCACTCCTAAATTACTCTGCTCAGGTTGTATAGGATACTGCAGTGTGGCTCCTGTAAGATGAAATGGAAGCTCAGACCAACCTAAACAGGTTGACTCTACCTTTTAATATGTTAACTGCAAAATTCTGCACCTGTGTTAATTACTACTCCCAAGATTGTGTACTGGGGACAAGATGAGTTGAGCTTTAAAACTGTAGTTAAGAGCAAAGAGCTGGAGAGACAAGGTTAGCCAAAAAAGATTAAAAAAAAAAAATCATCTAGTTAAAAACCTCACCAGGTGAATGGGATGACAGATGAATGATGGATGCAGGTGGGAAAATGGGATTCCCTTCAAGGAAGAGTGTGATGTGCAAGGCAATGAGGAAACATGAGATCCTGGTGCGTGTGCGTGGGGAACAGATAATGCCTGTCTTGTGTTCTCACTCTATTGTCAGAAACTGCTGGAATAAATCCGCTGGAGATCTGCTATAATAAAATCAAGAGCAGTTTCCCATTTTGATATAAATTTAGAGGCATTGTAATTGTCATTGTGCTACTCTTTAAGGTCAAATTTTTATGAAAGGAACAAAATAAGTAAAACCCTGAAGAACATGGGCTTTGGAGACAGACAAGTTAAGACCCTAGTCCATTGTTAACTAGTTATGGAGCTATTATTAACCTCACTGAACCTCAAGTTTTCAATCTGTAAAATAGGAATAATAATAATAATAATTTTCTTTCTATTTTTTATAAGGAGTAGTTATACTGGGTTTAAAGTAGCAAGAACAGTCAGTAACTGAATAGGTCCCCAGAAATGGTAACTGTTATATTTGGGTGTTAGAAATAACAATAAAAGAATAAAACCTTGGGTGAAGTCTTCAAAATAGGTCTTATCCTAGATAGTCAATGAGTTCTATTGATCTTTAGGATACAAGGATGAGTTTTTGTGCATGGGTGAGTGAACATAATTGATCATGCCTAAAAAACAAACAAATAAATGAAACAGAGAGACAACAACAAAGATGTAAACAACCTCAATAAACCAAATCTAAAACCAGTACCAAAATAAAAAGAAACCCTTTCTGATTGAAATAAACTAATTTATAGGAATTAGGAATGTATTAGAGCTACTATTCTGGTTCAAATGTTCATTCTTTCAAACTAGATTACTTAAATAGTCTCCTAACCTAATACTTAAAAGAGTGCATGGCATTCTTTGTATGTGTGAATGAATGAATGAATGGACTCCAATAAATCCTCATGCTACCAAATTAACTTTCCTGAATCATTATTATCACACCATCATCCCCTTGCTCCAGAACCAAGTGCTGTCTCTCTCCAGGGATGTACAAGGGTCTCCTATAGTCATAGAGAGCCATGATATGACAACTGGAGCAGAGCGAAGGAAAACTCCCAAATCTCGTGACTTTTAACTACCTTTCTTTTTACCAGTGACGTTCTCAAAACATCTATGAAAGGGGTCAAATTGCGTCATTAGCATCATTTTTTCTTTTTTCTTTATTATCCTCCTTAAATCAAATTATTTCTAAATTTGCAGCTATGCAGCTCATAACCACTCAGCTGCCAGCTTGGTTTTCTCCTCTCAAGTTGATACTTTGTCTTCCTTCTCCTTAATGTACAAATTTGACTGTCAGTAGAACTGGCTGAGTAAAAAGCTGTCAGGAATTCCCACAAATAATTAAGGCATAAAATAAATAATAAATGACTAGTATGAGAGAATGTTCCTTTTCTTTCTGTAATATACTCAGTGTAGAAAGAACTCTGGAGACCCAAGGTAATCAAAAGCCCACTGCTGGTTTTCTCATACACATTTACGTTGTTTCTTTATTTTTCTGCTGAAGTATTTATTGTCTTAAAAACAGTAACATTTTTATTTCACTAGCATATCTGTAGAGACATTGTAGTTTGACTTGATTTCCTGTAAAGGAACAGTGAGGTATATATGTTAAAATAATCAAAATTCAATTTTAGAATAAAAAAATCTATCCCATAAATATTCTGGCTCAATTCTGGACAGCCTGTTTCTGTCTTTCTTCTTTCTCTGCCTCAGAAACATCTTCTTTCCATCTTTCTGTCCTATTTTACATGTATCTGTTGTTCAAAACAATAGAGGAAAAAAACAGAATGGAAAAGAAAACTGGCAGGTAGGATGGGGTAGTGTTAATGTAGCTTACAAACTGGATTTCAAAACCATTTGCTGCTTGTCTTTGTCATTTCCAACTGAGAACTGTAGACTGGGGAACATAGTGTCTTTTGGGGGAATTCCCCCTGGTTGCCAATTCAGATACTCTCTTGGGAAGTGTAGAGGGAAGGGAGTCATAAAACTTCAGAGAAATGGAATAGCTCCCCAGTTAAAACCAAAACCAGAACCAAAAAATAGTCACTTATTCAGGAGTATATTTTCTTGCTTGTTTATTTGCCTGTTGTTTTGCACTGAAAATTCCATTAAGGCAGCAATCACATTTGTTTTGTTCATTAAATGTATTCCTAATGCCTATCCAATAAGAGATGCTTAATATATAGTTGCTGGATGAATCAAAAGAGCTCACATTTATTGATAAATTTCTTTGTGCCAGCATAGTTGTAAGAACTTTGCACACATTAGTCTGTTCATTCCTTGTTTCGTTATCATTACAGCTACTAACACTTTCAGTGAGTGATGAGATTACAGAGATGAGGTGCAGGGTGGATGATTTACCAAGGTCACTGGCTGCTGAAGGGCAGAGCTGGGAGTCAGACTCAGGCAGGCTGACCCCAGAGCTTTGTTAATAAATATCTTTTGGCTGATTAAAATATTAAGATCATATTTAAGTAGAGACTTTTATATCTTGAGTAGTTCAGCAGCTGGGGGGAAGGTCACATGATTTCTGTGTTCCCTTGACAGAATCAACAATCTATATCAACCCATACTTCAGATCACAGGAGTAGTATCTGGTTCCAGAGTGACTCAGTCTATTTCATACTACCTACATGTGTATTAGTTTAATCAAATCTTGGGAACTCTTGGGAACGCTTGTCCAAGTATTGGAGCTGTGCTCTGAACTATGAGCTGGTGGACTTATTAGATTGTAAATACTTTGGGGATATAATAATAAATGAATTTGTTCACTTAACTTTTATTGGATACCTACAGTATTCCAGGTACTTTGCTAAGGCAAAGAAAATGTGTATTATGTATCTTTATATCTTCAGAGTCTAGCAGAGTATTCTGAGAATATACATTAAGTGTAGTATTCAATTAGAATGCAATGAATAAATTCAGTGAGGTAGGGTGTACAGGAAGAGGGGGAAGGTTGGAGATGGGAGATAATGAGTTTAGACTGTACTCTTGCTTTGATGTACCTTCACAGTGTTTATTAACCACAGGTTATGCTTTTGTGTTTAGAGTGTTTAATACATAATGGAGTGGTTAATGGACAATAGTGTCAATTTTTGCAGGAGATCTTTATAAGAAACACTTCTTGGTTTGTTTTTATATTATATTATTTATATACATTATTTTATATTCACAATTTAAAAATTGTGAAATATGCAAAAAGAAATGTACAGAACACATTATATACAATTTAATAAAGGATTATAAAGTGAACAACCACGTAGCCACTGACAGGGTCAGATATGGCAGGCTGATGATATCCCAGAAGCCCCTTGCATAGTTCTTTGAGTCACATCCCACAGCTTCTCCTGTTGGATGTATCCCCTATCCTGACTTTTATGATACTTGTTTCTTTGCTTTTCTTTACACTTTTTTTTTTTGCCAAAATTTGCATTTCTAAACATCATAGTTAGTTTTGTTTATTTTCAAACTCTATAGAAATAAAATAATGTGTTCTTTTGTGTCTGGCTTCTCTTGCTCAATATCATTTTTATGACATTCACCCACTGCCACAGTTAATTTTCTGCGTGGCATAATATTCCATGGCATATAGCACCATTTTATTGCTGATGGACATTCAGTTGTTATAAAAAATCCTGACATAAACATTTTTGTAAATGTCTCTTTGTTCACTTTTCTTTTGGTAACTACCTATGGTAGGATTGTTGGTTCATAAGACTTGTGTATATTCAACTTCAATAGGGCTGTCAAATATTTTTCCAAAGCAATTGTAACAATTTATTCTTCCACCTGTAATATACAAAGGTTCCTGTGGCTTCAAGTTTTTCTCTAACACTTGATATGATCAGTCTTTTTAATTTTAGTTTTCCTGGAGGGTGTATCATGACATCTCATGGTGCTTTGCATTTTCATGATTATTAATGAAAAAATTATACAACATATTTTTATTGTTTGTGAAATTTACACATTGCACATGTCTTCTTCTACTCCATAGTTTGCCTTTCCATCCCCTCAGTGATGACTTAGAAGAGAAGACATTTAAAATTTTAATGTCATCAAATTTACCAATTTTTATAGTTGTGTGATTTATTTTTATTGGAGTATAGTTGCTTTACAAAGTCATGCTAGTTTCTTCTGTACAGCAAAATGAATCAGCTATATGTATACATATATTCCCTCCCTCTTGGACCTCTCTCCTAGCCACCCCCACAATCCCACCCATCTAGGTCATCACAGAGCACCGAGCTGAGCTCCCTATGCTATACAGCAGGTTACCACTAGCTACTTTACACATGGTAGTGTATATATGTCAATCCTAATCTCTCAATTCATCTCACCTTCCCCTTTCCCCACTGTGTCCATATGTCTGTTCTCTACCTCTGCGTCTCTATTCCTGATATGCAAATAAGTTCATCTATACCATTTTTCTAGGTTCCACATATATGTGTTAATATACAATATTTGCTTTTCTCTCTCTGACTTCCTTCACTCTGTATGACAGACTCTAGGTCCACCCATGTCTCTACAAATGACCCAATTTTGTTCCCTTTTATGGCTGAGTAATATTCCATTGTATATATGTACCACATCTTCTTTATCCATTCATCTGTTGATGGACATTTAGGTTGTTTCCATGTCCTGACTATTGTAAATAATCCTGCAATGGATATTGGGGTGCATGTGACTTCTTGAATTATGCTTTTCTCAGGTGTATGCCCAGTAGTGGGATTGCTGGGTCATATGGTAGTTCTATTTTTAGGTTTTTAAAATAATTATTAATTAATTAATCTGTTTTTCACTGCATTGGGTCTTCATTGCTGCATGTGGGCTTAGTTGTGGTGAATGGGGGCTACTCTTTGTTGTGGTGCACAGTCTTCTCATTGTGGTGGCTTCTCTTGTTGTGGAGCATGGGCTCTAGGCATGCAGGCTCCAGTAGTTGTGGCACCCGAGCTTAGTTGTTCTGTGGCATGTGGGATCTTCCTGGACCAGGACTTGAACCCATGTCCCCTGCATTGGCAGGCAGATTCTTAACCACTGCACCACCAGGGAAACCCTTAATTTAATTCTTTTTGTCAGTAGCTGTTCAGTTTCCCAGCACCACTTATTGAAGAGATTGTCTTTTCTCCACTGTATATTCTTACCTCCTTCCTCATAGATTACTTGACCATAGGTGCATGGGTTTATCTCTGGGCTTCTATCCTGTGCCACTGATCTATATTTTTGTTTTTGCACCATACCATACTGCCTTGATTACTGTAGCTTTGTAGTATAGACTGAAGTCAAGGAGCATGATTCCTCCAGCTCCAGTTTTCTTTCTCAAGATTGCTTTGGCTATTTCGTGTCTTTTGTGTTTCCATACAAATTCTAGTTCTAGTTCTAGTTCTGTGAAAAATGCCATTAGTAATTTGATAGGGATTGCATTGAATCTGTTGATTGCTTTGGGTAGTATAGTCATTTTGACAATATTGATTCTTCCAATACAAGAATATGGTATATCTATCTCTCCATCTGTCTGTGTCATCTTTGATTTCTTTCATCAGTGTCTTATAGTTTTCTGAGTATAGATTTTTGCCTCCTTAGGTAGGTTTATTCCTAAGTATTTTATTCTTTCTGATGTAATGGTAAATGGGGTTGTTTCTTTAATTTCTCTTTCTCATCTTTCATTGCTAATGTATAGTAATGCACGAGATTTCTCTGTATGAATTTAGTATCCTGAAACTTTACCATATTCATTGATTAGCTCTAGTAGTTTTCTGGTGGCATCTTTAGGATTTTCAACGTATAGTATCATGTCACCTGCAAAGAATGACAGTTTTACTTCTTTTTCTCCAATTCGGAATCCTTTTATTTCTTTTTCTTCTCTGATTGCTGTGGCTAGGACTTCCAAAACCATGCTGAATAATAGTGGTGAGAGTGGGCACCCTTGTCTTGTTCCTGATCTTAGAGGAAATGTTTTCAGTTTTTCACCATTGAGAATGATGTTGGCTATGGGTTTGTCACATATGGCCTTTATTATGTTGAGATAGGCTCCTTCTATGCCCACTTTCTGGAGAGTTTTTTTTTTTAATCATAAATGGGTGTTGAATATTGTCAAAAGTTTTTATGCATCTATTGAGATGATCATATGGTTTTTATTCTTTAATTTGTTAATATGGTGTATCACATTGATTGATTTGCATATATTGAAGAATCCTTGCATCCCTGGGATAAATCCCACTTTGTCATGGTGTATGATCCTTTCAATGTGTTGTTGGATTCTGTTTGCTGTTAGTTTGTTAAGGATTTTTGTGTCTATATTTATCAGTGATATTGGCCTGTAATTTTCTTTTTTGTGATATCTTTGTCTAGTTTTTGTATCAGGGTGATGGAGGCCTTGTAGAATGAGTTTGGAAGTGTTTGTCCCTCTGCAAATTTTAAAAAGAGTTTGAAATGGATATGTGTTAGTTCTTCTCTGAATGTTTGATAGAATTCATCTGTGAAGCCATCTGGTCCTGGACTTTTGTTTGTTGGAAGATTTTTAATTGAAGTTTCAATTTTATTATTTGTGATTGATCTGTGTATATTTTCTAATTCTTCCTGGTTCAGTCTTAGAAAGTTGTACCTTTCCAAGAATTTATCCATTTCCTCCAGGTTGTCCATTTTTGTGGCATATAGTTGCTTGTCGTAGTCTCTTAGAATTCTTTGTATTTCTGCAGTGTCTATTATAACTTCTCCTTTTTCATTTCTAATTTTATTGATTTGAGTCCTCTCCCTCTTCTTCTTGATGAGTTTGGCTAATGGGTTATCAATTTTGTTTATCTTCTCAAAGAACCAGCTTTTAGTTTTATTGATCTTTGCTATTGTTTTCTTTGTTTCTCTTTCATTTATTTCTGCCCTGATCTTTACGATTTCTTTCCTTCTGCTAACTTTGGGTTTTGTTTGTTCTTCTTTCTCTAGTTCCTTTAGGTGTAAGGTTAGATTGTTTATTTGAGATGTTTGTTGTTTCTTGAGGTAGACTTGTATTACTATAAACTTCCCTCTTAACACTGCTTTTGCTGCATCCCATAGGTTTTGGGTCGTCATGTTTTCATTGTAATTTGTATTTAGGTATTTTTTGATTTCTTCTTTGATTTCTTCAGTGATCTCTTGGTTATTTAGTAACGTATTGTTTAGCTTCCATGTGTTTGTGATTTTTACGTTTTTTTCCTCTGTAATTGATTTCTAATCTCATAGCGTTGTGGTCAGAGATGATGCTTGATATGATTTCATTTTTCTTAAATTTATTGAGACTTGATTTGTGACCCAAGATGTCATCTACCCTGGAGAATGTTCCGGGTGCACTTGAGAAGAAAGTGTAATCTACTGTTTTTGGATGGAATGTCCTATAAATATCAATTAAATCTATCTGGTCTATTGTGTCATTTAAAGCTTGTATTTCCTTATTAATTTTCTGTTTTGATGATCTGTCCATTGGTGTAAGTGAGGTGTTAAAGTCCCTCACTATTATTGTGTTACTGTCGATTTCCTCTTTTATGGCTGTTAGCAGTTGCCTTATGTATTGAGGTGCTCCTGTGTTGGGTGCATAAATATTTACAATTGTTATACCTTCTTCTTGGATTGCTCCCTTGATCATTATGTAGTGTCCTTCTTTGTCTCTTGTAGTAGTCTTTATTTTAAAGTGTATTTTATCTGATATGAGTATTACTACTCGAACTTTCTTTGATTTCCATTTGCATGGAATATCTTTTTCCATCCATTCACTTTCAGTCTGTATGTGTCCCTAGGTATGAAGTGGGTCTCTTGTAGACAGCATATATATGGATCTTGTTTTTGTATCCATTCAGCAAGCCTGTGTCTTTTGGTTGGAGCATTTATCCATTCACGTTTAAGGTAATTATTGATATGTATGTTCCTATTACCATTTTCTTAATAGTTTTGGGTTTGTTTTGTGGGTCTTTTTCTTCTCTTGTGTTTCCTGCCTAGAGGAGTTCCTTTAACATTTGTTATAAAGCTGGTTTGGTGGTGCTGAAGTCTCTTAACTTTTGCTTGTCTGTAAAGTTTTTGATTTCTCTGTCTAATCTGAATGAGATCCTTGCAGGGTAGAGTAATATTGGTTGTAGGTATTTCCTTTTCATCACTTTAAATATATTCTGCCACTCCCTTCTTGCCTAAAGAATTTCTGCTGAAAAATCAGCTGATAACTTTATGGGGATTCCCTTGTATGTTATTTGTGGACTTTCCCTTGCCATTTTAAATATTTTTTCTTTGAATTTAACTTTTGTTAGCTTGATTAATGTGTCTTTGTGTGTTTCTCCTTGGGTTTATCCTGTATGTTACTCTCTGAGCTTCCTGGACTTGGGTGGCTATTTCCTTTCCCATGTTAGGGATGTTTTCGACTATAATCTCTTCAAATATTTTCTCAGGCCCTTTCTCTTTCTCTTCTTCTTCTGGGACCCCTATAATTCGAATGTTGGTGCATTTAATGTTGTCCCAGATGTCTCTGAGACTGTCCTCATTTCTCTTCATTCTTTATTTTTTTAAAAATTCAGTTCCTCGGCAGTTATTGCCAACATTCTATCTTCCAGGTCACTTATTCGTTCTTCTACTTCAGTTATTCTGCTATTTATTCCTTCTAGTGTATTTTTCATTTCAGTTATTATTTTGTTCATCACTTTTTTTTTTTTAAGTTCTTCTTGGTCCTTGTTAAAGATTTCTTTTGTTTTCTCAATCCATGCCTCCATTTTATTTCCAAGATTTTGAATCTTCTTTACTATCATTACTGTGAATTCTTTTTCAGGTAGGTTGCCTATGTCCTCTTCATTTATTTGGTTTTGTAAGTTTTTACCTTGCTCCTTCACCTGTAACATATTTTTTGTCATCTCATTTTTTTTTGATGGCTGGAGCTTTGTTTCTTTCTTCCTAGTTGTTTGGCCCGAGGCATCCGGTACTGGGTTTGCAGGCAGTTGTGTAGAGTCTTGGTGCTGAGATGAGGACCTCCAGGAGACCTCACACCAATTAATATTCCCTGGGGTCTGAGTTTCTCTGTTTAAAAAAAGGCAACAAACAGAAAGAAGGAGAACAATAAAAAGAATAAAAAATAAAATTAGAAAATAAATATATATTAGAAAAAATATAAATGAAACAACAACAAGCTAAACAGAACCACAATAGCAAGAAAAAAAAGGAAGAAAATAATACCAGGAGAGGTCTTGGGGAGGGTGGGAGAGCAGGGCTTAGGCTCAACGCAGCTGAGGTCCTCCTTTGAGTGGGTGGGGGAAATGCTGACTGCATTCCTCTCTGACCCCCGAAGGCCTCTCCCCATCCCCACTAATCCCCACTCTGTGCGTTTACCCCTCTGATTGTGGGAATCCCTCCCCTCTCCCAGCTGCTCCTCAGAGGTGCCAGTCCCGTTCCACCTCCACTTTTCCTTGCCCCTTTCTCCCCCCCCCCATTCTACATGGTCATGTGGGGATTTCTCCCATCCCTTTAGGTGTCTGATCTCCCCCACCAGTGCTGGTAGGTGCCCTAGTTGTGAGGAGATGTATCCTCCTACTCTGCCATCTTGACTTCTATAGTTGTGTTTTTAAAAAGAATTCCTGACCCTGAAATCATAAAGTATTCTTTTATTCTATTTTTTAAAACTATTGTTTTTCTTTTTCACATTTAGATCTAAATTAGAGTTAAGTTTTAACTTTGGTCAATGTCAGTTTTTTCTATATTGATATGAAATTATCCCAGTTATCATTTATTGTAAAAAAACAAACAAACAAACAAACAGTGACCATCATTTCTCCATGACTCTGTACTGGCATTTCATCATAAATCAAGTTTCTTGGATTTTGTTGTTGTTGTTCCATTGGTAAATAATTGGTAAATATATATCTATATTTATATATCTTGTACCAAGACTACAATGTCTTAAATATTGTAAATATTATAGCTTTGTCATTGTCTTGATATTTGTTAGAGAAAGTCCACTCATCATTTCTAGAATGTCTTGGTTATTCTTGGCCCTTTGCATTTTCTTGTGTATTTTAGAAACAGTTTGTCAAGTCCTGCCCAACCCTTCACCCAAAGAGGAAACCTATTGTAATTTTTTTGAGACAGTATCATATTTACCAAATTGGAAAGATTTGACATTTTCACAATATTGAGTCCACTGTCTGAAAATGATGTATCTCTACTCATTTATATCTCTTTAATAGTCTCAATAATATAGCTTTATAGTTTTATTCACATCTTTTAGTGGATTTATTCATTGGTATTTGATACTTCTCATGCTTTAAAATTGTAATTTTAAAAACTAATTTCTACCTCTGTGGCTAGTATATAGAAATATTATTAATTTTAAATATTAAACTTGTATCTAGTACTTATGCCAAACTCATGTGCTTGTTTTAATGATTAAGCTGTAAATTCTTATATATTTTTCATGTATGCAATCTACCTCTCCTTCCCTTGTCACACACATAGAATGTAGTCATAGTCTAATTTGTGCCTGGTGTTTAACACCTAATATTAAATGGAGCAAAATTCTAGACCAGTGTTTTTCTTCTTTTTTTTTTGTGATACGCGGGCCTCTCACTGCCGTGGCCTCTCCCATTGTGGAGCACAGGCTCTGGACCTGCAGGCTCAGCAGCCATGGGTCATGGGCATAGCCACTCCGCAGCATGTGGGATCTTCCCGGATTGGGGCACGAACCCGTGTCCCCTGCATCGGCAGGCAGACTCTCAACCACTGCGCCACCAGGGCAGCTCTAGACCAGTGTTTCTTAACCAGGGTTGAGAGTTATTTTCAATAAAACATTCCTGTGTCTTACCAGCTTCTATATGTTTGGGCTAGGGCTTGAGTATATCTGTTCTGAAAAATTTCCCAGATTGTTCTAATGTAAAAACCTGGTTGTAAACCATTGTTCAATACCAATAAAGTAACTGAAATACAAATCAATTGCCTGTATAATTCAAGCCCTAAATATATTTCACTCTTAACTGTCTGAGTAACTGAGGCAAAAACACTCATTGTTTTGGTTTGCTTGAATTTCCTTTTACTCTTGATTTGATAATGGTACACTCCAAGAAAACAACGAATAGAAATTTAAATGTTAGATTTATGTGTAAGAAGAAATAAGAATTTAAGAGTGAAATCTTTTGAATCTTCTTTTAAAAGAATTTTGGTAGAGTAAGCTAAGAAATGGATGTCTGGAGAAGAGGTGGCTGAATGTTTTCTCTTTTGGCTGAAATCTCAACAAACAACAAGCTACAATGAGTAAATCATTTTTAAATGGATGAGACTAGGGATCCAGATGTTTGGAAGCAAGGTACTAGTTGGTAATGTGCTGTAGCACATCATCCAGCCCCTTCCTGAGGGAAATGATAACAAAGCCAGACTCTCTGCTTTCTAAATATCCTCTAGAAACCAATCTTGTTGTCACCAACATCACAACTTTGTTTCAGCTGGCAATTTGCCAACATCTGCTTGGCAAGGATATTTTTTCCCTTCAACTCTCAGATATACATTTTCCCATTTTGAAGCACTGAACCCAACACACAGCAAGAAAAGAGTATTGAAAATCACAAAGGCTATATTCTAATCCATTTTCAGGAAAACCTCCAATCTTCTTACTTAAAGTATTATTTTTACCTTCAAAATCTTGGCAGCATAAATTATCAGTGGGTACATCACTGTTTGGAGTAATCCAAGCGAGTGAAGCATACATGCATATACAGCTGTGCAGGTAGTTCTTCACAGTCATTTGGTTTTTGTGAAGAAAAAGGGTCAGATGCAGCAGTCTTAAATTACAGAATATCAAAAACTGCATTTTACTAGCATTTCAACCCCAAGGGTTTATGGATTTTGAAAATGAAATGGTTGGAAGGGGAAAGATTTACTAAACATACAAAATCATCAATAATGTCCATTACATTTTGGCTGGAACAAGGTCACCTTTTTGGTCCTTTAACTTTAATGATTGCCAAAATTATCTGATCATTTGTTGAGTGTACAAGTTGTATTTATTGGGAGAAGAGACAGAGAATTTCTTTGTAGCTCAGAGGCCAAGTTGGACAGATAGACTACTTCAGCATTGCACAAGCCAGCTGAGAGATAATTAAGTCATTTGAATGTGAGCTTTCTTGGCTTCCCTTTCCCATTTTTTTCCCTTGTCTCTTCTTGGAAGCAAACCATGGCTCTTGTCCCGTGTCCTTCCCCCAAGTCTTTTTAACATTCCCTCCCCCAGCCCGAGGTAAGTGTGAAATATTTCTGCTTATAGAGGAAAAAGTGTTGAGAAAAATTACTAGCAAAGATTCATAAAAGAAACCTTAGATTCCTATAGAGCCTTGTGAAAATATTTCCCTTAACCCTATGTTATCTCAAAATGATCTATATAAGTATCACTTCTCCTTTAGACTGTAAATTCCTGCAGGACAAGATTCTGTCTTATCCTTGTTTGCATTCCTAGCACCTAATATAATAGGTGTTGAAGAAATGCTACTTGAACCCAAGGAGATCACCTAATCCAACTTCTTTATTTTATGGAGAAGGAAACAGACCCAGAATGCGAAGTGATTTGTCCAAGTTTCCAAGATAATCAGTGGTAATGTCCTACTCTGCAGAAGAGTTTTCAAAACCAGCTTTTATTTTTTGCTGTCACAGACTATTTGCTCACTCTGTGCTGTGCAGACTCAGTCAGAGAGGAGCATATTAAGCACACGAGGCCACTTGGAGACATCATAAGAAATTTTGGGCAGTGGGACCATCATTTGGCTGGTGGTCCTTGGCTCTCCACATTTTGTTCTCATAGTCCCAGATGGTAGCATAATTTCACATGCCCAGTGCCTGGCTAAATGATTTTGTCCAAACTCAGTATCAAGAAGATAATATGGTGCAGCTTGGGTGGGACCAATAATTTGGAACCTACAACATAAATAATCTGGGCTTTTTTATTTAAGCAAATACATTTTTATCTTGCTACACAAAGGCTAACTGCAGATCATTTTTATATTTTTGTATCTTCAAATCTAAGTAACTTTAAAAACTTTAAAACCTTTAGGTGTTTAAAACCTTTTCTCTTTGTTGAACAAAATTCTGTCACTTCTCCATTTGTACATAATACATACATATAAAAATATTAATGGTGTTAACAATATTAAATGTCTTAAAATTGATGATATAATTTAGTTGTTTTTAAGACATATACTACAATGTCAGTATTTCATTACTCTTTGTTTCATAGGTGATATTATTTCCTAAGAAATTATTTTGGGGTATTTCATTACAAGTTAATTCTCCCCGAGTATTTAAAATGGTTTTCCTACAAAACTAAAGGTTTGACTCACTTTCTATAAAAATAGAGTGTATTATTTAAAATAAGAGACATTGGTTGCTTTCCAAAAAATTAGTATCAGCTATTTAGTTCACATCCGAGCTATAATACAACATTGTTCCTGTTTTGACTGCTGTTTTGACTTAGAATCATTCCCTATTTAATGGCCAACAAATGTTGAATTTGGAGATAGAATTACATACATTGGATTAAATGCCATATACAAATAAATACAGTATGCTGCTGTTTAAGGACTGCTGGGGTAACCTACTGCCAAGTATTGAAACATTAAATCCTACTACATTTCTACTAAGTAATAATATAGGCATGAGGTGCACTGGAGAATAGGAGGTAATGCAACTATTGAAATCAACAGAATCAGGCATCCTGTCACCAATTTGGGCTGGAAACTTGCCAAGGTAGATTTTATTTTATTTTATTTTATTATTTTATTTTATTTTTTAACTACTGTTAAAGCTGTCAGAATTAAAATGTACACACACACACACATGCACACTACAAATAGGGACAAAAATGAATACCAGTCAAGGGGTCAGGGACTTTGGGATTTCAGTTTCTTCTCATGTAATACATCTTAAGTTAATTGTTGGATCATTTCTTTGCTTTCACATCAAGATACCTATTTGGATACAGTGAAACTACCTTTAAATATTTTGTGTAATGTTTCTTTTTTCTGGCTAAAGGCCAGTATCTGTGTTCAGGTCTATATTATTGTTTCCCCATTGGTGAAGCTCTACTTCTCTATAGAACAAAAACCTTTATAGAAATAAAATAGTTGCAAAAATATGTCCATGTCTTTTCTTTTCTCTTTTAATAATCAGGGTATAATAGATTCAAAATGTATGTCACCTTGGTGCATTGTGGTATTTGCATAGGACTTAGCAAGAAATTCTTAGCAGAAATTCTTGGCATTTCTATATGCTTTTATTTCTATTATCTCCAATACTTTGAAATTTCAAAGAACAGTTTTGGTGCTAATTACCAGATTTTGACTTTTATGAAAACCCCACACCACATGTCCTGATTTTATAGTTGCATGTGGAATCTGAAATGTGGTTTTATCAAAATAAACTCACACTTTGGTGTGTGGAATTTCACTTGTAAAGTAGAGATCATAATTTCAAAAACAAACACAAATTGCATTTGGTTTTGCTTGAAAAAATAAAATGCTTGGCTGTGATGAGATGAAAAATGTTTTACTCAAGTACTGGCTTTTCTCTGAAAAGCATCTCCGGTCAGAGCCAAGTGGTCGTGAACAGCGTCATCTTGCATGTAAGCACCTTGGCATCTCCTTATTTAATTGGTATTTTAAAACAAGGAGGCATTTCCTCCCTCCACTCTTAACATTATTTCATTTTTTTTCCGAAACCCAAAGATCTGTTCTAACATTTTTTGCTTGTTTGGGTCCAGAGCAGTATTTGTAAGGACCAGTTACTGGGAAAATAGAAGATTCTTAAATTACTAATTAAGTCCAGGAAAAAAATTGAATCCACTGCTGTCTAATGCAGAAATATTCAGTTGTTTCTTGGGAGGCAGTTAGTGTAGTGAAAGACAAATCTGTATTTGAATTCTGGCTCTGCCACCTACTAGCTGTTTTACCTTGAGCAAGTTATATAACCTCTCAATGTCCAAGCTCCCTCATCTAATAAAATGGCAATAATTAAAAGAATAATTTTGAAAGTGAAATGAGAAATGAGACATGTAGAATCTCTAGTGAAGTGCCTGGAACATAGTAGCCAGTGAAGCTGCTGGTGCCTGTGATGGCATTTTAAGTTCATGGAAACAGAACAAAATCAAATATCATCAGAACACTTGAGTTACTTAGATTTTTAAGTTTTATATGTGAAATGAGAAAACAGTTTTTGCTAGTTTTACCTATCATCTACTCCATAAAAATTCTTGATTTTGTTATGCGTTAAAGCTATTTCAAAAGAATTAGCCCTCATGACCAAACAGGCCCATAGCCCAGTAACAGAAGAATGCAAGAAAAGTTCCTGCAAGAAAGGGACGTACACTTGAGACTCGTTTTGAAATTTATAAGGTACACAATACATCCCTGGAGGTCTCGGAGGAGAGCATAAAGCAGAGAGAGGTGGAGAGTGTTGTTCTGTTGTCAACAGGTTTGGGTTGAGAACCACTCCTACCACTTAACTGCTATAAAGTTTTCAGCATGACAATAAGCCTCCCAAAGATGCGTAGTGATATTTATCGAAAGAGTTATTTTAAGAATCAAATGAAATAATACATTCAAAGTTTTAGCAAGGTCCCTGACACATGATAAACATTAAATAGTTGGGTTTAACTCTCAACATGATTATTAGTCCTCCTTTCCTTCTTTTTCTTTTTTTTTTTCCTCCTTTCCTTTTAAGACTCTTTCTTGGTGGCATCTACTTACCTTTCTGGAAGGAACACAAATGGACTAGAATATACAATTATGCTTCTATTTTGATTTGAATATTTTAATTAATTAATTAATTAATTTTAACATCTTTATTGGAGTGTAATTGCTTTACATTGTTGTGTTAGTTTCTGCTGTATAACAAAGTGAATCGGTTATACGTATACTTATATCCCCATATCCCTTCCCTCTTGTGTCTCTCTCCCACCCTCTCTATTCCACCCCTCTAGGTGGTCACAAAACACCGAGCTAACCTCCCTGTGCTATGCGGCTGCTTCCCACTAGCTATCTATTTTACATTTCATAGTGTATATATGTCAGTGCTACTCTCTCACTTCGTCCCAGCTTACCCTGCCCACTCTCTGTGTCCTTAAGTCCATTCTCTACATCTGCATCTTTATTCCTGTCCTGACCCTAGGTTCTTCAGAATCATTTTGTTTTTAGATTCCATATATATGTGTTAGCATATGATATTTGTTTTTCTTTCTGACTTACTTCACTCTGTATGACAGACTCTCGGTCCATCCACCTCACTACAAATAACTCAATTTCATTTCTTTTTATGGCTGAGTAATATTCCATTGTATATATGTGCCACATCTTCTTTATCCATTCATCTGCCGATGGACACCTACATTGCTTCCATGTCCTAACTATTGTAAAGAGTGCTGCAATGAACATTGTGCTACATGACTCTTTTTGAATTATGTTTTTCTCAGGGTATATATGCAGTAGTGAGATTGCAGGGTCATATGGTAGTTCTATTTTTACTATTTTATGAAACCTCCAAACTGTTCTCCATAGTGGCTCTATCAATTTGCATTCCCACCAAAAGTGCAAGAGGGATCCCTTTTCTCCACACCCTCTTCAGCAGTTATTGTTGTTTGTACATATTCTGATGATGGCCACATTCTCACCAGTGTGAGGTGATACCTCACTGTAGTTTTGATTTGCATTTCTCTAATGATTAGTGATGTTGAAAATCCTTTCATGTGTTTGTTGGCGATCTGTATATCTTCTTTGGAGAAATGTCTATTTAGGTCTTCTGCCCAGTTTTTGATTGGATTGTTTCTTTATTTATTTAAATATTGAGCTGCATGAGCTGTTTATATATTTGGGGGATTAATTCTTTAGCCACTGATTCACTAGCAAATAATTTCTCCCATTTTGAGGGTTGTCTTTTCATATTGTTTATGGTTTCCATTGCTGTGCAAAAGCTTTTAAGTTTCACTAGGTCCATTTTCTTATTTTTGTTTTTATTTCCATTTCTCTAGGAGGTGGGTCAAAAAGGATCTTGCTGTGATTTATGTCATAGAGTGTTCTGCTTATGTTTTCCTCTAAGAGTTTGATGGTGTCTAGCCTTACATTTAGGTCATTAATGCATTTTGAGTTTATTTCTGTGTATGGTGTTAGGAAGTGTTCTAATTTCATTCTTTTACATGGGGCTGTCCAGTTTTCCCAGCACCATTTATTGAAGAGGCTGTCTTTTCTCCATTGTATATTCTTGCCTCCTTCATCAAAGATAAGGTGACCATAGGTGTGTGGGTTTATCTCTGAGCTTTCTATTCTGTTCCATTGATCTATATTTCTGTTTTTGTGCCAGAACCATACTGTCTTGATTAGTGTAGATTTGTAGTATAGTGTGAAGTCAAGGAGTCAGATGCCTCCAGCTCTGTGTTTCTTTCTCAAGATTCCTTTGGCTATTCAGGGTCTTTTGTGTTTCCATATAAATTGTGAAATATTTTGTTCTAGTTCTGTAAAAATGCCATTGGTAATTTGATAGGGAATGCATGGAATCTGTAGATTGCTTTGGGGAGTATAGTCATTTTCACAATGTTGATTCTTCCAATCCAAGAACATGGTATATCTCTCCATCTGTTGGTGCAATCTTTAATTTCTTTCATCAGTGTCTTACAGTTTTCTGCATACAGGTCTTTTGTCTCCCTAGGTAGGTTCATTCCTAGGTATTTTATTCTTTTTGTTGCAGTGGTAAATGGGAGTGTTTCCTTAATTTCTTTTGCAGATTTTTCATCATTAATGTATAGAAATACAAGAGATTTCTGTGTACTAATTTTGTATCCTGCTACTTTACCAGATTCACTGATTAGCTCTAGAAGTTTTCAGGTAATATCTTTATGATTCTCTATATATAGTATCATGTCATCTGCAAAGTGACAATTTTACTTCTTTTCTGATTTGGATTCCTTTTATTTCTTTTTCTTCTCTGATTGCTATGGCTAAAACTTCCAAAACTATGTTGAATAATAGTGGTGAGAGTGGGCAACCTTGTTTTGTTTCTGATCTTAGTGGAAATGGTTTCAGTTTTTCACCATTGAGAACAATGTTGGCTGTGGGTTTGTCATATATGGCCTTTATTATATTGAGGTAAGTGCCCTCTATGGCTACCTTCTGTAGAGTTTTTATCATTAATGGGTGTTGAATTTTGTCAAAAGCTTTTTCTGCATCTATTGAGATGATCATATGGTTTTTCTCCTTCAACTTGTTAATATGGTTTATCACATTGATTGATTTGCATATATTGAAGAATCCTTGCTTTCCTGGGATAAATCTCACTTGATTGTGGTGTAAGATCCTTTTAATGTGCTATTGGATTCTGTTTGCTTGTATTTTACTGAGGAATTTTGCTTCTATGTTCATCAGTGATATTGGTCTGTAGTTTTCTTTTTTTGCAGTATCTTTGTCTGCTTTTGGTATCAGTGTGACGGTGACCTTGTAGAATGAGTTTGGGAGGGTTCCTCCCTCTGCTATATTTTGGAAGAGTTTGAGAAGGCTAGGTGTTATCTCTTCTCTAAATGTTTGATAGAATTTACCTGTGAAGCCATCTGGTCCAGGGCTTTTGTTTGTTGGAAGATTTTTAAACACGGTTTCAATTTCAGTGCTTGTGATTGTCTGTTCATATTTTCTATTTCTTCCTGGTCAGTCTCAGAAGGTTATGCTTTTCTAAGGATTTTTCCATTTCTTCCAGGTTGTCCATTTTATTGGCATATAGTTGCTTGTAGTAATCTCTCATGATCCTTTGTATTTTGGCAGAGTCAGTTCTTATTTCTCCTTTTTCATTTCAAATTCTATTGATTTGAGTCCTCTCCCTTTTATTCTTGATGAGTATGGCTAGTGGTTTATCAATTTTGTTTATCTTCTCAGAGAACCAGCTTTTAGTTTTATTGGTCTTTCCTATTGTTTTCTTCATTTCTTTTTCATTTGTTTCTGATCTGATCTTTATGATTTCTTTCCTTCTGCTAACTTTGGGTTTTTTTGGTTCTTCTTTCTCTAATTGCTTTAGGTGTAAGGTTATGTTGTTTATTTGAGGTGTTTCTTGTTTCTTAAGGTAAGACTGTATTGCTATATACTTCCCTCTTAGAACTGCTTTTGCTGCATCGCATAGGTTTTGGATCATCATGTTTCCAGTGTCATTTGCTTCCAGGTAATTTTTGATTTCCTCTTTGATTTCTTCAGTGATCTCTTGGTTATTTAATAGCATATAGCCTACATGTGTTTGCGTTTTTATTGCTGTTTTTTTTTCCTGCAATTGATATTTAGTCTCATAGCGTGTGGTCAAAAAAGATATTTGATACGATTTTAATTGTCTTTAGCTTACCAAGGCCTGATTTGTGACCTAAGGTATGATCTATCCTGGTGAATGTTCCATGAGCACTTGAGAAGAAAGTGTATTCTGTTGTTTTTGGATGGAATGTCCTATAAATATCAATTAAGTCCATCTTGTTTAATGTCACTTAAAGCTTGTGTACCTTATTTATTTTCATTTTGGTTGAGCTGTCCATTGGTGAAAGTGAGGTGTTAAAGTCCCCTACTATGACTGTGTTACTGTTGACTTCCCATTTTGGGCTGTTAGCATTTGCCTTATGTATTGAGGTGATCCTATGTTGGGTGCATATATATTTACAATTTTTATATCTGCTTCTTAGATTGATCCCTTGATCATTCTGTCTTGTCCTTCTTTGTCTCTTGTAATAGTCTTTTGAAATCTATTTTGTGTGATATGAGAGTTGCTACTCCAGCTTTCTTTTGATATCCATTTGCATGGAATATCTTTTTCCATCCCCTCACTTTCAGTCTGTATGTGTCCCTAGGTATGAAGTGGGTCTCTTGTGGACAGCATATATATGGTTCTTGTTTTTGTATCTATTCAGCCAGTCTATGTCTTTTGGTTGCAGCATTTAATCCATTTACATTTAAGGTAATAATCGATATGTATGTTCCTATTACCATTTTCTGAATTGTTTTGGGTTTGTTATTGTAGGTCTTTTCCTTCTCTTGTGTTTTCCTCCTAGAGAAGTTCCTTTAGCATTTCTTGTAAAGCTGGTTTTGTGACGCTGAATTCTCTTAGCTTTTGCTTGTCTGTAAAGGTTTTAATTTCTCTGTGAATCAGAATGAGGTCCTTGCTGGGTAGCATAATCCTGGTTGTAGGTTTTTCCGTTTCATCACTTTAAATATATCCTGCCACTCCCTTCTGACCTTCAGAGTTTCTGCTGAAAAATCCGCTGTTAACCTTATGGGGATTCCCTTGTATGTTATTTATTGTTTTTCCCCTTGCTGCTTTTAATATTTTTTCTTTGTATTTAATTTTTGATAGTTTGATTAATATGTGTCTTGATGTGTTTCTCCTTGGGTTTATCCTGTATGGTACTCTCTGTGCTTCCTGGACTGGGTGGCTATTTCCTTTCCCATATTAGGGAAGTTTTCAACTATAATCTCTTCAAATATTTTCTCAGTCCTTTTTTTTTTTTTTTCTCTTCTTCTTCTGTCACCCTATAATTTGAATGTTGGTGTGATTAATGTTGTCCCAGAGGTGTCTGAAACTGTCCTCAATTATTTTCATTCTTTTTTCTTTTTTCTTCCCTGTGGTCATTATTTCCACTATTTTATCTTCCAGGTCACTTATCCCTTCTTCTGCCTCAGTTATTCTGCTATTGTTTCCTTCTAGAGAATTTTTAATTTCATTTATTGTGTTTTTCATCATTGTTTGTTTGCTCTTCAGTTCTTCTAGGTCCTTGTTAAATGTTTCTTGCATTTTCTCCATTCTATTTCCAAGATTTTGGATCACCTTTACTATCATCACTTTGAATTCTTTTTCAGGTTGACGGCCTATTTCCTCCTCATTTGTTTTGTCTGGTGGATTTTTACCTTGCTCCTTCATCTGCTGTGACTTTCTCTGTCTTCTTATTTTGCTTAACTTACTGTGTTTGGGGTCTTCTTTTCACAGGCTGAACGTTCATAGTTCTTCTTGTTTTTTGTGTCTGCACCCAGTGGATATGGTTTGTTCAGTGGGTTTTGTAGGCTTCCTGGTGGAGGGGACTGGTGCCTGTGTTCTGGTGGATGAGGCTAGATCTCGTCTTTCTGTTAGGCAAGGCCGAGTCTGGTGGTGTGTTTTGCAGTGTCTGTGAACTTCTTATGATTTTAGGCAGCCTCTCTGCTAATGGGTGGAATTGTGTTCCTGTCTTGCTAGTTGTTTTGTATGGGCACTGGAATGTGCTGGTCGTTGGGTGGATCTGGGTCTTAATGTTGAGATGGAGATCTCTGGGAGAGCTCTGGTTGATTGATATTAAGTGGGGCTGAGAGGTCTCTGGTGGTCCAATGTCCTGAACTCAGGTCTCCCACCTCAGGGGCTTAGGCCTGACACTTGGCCAGAGCACCAAGACCCTGTCAGCCACACGGTTTTAGGGAAGTCTGAGGTCTTCTGTCATCTTTCAGTAGGTGTTCTGTAGGAGTTTTTCCACATGTAGATGTATTTTGATGCATTTGTGGGGAGGAAGGTGATCTCCATGTTTTACTCCTCTGCCATCTTGAAGGTCCTCTCTACAATCATGCTTTTAAAGTTTCTCTTTCTATCTAAGATCCTCATCATTTTATATGAATGTTTTTCTAGAGAGATCATGGCTATATAGAGAGCTATGTTCCATTTCAAGAAAATTGGGTCTTAATTAGTTGAATATGATAATCAACCTCCAGTTTCTTTGTTTCTTCATCTTGGATATCCTAGATCATGTGTACACTAGTAGCTGTAGGCTTTTGGACTTCATCATGAGCAAACTTTTTATGAGCCTGTTGTTACACTCTTTATCTTTATGAGATTTATCAAAGTAAGTAAGGCTTCTGGTTCTGTAAGAATCTCTTATTATGTGAATGTTTTACAACAAAGAGGAGTTACTTTATTAAAAGGATCTCATGCTCCAGAGGCTCTTGTGATGTCAAAGATCTAAAGGTTGCCATTACTACATGAGAAAAAATACGTTTATTAATGAGAAATAAAACAGTTTGTCAATTGATTGGATAGTCCTCAATTTTTTATATTCCTCTTCCTTTGTTTCCTTTCCCTAATCAATTCATTTATTTACTCAACAAATATTTCTTGAATGTTACAATGTCCTAGGCCTTGCTAAAGAGGCAAGTAAAACAGGCAGAGCCTCTGTTGTCAATGAACTGCTAATGATTCTCACAGTGGGCTTCACATTAGAATGATTGAGGTTTTGTTTATAAAAAGATACACACCCAAGGATTATATCTGAGTCATCTGGGGTAGGTGAAGAGGCAGGTGGAATCTACTACTTCAGAGGGTCTGACAAAGGCAGTGTGTCACACTATAGTGGTCAAGAGGTAGAGGGTAGGAGATGAATGTGGTGGAGAAGCAGGAGTCTGAGCTCGGAGCAAATGCCCCAGAAGTTGCTACTTAAAATAAAACTGTGTTTGGGCTTCCCCTGGTGGCGCAGTGGTTGAAAGTCTGCCTGCCAGTGCAGAGGACATGGATTCGAGCCCTAGTCTGGGAATATCCCACATGCCGTGGAGCAACTAGGCCCGTGAGCCACAATTACAGAGCCTGCACCTCTGGAGCCTGTGCTCTGCAACAAGAGAGGTCGCAATAGTGAGAGGCCCGTGCACCGCGATGAAGAGTGGCCCCTGCTTGCCGCAACTGTAGAAAGCCCTTGCACAGAAATGAAGACCCAACACAGCCAAAAATAAATAAAATAAATTTAAAAAATTATTCTAAAAAAAAAAAACTGGGTTTAACAAAACATTTATTCAGATTATCAAATGCAATCCTTTTTCAGGAACCTTCCTACACTGTTGGTGGGAATGTAAATTGGTACAACTGCTATGGACAACAGTATGTATGTTCCTTAAAAAACTAAAAACTGAGCTACCATATGACCCAGCAATCCCACTCCTGGGAATATATCCAGAGAAACACATGGTTCAAAAGGATACATGTACCCCAATATTCATTGCAATGCTCTTTACAATAGCCAAGACGTGGAAGCAGCTTAAATGTCCATTGACAGATGAATGGATAAAGAAGATGTGACACATATATGCAATGGAATATTACTCAGCCATTAAAAAGAATGAAATAATGCCATTTGCAGCAATATGGATGGACCTGGAGATTATCATACTAAGTGAAGTAAGTCAAACAGAGAAAGTCAAATATCATATGATACTGCTTATATGCAGAATCTTAAAAAAATGATAGAGATGAACTTATTTACAAAACAGAAACAGACTCACAGACTTAGAAAACCAACTTATGGTTACTGGGGTTGGGGGGGAAGGGAGGAGGAGAGGGATACATTGGGAGTTTGGGACTGACATGTACACACTGCTATATTTAAATTAGATAACCAACAAGGACCTACTGTATAGCACAGGGAACTCTGCTCAATGCTCTGTAATAACCTAAATGTGAAAAGAATTTGAAAAAGAATAGGTACATGTATATGTATAACTGAATCACTCTGTTGTACACTTGAAACTAGCACAACATTGTTAATCAACTATAATCCAATATGAAATAAAAATTTAAAAAAATAAAATGCAATCCTTTTTCAATTTTACAATGAGAGTCAGATATTAAAAAGAGCCTTTGAAGGACTTGTGCCTCATTCCAAGTATATACTACAATTTGAAATCTGCATAATGTCTTATACAGTCTTCATGTTAGCTTTTCAAAGCAGGAAAAATGGGCCTCAAATATTTATAGTAAAATTTTCTTAATCACTTGAACCACAGATGCTAATTCTTTCATCTCCTTTCTCTAGCAACATTTTGTTAGTAGAATATTTCATGCATCTAAATGCGATGAATTATTCACTAAAGGTTATGAACACACACTTCTTTTTTACTTGGCTATTTATACATAGTATTCCAAGTCCATTGGTTAACTTATCATGTGACTTCAATATCATCACTTAGTTACAACAAAGATGGGATGACAGAGTAGAGTAAAATGACAGTGGTAAAAGTGTGAGAATTTTGGAATTCATCAGTATCATTGGCATGTATATTTCCTGAAACTTACTTAAAATTATATCTGGATAAAGTTATGAGTTGTGATGCTTTTAATCTGCAGCCATAATGTGGATCTGACTTCATTTTATTGCATGTTTAGAAGGATGGATGCATGCATGAAAAAGTCATCTAATGGTCTATTAAAACATTGATTTGTTTGATTCATTAATACATAATCAAATGTATACTGTAAGGAGCTACTGAAACATATTTCTTTGGCTATAATTCAAGAATGCGTATATGATTTGAGAGAATTATTTTTCCAGGAGAATAAAATTTAATAGTAATCAGATGTTCATTCTGGAAACACAAGGATAGTAATAATATTTTTGGAAATGATATTCCAAAGTTTGCCTTATATTGAGCCTGTTGTTTTTGTTGGTGCAGAACCACACTTATAACCAGAATACATAGGGAAGCAAATCTTGCTTTTTTGTGTATTTTTAATTCTTCTTCTTTTACAATTTCGCAGTTCTAGAAGCCAGAATGAACTTCCATAGAGAAGCCCAAGGACGTCATGGAAATACTTGTTCACTGTTCTAGCAACCTGAACCTAAGTGTAGGTCTGCTGTATCATACAGCTCTGTTGACCTGTGTTTGAATGATGCCCCCATTTGTGCAAAATGGCAGTGTTACTTATGCAAAAGCATTTAATTTCTGTGGCATATTCAAATCTGTGAGATTTTTACACTACTGAGGAGAGTGGTTTTAAAGATTTTTTGAATGTTGTACTATAGTCAATAAGCTATTAGGTAAATATATGAGCTATATTTCCTTCCTTTAATTGGAGGAAGTGCAAAAGAGACATACTTGACAGTAGAGAGGCTGGTGGGTTTTAGAAATATTAAATGGAAGAGAAAGTCAAAGGAAGAGAATATCCTGAGCTGGAAACTGACAGAAGGAAGAATGAATTAAATCTTGTCAATTCTTATCTCCTTGAATCTCTTGATTCTGTGTCCTTCCATACCTCCTCACTGCCATTGTTTTAGTTCTTGCATATTTTTATCATTTTATGTAGTTGCTCTTGCAGCCTATAGTCTTAAATCAATCTTTACCCTGAACTCTTCTTCCAGAGTAATCTTTCAGGATAAAAATCCAAACATATTAGGGGTATATTCAGATTCCTTTATGACCTGGTTCTGGCTACCTTTCCAGCTTCATTTACTCTTAGCATTCTAGGCTTCAAGAATACGTTTTTGGACTTTTCCTAACACTGATATTCCGCCTTTCTCCCAGTCCTTTGTAAACTTCCTACCTTTACTTACTATGACTAGAACTTTAAGACTTGGCTTGAACATCACTTCCACTAGCAAGTGTTCCCTGACAATTCCATACCTCCAACAAGAGCTCTGTACAATCTTTTTGTAACTCTTGCTAAGGGGCATTTTAATCAAGTATTGACCAGTGTGTCTCACCTCACTGGATTTAATCTCATGAAGACTTGAATTGTGTTATTTTAGTCTTACATCCCCAGGATCCAACATAGTGCTTGACATTTATCAATTGCTTAAAACTCATGTGTAGAATGAATGAGCAGGTAAGTGAATAAATAAATAATTAAGGAGTGAATGAAGGAGCCAGAAAGGAATGGGAAGATTTGGGAAAGCAAAGGGAAAAAAAGCCCACAGTTTTATTTTTAATATTTAATTTTTTTCCTTTAATTATTTTAGTTAAAAATTTCTTGATATTTTTGATTCTGTCATGCCAGTTACAGTATCTTCTCCCTTGACTCAAACAAATAAAGAACACTTAGGATATATATATATATATATATATATATATATATATATATATATATGAAGTAGCAATCATATCCCTCATTTTTATCTTGTCCTATTAGAATCCTACACTATCTACATATCATTTGTTTTTTCTACATAAACCTTAGTATAGAATTGATTGTTCAGAAGAAGATTATTAAATCTTTACTGGTAAAGTTATACTGAGGGACTAGCAGCCTGTGAAAAGGCAGATGAGTGAGCTAAACGTGGTGGGAGACAGTCCCGGGATATAAGTCACAGGGCTATCTGTCTGGTCATCAAAGACTGCTCTTTAAAAAATAGAACTCTTGAAAGGCTAAGATCAAGAAAGATCCTGCAAGTAAGAACATGCAGCAGATCCATTTATTGGAAGTTGCATAGTTTGAATTTTCTGACTGCCTATGAAAGCTCCACGAATGGCAGATTAGTACAGTTGGGTAAATCCATGATCATGGAGTCTACTGTGATAAAGGTCAATTGGCTTAGCTCTGGTGTGACATTTTGCATGTGTTAGGCAAACTATAAAGCATGGTCCTGATAAAAATGTTGAAAAGAGAGGACTCAGACTCAGATAAGCATAATTTTCACTTCAATTTACTCCTAACCTGTTAATCAAGCCGATTTAAAAAAAAATGAGGATGGACTTAGCTTTTCAAAGGCTCCCCAGTTCCTCTCCTCTCAGAGGAGCACCTAAAGTTCAGGGATCAGTGTGTTTAGCCCAGAGAGGAATTCACTATGAAGCTTGGGATCAAAGATGGCTTACTTGACTTCCTATAGGCTGGGGATGTGGCAATGCCAGTGCACAAGTACTCAACTTACTACTCTATAAGACAATTTTTACTGCACCACAGTTATATACTTCTGGGGGTCTAGTTCTTGCTGTATCACCAAGGCTGGAATAGGCCTGACTATGGCTACACACCTGCCCAGGTATTTCATGAATATATTTTGTTATTTAAAAACTTTCCTTAGGCCAGGGAATAGGAAAGATAAGCAGAAATTGACCTTGGCTCCTAAAAAAAAACAAGCTAAGGGAAACTGTGCTCATTATACTTTTATTTTAACTGGGTTGTTTTTAGTTATCCAATATCCTTACTTCCCAGTTTTCATTTGGGTATCTTACTCTCCCCAAATCCTGCCCTCAGCTCTATGGTGAATGCTTTAGGAAGGAACCTGTGATCCTGTTTAGTCAATAGAACTTTAAGACTCAATCTCAGACCCTTAATTGGCACCCTCTCACTCACTCTTTCTTACTGGCTTTGTACAGGGTGTGATGTGAGGCTGGAGCTGTGGTGGCCAATCTGTCAAGAGGATGAACATTTTGGAGAATGAAAAGAAGAAAATTCCAATGACAGAGGCAGAAAACCAGTATCTTGGTATCAACATTTGAGTCTTTATCCACCCAGTTCTACCTCTGCGTTTGCACTTACCTGGGTGGATAAATCCTGTTGGCTTAAGAAAATTTGTGTTGAATTTTTGTCTTTTGAATCTTGTAGAGTTCTGATAACACAACATGCTCAGTTGAAGAAGAATCAGTGAGTCTGGTTAATGCACAAAAGTGCCCTATGTGTGCAGTAAATATTTGTGGTCCTATTTGTGACCTTCCCTTTTGCCTTCCATCTAAGGCAGTAGGTGTACACTCCCACTAACCATAATCATATACATGCACTTCATAAATGAGTGTGTCTCATAGTCTTTGTGACTCATGAGTGTTGCTGCTTGAAAGCTTTCAAGGTTTTAGGTGGCTCTACCTTCTATTAGTGCTGCTGTGTCCAGCAATCAAGGCCTCATCCCACTACAGAGGCAGCATATGTACTGGCATGTGAAAACTCTAGCAATCGTATTCTGTGAGAGTCAGAGATGGTCCGAGTCATCTGAACAGTCCTCCAGTGCATCTGTCTCATATGCTGCATACGATTTGTGAGAAGTATTCCTCCAGTTTTCCTATAAAACTAACATCAGTGTTTACCTATAAACAGACACAGAAGTCACTGCCGACTGTACTCTGCTTTGTATACAATCCTATTATATAAAGAGCTCAAGCAGCATGTCTGCCTGCCTAGATGTGTGTGTTCTCCTTCTCCAGCTGCCAACCACCTAAATTATTCAGCAAACCCTGGTCATGCCAAGTTTTTAGTCAACAATGGAGATCTTGCCAAAGAGCTAATAATGTTAAAAAAAAAAAAAAAGCAATGTTTGTGACAATTAACAGAGCCTGCAGCCTGCAATGCACGTTGGACTCATTTGTAAAGGAAAATTTAAATGATATGCTTCATTATAAATGGTCCCATGCAGCACATTGCTAATCAACCAAAGCAGCTTCTTCTTCTCCCCCCCGCCCTTCTTTCCTATCTGATAAACCCAAATGGCAGCACTGTGTCAAGGCTCTTGGCCACTGCTTGCTGTAGCTATAAACATGGTGTGGTTATCTATCAGTATTCTAATCAGCTTAGTTCAAACTGAATAATTATCTCTAACATGGATGAATAAAGCACTAGCCTCTTATCTTGTCTATTAATAATCACAAATATAACTTCATGGCCAAATCAAGAGGTATGTTACTCTACCCCTGGGAGCCTGTTTGGGTAAAACCCCTGTGACTGCACCAGTCTAAGGAGTGCAGATGGGACAGTGAGCCCATAATGATGGGCTGACAGCTGCCAAACCCAGCAAGTCCTCCCCCACTCTTGGCAGAGAGAAAGACATTGATTGGGGAAGTGGGGCTGATTCTCCATACTAAATAACAATTATTTCTCAAATAATGTTTTGAGATAAAGGGAGAGGAAAGAGGACAGAAGACTGTTGCTGGATCTCCAAATTTCAGTCTCAGCGAAATAAAACTACACAGCCCAGACCAGCCCAGCTAATGGGAAGCACATGAGCACATACCTTCACTTCTAAAGCATGTCTCTGTTCCTTCTGCTAAGACACCTCACATAACTAAATCCTTCAGGCCATTAAAATGTTTCATTTGTAGAAATGATCCCTCTGTAAGTTTGCCTTTTTAACACAAAGGGTCAAAAGTGTTTGTAAGAAAGGGCACAATAATATTTTTAGTATCATATTTTTTCTTCCTGTTTTATTGAGATATAATTGACATACAGCTCTGTATAGGTTTAATTTGACCTGATTACCACAATGAAATGATTACTACAATAAGTTTAGTGATCATTCATAATATCATACAGATACAAAATAAAAGAGAGAGAAAAAAATTTTTTCCTTGTGATGAGAACTCAGGATTTCCTCTCTTGACAACTTTCATATATAACATACAGCAGTGTTCATTATATTAATCATGTTTGTAGTCATTACAATCCCAGTACTCATTTATCTTATAACTGGAATTTTGTACCTTTTCACAGCCTTCATCAAGTGCCTCCTTCCCTCACCCCCCACTTCTGGTAATAATAAATCTGATCTCTTTTTCTATGAGTTTGTTTGTTTGTTTTTGAAGTATAATTGACCTACGTCACTATGTTAGTTCCCTGTGCACAACAAAGTGATTCAATGTGTCTATATATTACAAAATGATCACCATGATTAGTCTAGTTACCCTCTGTCACCACAAAAAGATATCACGTTAATATTGCCTGTATTCCCCATGCTGCACATTTCATCCCCGTGACTCATTTATTTTACAACTGGAATTTTGTACCTCTTTATCTTCTCCATCTATTTCACTCACAACACCCCACTTCTGGCACCCTCCTGTTTGTTATCTGTATCTATAAGCCTGTTTCTGGTTTGTTATGCTGGTTCATTTGTTTTGTTTTCTAGATTCCACACATAAGGGAATCATATGTTATCTGTCTTTCTCTGGCTTATTTCACTTGGCATAATACCCTCTAGGTGCATCTATGTTGTCACAAAAGGCAGGATTTCATTCTTTTTTATGGTTGAGTAATATTCCATTGTGCGCGCACGCGTGTGTGTGTGTGTGTGTGTGTATAAAACTTTATTCATTTATTGATGTGCACTTAGGTTGTTTCCATATCTTGACTATTGTAAATAATGCCGCAATGAACATAAGGGTGCATATATTTTTTTGAATTAGTGTTTTTGTTATCTTCAGAAAAAAAGCCAGAAGTGGAGTTACTGAATCATATGGTAGTTCTACTTTTAATTTTTTGAGGAATCTCCATACTGTTTTCCATAGTGGCTGCACCAATTTACCCCCCCACCAACAGTGCACAACAGTTCCCCCCTTTTTTTTAAACAGATTTATTTATTTTATTATTTTATTTTATGTATTTATTGTTTCTGGCTGCGTTGGGTCTTCGTTGTTCTGCATGGGCTTTTCTCTGGTTGAGGCAAGTGGGGGCTACTCTTCATTGTGGTGTGTGGGCTTCTCATTGTGGTGGTTTCTCTTGTCATGGAGAACAGGCTCTAGGCACATGGGCTTCAGTAGTTGTGGCATGAGGGCTCAGTAGTTGTGTCTTGTGGGCTCTAGAGAGCAGGCTCAGTAGTTGTGGTGCACGGGCTTAGCTGCTCCCCAGCATGTGGGATCTTCCCAGACCAGGGATCAAGCCCATGTCCCCTGCACTGGCAGGAGGATTCTCAACCACTGTGCCACCAGGGAAGCCCAAGAGTTACCCTTTCTCCAACATTCTCACCAACACTTGTTATGTGTTGTCTATTTGATGATAGCCATTCTGACAGGTGTGAAGTGATATCTCTTTTTTTTTTTTTTTTTTTTTTTTTTTTGTGGTGTGCAGGCCTCTCACTGTTGTGGCCTCTCTCATTGCAGAGCACAGGCTCCAGACACGCAGGCTCAGCAGCCGTGGCTCACAGTTCCTTGACATGTGGGATCTTCCCGGACCGGGGCACAAACCCGTGTCCCCTGCATCGACAGGCAGACTCTCAACCACTGCGTCACCAGGGAAGGCCTCCTCATTGTGGTTTTGATTTGCATTTCCCAGATGATCAGAGATGTTAAGCATGTTTTCATGTGTCTGTTGGCCATCTGTATGTTTTTTTGGTAAAATATCTATTGAGGTCCTCTGCCCATTTTTTAATTTGTTTGTGTGTGTGTGTGTGTGTGTGTGTCTGTGTTTTGATGTTGAGTTGTATGAGTTCTTTGTGTATTTTGGGTATTAACTTATCAGATATATCTTATCCCATTCAGTAAGTGGCCTTTTTGTTTTGTTGATGATTTCCTTTGCTATGCAAAAAGCTTTGCTTTATGTAGTTCCATTTTAAAATTTTTGCTTTTTTGTCCTTGCCTGAGGAATCAGATCCAAAAAAATATTACTAAGACCAATGTCAAAGAGCATATTACATATGTTTTCCTCTAGAAGTTTTATGGTTTCAGGTTTTACATTTAAGTCTTTAATCTATTTTGAGTTTATTTTTGTATATGGTATGAGATTGTAGTCTAGTTTGGCTCTTTTACATGTAGCTGTCCAGTTTTCCTAACACCATTTATTGAAGAGGCTATCTTTTCCCCATTGTATATTCTTGCCTTTTTTTGTCATGGATTAATTGGCCTTATAAATGTGTGTTCATTTCTGAGCATTTTATCCTGTTCCATTGATCTATGTGTCTGTTTTTGTGCCTATACAACAATGTTTTGATTACTGTAGCTTCATAGTATAGTTTCAAATCAGGGAGAATGATACCTCCAGCTTTGATATTCCATCTCAAGATTTTTTTGGCTAATTTGGGTCTTTTGCGCTTCCATACAAATTTTAGAATTATTTGTTCTTGTTCTGTGGAAAATGCTGTTGGTATTTTGATAGGGATTGCGTTGAATCTGTAGATTGCCTTGGGTAGTATGGTTATATTAACAATATTAATTCTTCCAATCCATGAGCACAACATATTCTTCCATTTGTTTGTGTCATCCTTAATTTCTTTCCTCAGTGTCTTATAGTTTTCTGAGTACAGGTCCTTTACCTCCTTGGTTAGATTTATTCCTTGGTATTTTATTGTTTTTGACACAATTGGAAATTAGATTGTTCTCTTAATTTCTCTTTCTGATAGTTCGTTGTTAGTGTATAGAAATGCAACAGATTTCTGTATATTAATTTTGTATCCTGCAACTTTACTTAATTCATTAATATTTCTAGTAGTTTTTTGGGGACATCTTTAGGATTTTTTATATATAGTATCATGTTATCTGCAAATGGTGATAGTTTTACTTCTTCCTTTTCAAATTGGATTCATTTAATTTGTTTTTCTCGTCTGATTGCTGTGGCTAGTAGGACATTATACTTTTAAAAACAAGCTCTCATGTGCACTGTGGTGCCCCCCAACCTTGCTTTAATTCATGTATGTCAATTTGTTTAAAGCTGTGGGCCTTCTCCTCATAAAAATAATACTTACTGGTAAATTTATACAAAATCTGCATAAGAATGAATGGGGTTGACAGTCTTTCTAAAGACCACTTGTGAATTTTTAAGGGGTCTAATAGGCACCAGCTTAAAAACACCTGGCTTAAACACAGAAACTAAACAACAAAGACTTCAAGAATAGAAGTAGAGCCCCTAATTGTGAAATGAACTATGGTTTCATAGAATTAGTTGGTCCATAGAACATTGTTAAATCAGAGTTCCTGTAAGACAATGAAAAGAGGTCTAGGACTTCCTATTCTGCCATTTTGTTGACACCATTCCCAGTGAACTGTGTTTTAAAGTAACAAGGCTAAGTTTGTCTTATAAATATTATTTTGAAAACTCTGTTGTGGCTGTGGGTCTTTTAACAGGTTATTGCTCTAGGTTATCCCCACAGAAGTCTATTTAACCCCAGTAAATCCAAAATAGAGTATACACCCTGTGGACTCTGTAATCATGTTTGTTAGGCAAAAAGGTAGAGTGTGAAGAGAGACAGATGATTATATTTGGGAAGATGGAAGTGGTTGAAGACATAGAGAGTTTTCAGTGGCTTGCTGGGAGAAAAATCTAACAAGTGGGTTGAGGATAGAAAGAGAGATGAGGAAGAAAATGCAGATGGGAAAAATGACAATATGTTCTAATGTTGATGAGCTGAACCAACAGAAAAAGAAAGATGATAATGCAGGGAAAAAAAAGTATACTTGCAAAAGCAAAAACATTGACTATAAGGGGGCCAGGCTAGAATTCACATGTAGAAATATAAAGATTGTTTTTAGATAGGAACAGATATATTTTGTTCACTTCTTACAACTAATGGGAAAAATCCTATCTAGAATTAGAGGATTTATGTGTTTCTTTATCTGTCAGCTTCAATTTCCTGGACTGGCTGAAACCTCTGTAGGGGATTCAGTGATTGGTAGCTCCAGACTTGCATCTTTACAGTATCTTGAACATCCAAATTACAGATGATGGAAATGGAGAGAGAAACAAGCAGGTTCTTAACTTAAAAATAATAGAGCAAGAAGGCAGTTCAGAAACCAAAAGTGACTCTGACTTCTACAGTGCTTTGCTAATCCTTCAAACTTCCATTCTATTCCCCCATACCCTCCTAAAGCTTTCCTTAGGCAAGGAGAATTACCATTAGTTGCTGTGATTACTCTTTCTGTGAAAACTTAAAGGCTTTCTACAACTCATTTCCAGGTTGAAGTTTATTGTGGAGAAATCTGAGGCTAACCTGAATTTCTCTCCTATAGATGATTTGATCTTTTTGCCAATATGCGTAAGGGGATCTTTATATTTGAAGTTTATCCTCTTTACCAGGATATGACCATTTTTATCATCTTTTCCCCAATCTGGGACATAGTGTGCTCTTTTTCTATTTGAAAAGCATATTTTTCCTGGAAATCTTTCTTTTATAAAACCTTTGAAATATATTTTTCTATTTCATTTGTTGAGATTTCATATTTCAGGAATACCAATTATACATATATTGAATCTCCTTTGTCTCATTTGTCATACTTCATATCTATTATTATCTCTTTAAAAAAATTAAAATCTAGGTTCATTTCCATTTTTTTAATAATTTTTATTTTACTTTATTTATTTAATTATTTTTGGCTGTGTTGGGTCTTCATTGTTGTACATGGGCTTTCTCTAGTTGCAGCGAGCAGGGGCTACTCTTCATTGGGGTGTGTGGGCTTCTCATTGCCATGGCCTCTCTTGTTGCAGAGCATGGGCTCTAGGTGCATGGGCTTCAGTAGTTGTGGCTCGTGGGCTTTAGAGTGCAGACTCAGTACTTTTGGCACACGGGCTTAGTTGCTTCATGTCATGTGGGATCTTCCCAGACCAGGGCTTGAACCCATGTCTGCTGCATGGCAGGCGGATTCTTAACCACTGCAACACCAGGGAAGCCCCATTTCCATATACTTTTGTTCATTTTTCTCATTCCTAACTTCCATATGTCTAACTGTATCATCAGCAGTGTTTGTTCTCTTTTGTGTTGCCTACAATAAGGTCTTTGATTCTAGTTCTCCCTTCCATTTCTTATCCTAGCTTTTGCTGCTTTGTGTTTATGTATCCTTCATGTATTGCTTTATTTTCCCTTTCCTAAACTCTTCTACTGAGTTTATGGCAAGATACTTAATCATGGTTTTTAACTGCTCAGTGGTAATTTTTTTGTTTATATATATGTATGTATGTGTGTGTGTGTGTGTGTGTGTGTGTGTGTGTATATATATATATATATATATATATATATATATAATGCTGACTGTTCTTTGTCTGTCATTTGTTTATCCTTTTATTTGTAATATTTGTATATAGATACTGTCTTGATAATTTTAATTAGTCATTTTTGAATTATAAGAATTCTACATGAATCTTTTATTTATAGGAGCTTCATGAAGGAGAGGGGCTAATGAGGTGTTCTGGGCTAATGTTCTTGGCTCATGCTCAAGATTCTTGTGTATGTGTGTGTGTATTGGGGTGGGGGATTGTCTTACTCTTTATTTATTCCCAGCCAACAAAAATATGCAACCCTAGGGCTGCTTGAAATTTAGAATTGCTTTCCTCTTTGATGTCTCATGTACACGCTGGTCCCAGCAAAAATAGTCTGACCATACATTTCCTCATTCTGCCCAGCATTGCCTCCTTCTTTTCATGTCAGTGATGTCCTAAACAAGTTACCAGTTGTAATCCATACATTCAATATCACTATCTCAATAAGTGTTTTTGCTTCCTTGTTTTCATCTTCAGGGTATTTTGACTTATTTTGTAGAACTAGCTTCTTCTTTCTTTCTTTGAGATCAGTAGTTGCAAGTGACTTTCTGTTCCTCTACTTGATCTTTATCTTTGTCATTTATTTATTTATTTATTTATTTATTATTATTATTTTTTGCGTTATGCAGGCTTCTCACTGTTGTGGCCTCTCCCATTGTGGAGCACAGTCTCCAGACGCGCAGGCTCAGCAGCCATGGCTCATGGGCCCAGCCACTCCATGGCATGTGGGATCTTCCTAGACCGGGGCATGAACCTGTGTCCCCTGCATTGGCAGGCAGACTCTCAACCACTGCGCCACCAGGGAAGCCTTTTGTCATTTATTATATTTGGTGCAATAGGTAACACTCGATTTTGTTTAAGATAGAGCTTGTGTTCCCACTCTTACTCCCAGAGACCCTTAAACTTATAAAAATAAAATTCCTTAGCACATATAAATTAAAAATCTTCTAATAGTTTTATATATAACATTGTATTTATTCTGACATCCTGAAGCCAGAAGCCAGAAATAATTTCTTAATGCTTGTTTATTACAAGCATTTAAGACATTTACACTTGAACTAGAATCTCAAGCTTTTCCTAATATAAAAAACTGATGGAAGAGAGATTTGGGCCAGGTGCACTTTCAATCTTTCTAAATTGACATCTAGCAGAAGCTAATTATATTCATCCATCCATTGTCCAGGATTCTTTTTTGCTGAAAAAGAAAGAAACCCAAGTCAAAATATTTTAGCTAAAATGAGGGATTTGTTTCCTCACATGACCAGATTATGGGAAAGTGAGGAGTAGAGCTGGCTTTGTGGACAAATGGAAGTGGGGACTTAAGTACCATCAGATTTCCTTTTGCTTCTTCTCTTCTCTTTGCTCCTTTATGTGTCAGCTTCAATTTCCTGGACTGGCTGAAATCACTTTAGGGGATTCAGTGATTTGTAGCTCCAAACTTGCATTTTTATAGTGTCTTGAACACCCCAAAGAAAGAGACTTTTTCTCCATCAGAACCAGTGTGAAAAGTCACCTGGGAAACAATTCTGATCAAGCTGGCTGAATACTGGTGCCTGTCCCTTGCAGTTCTCATTCTAGCCAGGCTTTGCCTTGCCTATGTGTCCAACCTATGCACAAGAGAAGCAGTGTCGATGATTGGAAGAAAGAAGTGGGGAGAAAGGACATGGAAGGGCACAAACAATAGTCACTACACAAATCTAATTGTGATTACAAGGTACTATGTAGAAGTTTTTCACGTTGCCTTTCCATGAACAATGTTATATCATTTTTTAAAAATATTTTTATTAGAGTATAATTGCTTTACAATGGTGTGTTAGCTTCTGTTTTTATAACAAAGTGAAACAGTTATACATATACATATGTACCCATATCTCTTCCCTCTTGCACCTCCCTCCCTCACACCCTCCCTATCCCACCTCTCTAGATGATCACAAAGCACCTAGCTGATCTCCCTGTGCTATGCGGCTGCTTCCCACTAGCTATCTACCTTACGTTTGGTAGTGTATATATGTCCATGCCACTCTCTCACTTTGTCCCAGCTTACACTTCCCCCTCCCTGGATCCTCAAGTCCATTCCCTAGTATATCTGCATCTTTATTACCATACTGACCCTAGGTTCTTCTGACCTTTGTTTTTTTCTTTTTTTTTCTTTTTTTAGATTTCATATATATGTGTTAGCATACAGTATTTGTTTTCCTCTTTCTGACTTACTTCACTCTGTATGACAGTTTCTAGGTCCATCCTCCTCACTACAAATAACTCAGTTTCATTCCTTTTTATGGCTGAGTAATATTCTATTGTATATATGTGCCACATCTTCTTTATCCATTCATCTGTTGATGGACACTTACATTGCTTGCATGTCCTGGTTATTGTAAATAGAGCTGCAATGAACCTTTAGGTACATGACTCTTTTTGAATTACGGTTTTCTCAGGGTATATGCCCAGTAGTGGGATCGCTGTGTCATATGGTACTTCATTTTTCAGTTTTTTAAGGAACCTCCATACTGTTCTCCATAGTGGCTGTATCAATTTACATTCCCACCAACAGTGCAAGAGGGTTCCCTTTTCTCCACACCCTCTCCAGCATTTATTGTTTGTAGATATTTTGATGATGGCCATTGTGACCGGTGTGAGATGATATCTCACTGTAGCTTTGACTTGCATTTCTCTAATGATTAATGATGTTGAGCATTCTTTCATGCGTCTGTTGGCAGTCTGTATATCTTCTTTGGAGGAATGTCTATTTAGGTCTTCTGCTCATTTTTGGATTGGGTGTTTTGTTGTTGTTGTTATTGAGCTGCATGAGCTGCTTGTAAATTTTGGAGATTAATCCTTTTTCAGTTGCTTCATTTGCAAATATTTTCTCCCATTCTAAGAGTTGTCTTTTAGTCTTGTTTATGGTTTCCTTTGCTGTGCAAAAGCTTTGAAGTTTCATTAGGTCCCATTTGTTTATTTTTGTTTTTATCTCCATTACTCTAGGAGATGGGTCAAGAAGGATCTTGCTGTGATTTATGTCATCGTGTTCTGCCTATATTTTCCTCTAACAGTTTGATGGTGTTTGTCCTTACATTTAGGTCTTTAATCCATTTTGAGTTTATTTTTGTGCATGGTGTTATGGAGTGTTCTAATTTCATTCTTTTGCATGTAGCTGTCCAGTTTTCCCAGCACCACTTATTGAAGAGGCTGTCTTTTCTCCACTGTATATTCTTGCCTCCTTTATCAAAGATAAGGTGACCATATGTGTGTGGGTTTATCTCTGGGCTTTCTATCCTGTTCCATTGATCTACATTTCTGGTTTTGTGCCAGTACCATACTGTCTTGATTAATGTAGCTTTGTAGTATAGCCTGAAGTCAGGGAGCCTGATTCCTCCAGCTCCGTTTTTCGTTCTCAAGATTGCTTTGGCTATACAGTGTCTTTTGTATTTCCATACAAATTGTGAAATTTTTTGTTCTATTTCTGTGAAAAGTGCCAGTGGTAGTTTGATAGGGATTGCATTGAATCTGTAGATTGCTTTGGGAAGTAGAGTCATTTTCACAATGTTGATTCTTCCAATCCAAGAACATGGTATATGTCTCCATCTCTTTGTATCATCTTTAATTGCTTTCATCAGTGTCTTTTAATTTTCTGCATACAGGTCTTTTGTCTCCTTAGGTAAGTTTATTCCTAGATATTTTATTCTTTTTGTTGCAATGGTAAACGGGAGTGTTTTCTTAATTTCACATTCAGATTTTTCATCATTAGTGTATAGGAATTCAAGAGATTTCTGTTCATTAATTTTGTAACCAGCTACTTTACCAAATCCATTGACTAGTTTTCAGGTAGCATCTTTACAATTCTCTATGTATAGTATCGTGTCATCTGCAAATAGTTACAGCTTTACTTCTTCTTTTCCAATTTGGATTTCTTTTATTTTTTTCTTCTCTGATTGCTATAGCTAAAACTTCTGAACCCATGTTGAATAATAGTGGTGAGAGTGGACAACCTTGTCTTGTTCCTGATCTTAGTGGAAATGGTTTCAGTTTTTCACCATTGAGGACGATGTTGTCATATACGGCCTTTATTATGTTGAGGAAAGTTCCCTCTATGCCAACTTTCTGCAGGGTTTTTATCATAAATGTGTTGAATTTTGTTGAAAGCTTTCTCTGCATCTATTGAGATGATCATTTGATTTTTCTCCTTCAATTTATTAATATGGTTTATCACGTTTATTGATTTGCATATATTGAAGAATCCTTGCATTCCTGGGATAAACCCCACTTGATCATGGTGTATGGTCCTTTTGATGTGCTGTTGGGTTCTGTTTGCTAGTATTTTGTTGAAGATTTTTGCATCTATGTTTATCAGTGATATTGGCCTGTAGTTTTCTTTCTTTGTGACATCTTTTTCTGGTTTTGGTATCAGGGTGATGGTGGCCTCATAGAATGAGTTTGGGAGTGTTCCTCCCTCTGCTATATTTTGGAAGAGTTTGAGAAGGATAGGTGTTAGCTCTTTTCTGAATGTGTGAAGCCATCTGGTCCTGGGCTTTTGTTTTTTGGAAGATTTTTAATCACCGTTTCAATTTCTGTGCTTGTGATTGGTCCATTCATATCTTCTATTTCTTCCTGGTTCAGTCTTGGAAGGTTGTGCGTTTCTAAGAATTTGTAGGTATCTTCCAGGTTGTCCATTTTATTGGCATATCGTTGCTTTTAGTAATCTCTCATGATTCTTTGTCTTTCTGCAGTGTCAATTGTTACTTCTCCTTTTTCATTTCTAATTCTATTGATTTGAGTCTTCTCCCTTTTTTTCTTGATAAGTCTGGCTAATGGTTTATCAATTTTTTAATCTTGTCAAAGAATCACCTTTTAGTTTTATTGATCTTTGCTATTGTTTCCTTCATTTCTTTTTCATTTATTTCTGATCTTATCTTTATGATTTCTTTCCTTCTGCTAACTTTGGGTTTTTTTTGTTCTTCTGTCTCTGATTGCTTCAGGAGTAAGGTTAGGTTATTTATTTGAGATGTTTCTTGTTTCTTAAGGTAGATTTTCATTGCTATAAACTTCCCTCTTTGAACTGCTTTTGCTGAATCCCATAGGTTTTGGATCATTTTGTTTTCATTGTCATTTGTTTCTAGGTATTTTTTTATTTCTTCTTTGATTTCTTCAGTGAACTCTTGGTTATTAAGTAGTGTGTTGTTTAGCCTCCATGTATTTGTATTTCTTACAATTTCTTTTCCTGTAATTAATTTTTAGTCTCATAGCATTGTGGTCGGAAAAGATACTTGATATGATTTCAATTTTCGTAAATTTACCAAGGCTTCATTTGTGACCCAAGATATGATCTATATCGAGGATGTTCCATGAGCACTTGAGAAGAATGTATATTCTGCTGTTTTTGGATGGAATATCCTATGAATATCAATTAAGTCTATCTTGTTTAATGTATCATTTAAAGCTTGTGTTTCCTTATTTATTTTCATTTTGGATGATCTGTTCATTGGTGAAAGTGGGGTGTTAAATTCCCCTAGTATGATTGTGTTACTGTCAATTTCCCCTTTTATTGCTGTTAGTATTTACCTTATGTATTGTGGTGTTCCTATGTTGGGTGCATAAATATTTGCCATTGTTATATCTTCTTCTTGGATTGATCCCATGATCATTATGTAGTTCCTTCTTTGTCTCTTGTAATAGTGTTTGTTTTAAAGTCTATTTTGTCTGACATGAGAATTGCTATTCCAGCTTTCTTTTGATTCCCATTTGCATGGAATAACTTTTTCCATCCCTTCACTTTCAGTCTGTATGTGTTCCTAGATCTGAAGTGGGTCTCTTGTAGACAGCATATATATGGATCTTGTTTTTGTATCCATTCAACCAGTCTATAATTTGGAGCATTTAATCCATTTACATTTAAGGTAATTATCGATATATATGTTCCTATTACCATTTTCTTAATTGGTTTGGGTTTATTATTGTAAATTCTTTCCTTCTCTTGTGTTTCCTGCTTAGAGAAATTCCTGTAGCATTTGTTGTAAAGCTGGTTTGGTGGTGCTGAATTCTCTTAGCTTTTGCTTGCCTGTAAAGGTTTTAATTTCTCTGTCAAATCTGAATGTGACCTTGCTGGGTAGAGTAATCTTGGTTGTAGGTTTTTCTCCTTCATCATTTTAAATATGTCCTGCCACTCCCTTCTGGCTTGCAGAGTTTCTTCTGAAAGATCAACTGTTAACCTTATGGGGAATCCCTTATGTGTTATTTGAAGTTTTTCCCTTGCTGCTTTTAATATTTGTTCTTTGTATTTAATTTTTGATAGTTTTATTAATATGCATCCTGGTGTGTTTTTCCTTGGATTTATCCTGTATGGGACTCTCTGTGCTTCCTGGACTTGATTAACTATTTCCTTTCCCATATTAGGGAAAATTTCCACTATAATCTTTTCAAATATTTCCTCAGTCCCTTTCTTTTTCTCTTCTTCTTCTGGGATCCATAAAATTCAAATGTTGGTGAGTTTAATGTTTTCCCAGAGGTCTCTGAGACTGTCCTCAATTCTTTTCATTCTTTTTTCTTTATTCTGCTCTGGAGAAGGTATTTCCACTATTTTATCTTCCAAGTCACTTATCCGTTCTTCTCCCTCAGTTATTCTGCTATTGATCCCTTCTAGAGAATTTTTTATTTCATTTATTGTGTTGTTCATTACTGTTTGCTCTTTAGTTCTTCTAGGTGTTTGTTAAACTTTTTTTGTATTTTCTCCATTCTTTTTCCAAGATTTTTGATCATCTTTGCTATCATTATTCTGAGTTCTTTTTCAGGTAGACTGCCTATTTCCTCTTCATTTGTTAGGTCTTGTGGGTTTTTGCCTTGCTCCTTCATCTGCTGTGTGTTTCTCTGTCTTCTCATTTTGCTTAACTTACTGTGTTTGGGGTCTCCTTTTCGTAGGCTGCAGGTTCGTAGTTTCCATTGTTTTTAGTGTCTGTCTCCAGTGGCTAAGGTTGGTTCAGTGGGTTGTGTAGGCTTCCTGGTGGAAGGGACTGGTGCCTGTGTTCTGGTGGATGAGGCTGGATCTTGTCTGTCTGGTGGGCAGGTCCAGGTCTGGTGGTGTGTTTTGTGGTGTCTGTGGCCTTATTATGATTTTAGGCAGCCTATGTGCTAATGGATGGTGTTGTGTTCCTGTCTTGCTAGTTGTTTGGCATGGCAGGTCCTGCACTATAGCTTACTGGTTGCTGTGGGGAGCTGGGTTTTGGCGCTGAAATGGAGATCTCTGGGAGATTTTCGACATTTGATATTATGTGGAGCTGGGAGGTCTCTTGTGGACCAGTGTCCTGAACTTGTCTCTCCCACCTCAGTGGCACAGCCCTGACACCTGGCTGCAGCACCAAGAGCCTGTCCTCCACATGGCTCAGAATAAAAGGTAGAAAAAAAAGAAAGGAAGATGAAGATAAAATAAAATAAAATAAAGTAAAATAAAATAATATAAAGTTATTAAAATAAAAAATATAAAATAATTATTAAGAAAAAAATTTTAAGAAAAACACCCCCAGAAAACCAGACAGCTCCCTAGGTCAAATGGTAAAAGCAAAACTATACAGACAAAATCACACACAGAAGCATATACATACACACTCAAAAAAAAGAAAAAGGGAAAAAAAATATATATGTATCCTTGCTCCCAAAGTCCACCTCCTCAATTTGGGATGATTCGTTGTCTATTCAGCTATTCCACAGATGCAGGGTACATCAAGTTGATCGTGGAGATTTAATCCGCTGCTCCTGAGGCTGCTGGGAGAGATTTCCCTTTCTCTTCTTTGTTCGCACAGCTCCCGGGGTTCAGCTTTGGATTTGTCCCCGCCTCTGCGTGTATGTCGCCTGAGGGCGTCTGTCTTTCGCTCAGAAAGGACAGGGTTAAAGGAGCCACTGATTTGGCGGCTCTGGCTCACTCAGGCCTGGGGGAGGGAGTGGTACGGATGCGGGGTGAGCCTGCGGCGGCAGAGGCTGGCGTGACGTTGCACCAGCCCGAGGTATGCCGTGCGTTCTCCCGGGGAACTTGTCCCTGGCGGGCTGCACAGGCTCCCGGGAGGGGAGGTGTGGATAGTGACCTGTGCTTGCAGACAGGTTTCTTGGTGGCGGCAGCAGCAACCTTAGCGTGTCATGCCCGTCTCTGGGGTCCTCATTGATAGCTGTGGCTCACGCCCATCTCAGGAGCTCCTTTAAGCTTTTAACCCCCTCTCCTCACGCACCAGGTAACAAAGAGGCAAGAAAAAGTCTCTTGCCTCTTTGTCAGCTCCAGACTTTCTGGGACTCCCTCCCGGCCAGCTGTGGCACACTAGTCCCTTCAGGCTGTGTTCACACTGTCAACCCCAGTCCTCTCCCTGGGATCCAACCTCCGAAGCCAGAGCCCCAGCTCCCAGACCCTCCCACCCCGGCGGGTGAGCAGACAAGCCTCTCGGGCTGGTGAGTGCTGGTTGGCACCGATCCTCTGTGTGGGAATCTGTCTGCTTTGCCCACCGCACCCCTGTTACTGCGCTCTCCTCTGTGGCTCCGAAGCTTCCCCCCTCCACCACCCACAGTCTCTGCCCGAGAATTGGCTTCCTAGTGTGTGGAAACATTTCCTCCTTCACAGCTCCCTCCCACTGTTGCAGGTCCTGTCCCTATTGTTTTTTCTCTGTTTTTTTCTGTTTTCTTTTGCCCTACCCAGGTACGTGGGGAGTTTCTTGCCTTTTGGGAGGTCTGAGGTCTTCTGCCAGCGTTCGGTAGGTGTTCTGTAGGAGTTGTTCCACATGTAGATGTATTTCTGATGTATCTGTGGGGAGGAAGGTGATCTCTGCGTCTTACTCTTCCACCATCTTGAAGCTCCTCCATGTTATATCATTTATAAAATATCATAGTCAAGCTTCCTCTGCATACTTACATAAATTCACAGGACAATTTATGATTATCTCATACACATGTGACATAGCTATTTTATTGTGAGATGACAGAAAAAGCATAAACGTGTAAATGTATTCATTCTGCTATTTCTCTATTAGTTTTAAAAGTATTTAGACAGGGTAGTTTCTGGAGAGACTGCCCATTAATTAATGGAGACAAAGGCTAAAGGGGTTCCTTTGTGAAAGGGATACTTGGTTCCTACACATCTAGGGAAGCCCTTTATTAATTACACAAATTTTATTTAGTTTACCTCAGTAGATAAGAATTAAACAGGAATAAAATGATTACACCACTCTGAGGTTGTGGGGGAGAAAAGCACTAATGCAAGAATCCACTCTGTTTAATTATCCAGGATAGTTGCCCTTCACTGAGACATCAAGGGTATCAATGCTTTTTTGCACTGTAAGAGCAAAAGGTGACTTATGGAATTTATAAACCATATTATCTTTCTTGAATCTCTTTAAGTACATTTCCAAAGTATTGATGTTTATATGAAATACTCTAATTTCAAAGTGTGTGATAAATTAGCTGCTAAAGGGAGGGATGATTGCCACCTCTCAAAAGAAAGACATATTTCAATTTTATTTTATTTTATTTTGCTCTTTTCATGGCAGTGTAACTTCTACCCAATCAGTTGTGGAGTAGTTTCATTCTGTTTATCAGGATAGTGAAAGTCTCAACATTTCTTTTTCCAGGGAAAAGCAGCTGGAAAGAAGTAAAATGAGCAATGTTTTCTTGTTCTTTTGTGAATTTTATAGAGACAGTAACTTGGCACAGACCCATGTTTCCAACATCTTATCCCTAAGGAGCTAGTTAGTGTAATAAAAGAGAAAAAGAAAAAGAAAAAAACCCACTTGGGCAAATGCAGGCACCAATTCCGTCTCTCAAAAACTGGAGGAGAGAAAACAGCCCATGTTTTATAGTGTATTACCTGCAAGTGCAGACGTGACTGTGGTAATCACACTTTCGTTGCCCAAAGACTGTAAAATATTTATGGAGACAATGTGATTTGGGTCAAGACATTAAATAAAGTAAAAGTCACTTTATTCAATATGTGATGAACAGTATCCACGTTAAAAACCATTGGGAAAAGTGTTCAAATGAAAAAAAAATTCTTAAAACAAATTAATCTGTTCAATGTTCATAAATGTTTTAAGAAATGCAGACAAACGAGTCTTGAAATCCATATTTATTGTACACAGTTGAAAAACTAATAGTATTTATTTAATCCAGAGGGGGAAGCAACTCAAAATTTGGCTTTTAATGGTCAAGAGGAAATATTTTTCCTAAGAAATTACCAAAGTGTTTGTTGTTAACCAAGCTACAATAGGGTTATAATTCTTCTCCTGGCAAATAGCTAATGTTATTAGCCTAACATTGATTTATAAAGAATAGGTCCCTTCCAAACCTGCAGAAAATCTTAAGTCCTGACTAAAAATACTGTCTAGATTGAAAGAATGTGTGTGTGAGAAGTGCAAAGCCGAGTGTTGACTTGAGACTTGTGTATTGCTCCGTGGGTATTATGCAGCAAATTAGGTAATATATTCACTCAGGGATATTATCTGGTGCTGATTAGGGTCAAACTGTGGGGTCTTGCTCTACTGGATCATTCTTTAATCTGTATTCATGATGAAAAAAAAAAGCTTCATAATTTAAACAGAGAAGTAAAACACAGCTACCTAGTTTAATGGTCTTTATGAAATCTGCCCCTTGAAGCCTACGTTCTGGGTTAGTCAATGAACTTAAGGTCAAGTTGATGGTGACAGTTTCACTCACTCACTCATTCAATGTTTGCTAATTATTTATAAATTTCTTCCTTGAGAAGAAACAGAGATATCCATTTTCACCAAAGCAAACTTCATATAGGTATGAATCCAAATTCAGTCTCAAGCATTATGCAAATGAATGTATGCTTTGCTTTCTTGTTTGTGTAAATGAAAGATGCGGAAAATCCTACATGATCCAGTTCAGGTAAACTTGAGTCTAACTTCAAGGTAATATTAAAAATAAAGCTGACATTTATTAATAGCCAACAAGATAATACATATTGGGCCTGTACTAACTGCCAGGCACTGTACTAGGTGTTTTCTTTAAGTTATTAAAGTGGTTTAAATAATTTTTGGCTTTGAGTGAATCATAAAATATAATATAACATGGCAAAGAAATCTGTTTGCTTTTTCTGTTCTTTATGGGCACGAGGCTTTGTGAAGCATCACCAACTAATCATAGACATGATGCCTACCAGTGAGAAGGTTTCATGGAAGACTAAAAGAATATATGCAAAAATAGTACTAAAATTATTAAAATCATTATAGTTCAAAGGAAATTGAAATGTTAAATGCCAATAATTGTCCTTTTAGTTGTACATTTCCTTCTCATTCATATAGCACTCTAGATTATGAAACAGACAAACTGAACAACATTAGAATCTGAGGTTGGAAAATGAAGTGTTAAGTGACAATAAATTTTTATATTCTACTTATAAAAATATTTCCTATCCCAAATGCTCCATGTGCTTATGGTTCTTCCAGAGCAATTAAAACAGAAATAACAAAAAATAAACTAATATGTTTAATTTTTTTTGGCAGTCTTTTTCTATTCCAGTGGTTGGTTCAGCCTGGCACTTGCTTTTATACAACCTGTGAGCTAATTGCAGTTTTAAATTTTTTAAATGGTTGGAAAAAAATTTAAGAAAAATAATACTTAATTACATGTGAAATTATAGAAAATTCAAAGTTAAGTATCTACAAATAAAGTTTTATAGGAATACAGCCATGCTTATTCATGTATATATTATCTATGGTGATTTTGTGCTATAATAGCAGAGTTGTGTAGCAGCAACAGGGAATGTAAGGCCCCAGAAGCCTAAAATATTTATTAACAAGACCATTAAGAAAAAGTTGGCTATCTCTATTCTAACCCAATAAAATTATAGGCTCATTGCTAACTTGTACTAAGTCCAACTAGTTGTTTGAGACCCATCTTCAATGCAACACACCTGGTTGTCAAGATCTGCGAAGGGTTTGATATTTTACTCATAAGCTTGAAAATTTGCCTGACACATTTCATTAATACAAGTAGAGGACATGAAACTCCTGGGTCAAGGACAAAAGACAGTTTACTACTCAGCATTAGCAGTAGCCAGAGTATCAGCATTTCTGAGCTGGTTTTCCAAGCCCCAAAGGGTCAGATGATTACTGCATACAGGATGGGTGGGTTGAATTGCAGGAAAAGAGCTCTGAGCTTAAAGATCTGGAATCTTTCATACTTGATAGTAGGTATGCCTGCATTTTGCTCTAGAAAAGGATGCTATCTGTATCCTCCAAGGCCATTTACACTACAATCATTGAAAACAAAGGAACAATGGTAAGTCAGTGCCTCACTTGCAAGACATGGAGAAATACAAGAGAGTTATTCTGAATCATTTCCAACACTGATTATTTTTGTTGCCTTTAGTTATGAAATCAAATAAATATTGCAAAACTGTTTAGGAAAATAACTGAAAAAGAATTGTACTTGAAAAATTTCAACAATGCAAATACTTTTAATTTTTTTTTTTTTTTTTGCGGTACGCGGCCTCTCACTGCTGTGGCCTCTCCCGCCGCGGAGCAGGCTCCGGACGCGCAGGCCCAGCGGCCACAGCCCACGGGCCCAGCCGCCCTGCAGCATGCGAGACCCTACCAGACCGGGGCACGAACCCGCGTCCCCCGCATTGGCAGGCGGACTCCCAACTACCACGGCACCAGGGAAGCCCCAATAATTTTATTTTTTATCTATAATTGTTAAAAGTCATTTAGATAGGTAACACAAAATGGGAAATTGATTTTTTTTTATCAGTTTGGGAATACATATTCAGGCCTGTATAGCTCAAAATCAAATCTCTCATTCTTTCAAATATGCAGTAAGCTGTACTGTTTACTTTATAGTGGAATTGTTTATCTTCTCTGTGGTTTGATTTTCAGAATGGAATTTTATTATTTGATAGAATTTAGCAATCTTCTGAAATTGTGGTTTTAAAGATTACTCATGCTATTGTGTTTCCCTGTGGCTATTAGAATTCTCATGGAAACGTTTCATTCCCTTATCTCCAAAGTAGAAATTCATTGTTAGCTCACTTTACCAGCAGTCTGCAAGGGCACTAAACTATAGCCCTAGACTGGAATCCATGATCAGGAAAGTCAGTCTGGCAAGGAGGCTGCATCAGAATCATAAAATTAGAGAAGAAACATCTTTTGAAAGTACAATGCACTCCTTCACAAACACTGGCTTCCTTCTACCAGTTTCTGTCTTAGAAGGTAAATAATCTTGAATTCAGAGAGGTAAATGTTATTAAGGGTTTGACAAAACAGCTCTGGGAATCCAAGTCCATTTAAAGAAAGTAACGTATTATCTTCTAAATATGTTGAAAAATAATTTAATAATTTAAAATAATAGAATGTAGCTTTGCTAAACATGTTACCTTCTTGTTGTCTAAGGATCAGTTGTTTCTGAATGAGCCAGTTGGACAATACATTTTGTATTCCTTTCCATTGGGCTGTCCAAAGACTCTAAAAGACTGACTGCTTTGGGATTTGCTTTTCTTGAATAGACATCAGTAGGGTATAACCCCAAACTGTTTTATTTATACATATATTTTTTTCCTTTTTGCCAGCAGTTTCTTTTCCAATTAATTATTACTAGAAGTAAATACAACAATTTTTAAAACAAATTAGTCTCAATCACAAATAACATACTATCAAAATGTCCTTTTAAAATGGCTGTTTTACTTTATTTTTACTGAAAGTGAAAAAAAAAATGTTACAAACTGAAACTGCTTGAAGTCAAGTAATTGGTGAGACAAATACTTTTTTTCTCATCACTGTTACTGATTGAAGGCAAGTTTTGAGATGCTTTAAATCACAAAGCCTTTAAGATATACTGAATTAAATTTTTGGATCACCTTGGTGACAGTGCTCTGAAAGGAATTTTGCATCATCAGTCCCCCCAAATTTAGTGGTAGAAATAGCTTCTGATCAGTTCTTTGGAACACTGACAGGTGAGAAGTGAAAGTGAGATGTCTGGGACACCATATTTAGGTAGTTTTTTAATCTTGAAGTTGAGGAATGTCATTTATACATAACATCTTGTATTTTGTGGTAATGCAACTTTGGGGTAGTGTTTTCCAGTTAAATACACTGACTTCCTCCAACTCCCAGAAATCCTGCTCCTGACAGATAGCGGAAGTTGGATGACTATAGCTTCATGTATTTCACTTTCCAAAAGGTAGACACTATTCTTTTTGTTTCCTTCCAGATTTATTGAGATATAACTGACGCATAGAACTGTGTAAGTTTAAGGTGTACAGCATAATGATTTGATTTACATACATCATGAAATGATTACCACAATAAGTTTAGTGAACATTCATCATTTCATATAGATACAAAATTAAAGAAATAGAATTGTTTTTTCCTTGTGTTGAGAACTCTCAGAATTTACTCTCTTAGCTTTCATTTATAATATAGTGTTAATTATATTTATCATACTGTACACTACATCCCTAGTACTTATTTATCTTATAACTGGAACTTTGTACCATTTGAACTACCCTCTCCCCCACCCCCTCCTCTGGAAATCACAAACCTGATCTTTTTCCATGAGTTTGTTTGTTTGTTTTTGAAGTATAAGTGGCTTCCAACACTCTGATAGTTCCTTGAACACAATATAGTGATTAGATATTTCTATACATTTGAAAATGATCACCATTATAATTTATCTGTCACCACGGAAGAATATTACATAGTTATTGACTATTTTCCCCACACTGTACATTTCATACCAGTCACTTATATTGTAGTAACTGGAAGTTTGTACCTCTTAATCTCCCTCACCTATTTCTCTCCTCCCCCAAACCTCCTCCCCTTTAATTATCACCTATTTGTTCTCTGTATATATAACTGTTTCCATTTATTCATTTGTTTTGCTTTTTAGATTCCGCATATAAGTGAAAACATACAGTATTTTTCTTTATGTGTCTAACTTATTTCACTTAACATAATACCTTTTAGGTCCATCCATATTATTACAAATGGCAAGATTTCATTCTTTTTTATGGCTGAGTAATATTCCACTACATCCATCCATCTATCTATCTATCTATCTATCTAATCTCCTTCTTTATTCATTTATTAATTGATGGGCACTTAGATTACTTTAATATCTTGGCTATTGTAAATAATGCAACAGTGAACATAAGGGTGCATATATCTTTTCAATTTTTCTTCCAATAAATATCTTGAAGTGGAATTGTTGGATTGTATGATACTTCTATTTTTAATTTTTTGAGGAACCCATACTGTTTTCCATAATGGATGCTCCAACTTACAGTCACACCAGCAGTGAACAAGGGTTCCCTTTTATCCACATACTCATCAACACTTCTTTTTTCTTGTCTTTTTTGATAATGGCCATTCTAACAGGTGTGAGGTGATATCTCATGATGATTTTGATTTGCATTTCCCTGATGGTTAATTATGTTGAACATCTTTTCATGTGCCTGTTGGCCATCTATATATCTTCTTTGGAAAAATGTCTATTCAGGTCCTCTGCCCATTTTTTAATCAGATTGTTTTTTTTTTTGCAGTACGCGGGCCTCTCACTGTTGTGGCCTCTCCCATTGTGGAGCACAGGCTCCGGACACGCAGGCTTAGCGGCCATGGCTCACGGGCCCAGCCACTCCACGGCATGTGGGATCTTCCCAGACCGGGGCACGAATCCGTGTCCCCTTCATCGGCAGGCGGACTCTCAACCACTGCACCACCAGGGAAGCCCTGTTTTTGTTTTTTGATGTTGAGTTGTATGAGTTCTTTGTATATTTTGTATATTAACCCCTTGTCAGGTATATTATTTGCAAATATCATTTTCCATTAGGTAGGCAAGATTTTCTTTCTGTTGATAAGTTTCTGTTGCTGTGCAAAAGGCTTTTAGTTTGAGGTAGTCTTACTATTTTGCTTTTGTTTCCCTTGCCTGAGGAAACAGATCCAAAATAATATTACTAAGACCAATGTCAAAGAGTGTACTGCATGTATTTTTTTCTAGGAGTTTTATGGTTTCAGGTATTAACTTAAAGTCTTTAATCCATTTTGAGTTTATTTTTGTGGTGTGAGAGAGTTGTCCAGTTTGGTTATTTTGCATGTAACTGTCCAGTTTTCCCAATACCATTTATTGAAGAAGTTATATTCTTCCTATTGTATATTCTTGCCTCCTTTGTCATAGATTAATTGCCTATGTAAATGTGTGTTCATTTCTGAACTATTCTGTTCTGCTCTCTATTCTGTTCCATTGGTCTATGTGTCTGTTTTTGTGCCAGTACCACACTGTTTTGATTCCTGTAGCTTTTTGGTATAGTTTGAAATCAGAGAGCATGATACCTCCAGCTTTGTTCTTCTTTTCAAGATTTTTTTTTTTTTTTTTGGCTAGTTGGGGTCTTTTGTGTTTCCATACAAATTTTAGAATTATTTGTTCTAGTTCTGTGAAAAATGCCATTGGTATTTTGATAGGGATTGCATTCAATCTGTAGATTGCCAGGGGTGGTATGGTCATTTTAGTAATATTGATTCTTGCAATTCATGAGCACAGTATATCTTTTCATTTGTCTGTGTCATCTTTAATTTCTTTCTTCAATGTCTTTTAGTTTTCTGAGTACAGGTCTTTTACCTCCTTAGTTAGATTTATTACCAGGTATTTTATTCTTTTTTATGAGATTGTGAATGGGATTGTTTTCTTAACTTCTGTTTCTAATAGTTCATTGTTAGTGTATGGAAATGCAATAGATTTCTGTATATTAATTTTGTATGCTGCAAATTTACTGAATTCATTGATGAGTTTCAATAGTTTTATGGTGACACCTTTATGATTTTATTATGTATAATAATGCATCATCTGCAAACAGTGATAGTTTTACTTTTTCCTTTCTAATTTGGATTCCTTTTATTTATTTTTCTTCAATACTTCAATACTCTTTTAAATAAAAGTGAATGTGGGTATCCTTGTCTTGTTCCTGATCTTAGAGGAAATACTTCCAGGTTTTTACCACTGTGTATGATGTTAGCTGTAGGCTTTCCACACATGGCCTTTATTATGCTGAAGTATGTTCCATTTTATTGAGAGTATTTTTTTTTTTTATCAAAAATGGATGTTGAATTTTGTCAAAAGCTTGTTCTGCATCTATTGAGATGATAATATGGCTTTTATTCTTCAATTTGTTAATGTGGTGTATCACATTGATAGATTTGCAGATATTGAAAAATCCTTGCATTCCTGGGTTAAATTCCACTTGATCATGGTATGTAATCCTTTTAGTGTATTTTTGGGTCCAATTTGCTAATATTTTGTTGAAGATTTTTGCATCTATGTTCACCAATGATATTGGCCTGTAATTTTCTTTTAGTGTTGTCTTCATTGGGGTTTTGTACCAAGGTGATGCTGGCCTCGTAGAATGAGTTGGAAAACCTTCCTTCCTCTGCATTTTTGGGAATAGTTTGAGAAGAATAGGTGTTAACTCTTCTCTAAATGTTTCATAGAATTCACCTGTGAAGTCTTTTGGTCCTGAACTTTTGTTTTTTGGGTATTTTAAATTACTGTTTCGATTTAATTACTGATAATTATTCTCTTCATATTTTCTATGCCTTCCTTATTTAATCTTGGGAGATTGTACATTTCTAGGATTGGCTCATTTCTTCTAGGTTACTCATTTTATTGGTGTATGATTGGTTGTAGTAGTCTCTTATGATCTTTTGTATTTCTTTGGTGTTGGTTATAATTTCTCTTTCATTTTTGACTTTGTTGATATGGACCCTTTTTTTCTTGATGAGTCTGGCTAAAGTTTTATTAATTTTGTTTGTCTTTTCAAAGAACCAACTCTTAGTTTCATCAGTCTTTTCTTTTTTTCTCTCTCCTTTTTTTTTTTTTTTTAGTCTCTATTTCATTTATTTCTGCTCTGATCTTTATGATTTCTTTCCTTCTATTAACTTTGGATCTTGGTTGTTCTTTTTCTCTTCCATTTAGGTGTAAGGTTAGGTTGTTCATTTGAGAATTTTCATGTTTCCTGAGGTAAGCTTGTATTGCTATAAATTCCCTCTTAGAACTGCTTTTAACACTTCCCATAGATTTTATTTTTATTTGTCTCCAGATATTTTTGGATTTCTTCAGTAATGCATTTGTTGTTCAGTATCATATTGTTTAGTCTTCGTTTGTGTTTTTTGCAGTTTTGTTCTTGTGGTTGATTTCTAGTCTCATTGTATTTTGGTTAGGAAAGATGCTTGATATAATTTCAGTATTCTTAAATTTACTGGGACTTGTTTTTTGGCCTACCATGTGGTCCATCCTGGAGAATGTTCCATGTATAATTGAGAAGACTGTATATTCTGCTGCTTTTGGATGGAAAGTTCTATATGTGTCTATTAAGTCTATCTTGTCTAATGTATGTTTTAAGGTCAGTGTTTCTGTGCGGATGTTATGTTTGGATGGCTTGTTCATTGCTGTAAGTGGGGTGTTAAAGTTTCCTACTATTTTCGGGTTACTTTTAATTTTTCCCTTTATGTCTGTTAATATTTGCTTTATGTATTTAGATGGTCCTATGTTAGGTGCATATATATTTACAATAATTATATTTTCTTCTTGGATTTATCCCTTGATCATTATGTAATGTTCTTCTTTGACTCTTGTTACAGTCTTTATTTAAAAGTCTATTTTGTCTGATGTAAGTATTGCTATCCCATCTTTCTTTTCATTTCCATTTGCATAAAATATCTTTTTCCAACCCTTCACTTTCAGTCTGTGTTTTTCTTTAGATCATTAATGAGTCTCTTATAAGCAGCGTATATATGAGTGTTGTTTTCGTATCTATTTAGCTACTCTATGACTTTTGGTTGGAGCATTTAGTCCATTTATATTTAAAGTAATTACTGATATGTATGTACTTATTACCATTTTGTTAATTGTTTTTACTTTGTTTTTGTGGTTCTTTTATTTTCCTTTCTTCTTTTGCTCTCTTCCCTGTCATTTGATGACAACCTTTAGTGATATGTTTGGATTTTTTTCATGTGTGTGTGTGTGTGTGTGTGTGTGTGTGTGTGTGTGTGTGTATCTAGTATAGATTTTTGGCTTGTGGACACCAGGAGCTTATATATAGCAATCAATATCTATATATATTTCTATATCTATATGGTTATTTTAAGTTGCTGATCTCTTAAGTTCAAATGCATTTTAACAACCCTATATTTTTACTCTCCACCCTACCAATTTACTGTTTGTGACATTAAATTTTACATCCTTTTGATTTGTGTATCCCTTAACTACTTATTGTGGATAAAAAAGATTTTACTACTTTTGTCTTTAGCCATCCTACTAGCTTTATAAGTTGATTGATCTACTACATTTACTGTATATTTCTCATTTAACAATGAGATTTTTCTTTTCATAATTTAATATTTTTAGTTTCAGCCTTTTCTTTTTAGTTTGGAGAAGTCCCTTTAGCTTCTTGTAAAACTGCTTTGGTGGTGCTTTTAGCTTTTGATTGTCTGTAAAACTTTTGATCTCTCCTTCAAATATGAATAAAGCCTTGCCAAGTAGAATACTCTTGGTTGAAGATTTTCTTTTTCTTTCATCACTTTAAGTATATTGTGCCACTCCCTTCTGTCTTGAAGATTTTCTACTGAAAAGTCAGCTGATAGCCCTTTATGAGTTCCCTTGTACACAATGTTGCATTTTCCTTGTTGTTTTTAATATTTTCTCTTTATCTTTAATTTTTGCCATTTTAATTATGATGTATCTTGGTGTGGTTTTCTTTGGAAACCTGTTTGGGACTCTCTGTGCTTCCTAAAACAGACCTGGATGTCTGTTTTTTTTCCCAGGTTAGGAAAATTTTCAGCTATTATGCCTTTAAATATGTTTTCTGCCCCTTTCTCTCTCTCTTCTTCTTTTGGGACCCCTATAATGCCAATGTTAGTTCACTTGATGTTGGCCTAGAACATCTCAAACTGCCCTCATTGTTTTCTTCTGTTCAACTTAAGTGATTTTCACTACTCTGCCTTCTTGTTTGCTGATCTGTTGCTCTGTATCATCTAATCTGCTTCTTCCTTCTAGTGTATTTTTTATTTCAGTTATGTATTCTTCAGCTTTGATTGGTTCTTCATTACATTTTCTAACTCTTTGTTAAAAACTTCTAACTTCTTACTCTGTTCATATAATCTTCTCCCAAGTCCTTTGGACATCTTTATTATCATTACTTTAAACACTTTATTGGGTAGATTGCTTCTCTACTTCACTTAGTTCTCCTTCTGGGGTTTTATCTTGTTCCTTCATTTGGAATACATTTCTCTGTTGCCTCATTTTGTCTTATTTGCTGTTTTTATTTCTATGTATTTTTATGTAGGTTGGTTACATTTCTTGATCATGGAGGAATGGTCTTATGTAAGAAATGTACTATGGGGCCCAGCAGCACCCTCACCTCTGATTATGAGAGCTATATATTTTGGGGTGCTCTTTATGTGGGCTGCATGTGTCCTTCTGTTGTGGCCAGGCCAACTCCTGTGAGAATGCTGATAGGTGTGGCTGGGCCTTGGTCCAATTGGTTGTCAGGCCTTGCCTTGTGTGGAGACTGCCTGCTGCTGGTGGGTGGGGCTGGATCCTGGCACTAATAAGCTTGAGGAAGGATTTCAAAATGGCACTTAACAGCATTAGTGTTCTTATGGTGGGATGAGCTTCTCAACATGGCTGCTGCCAGCACGTATGTCCCCAGGGTGAGTTTTAATTGCATCCTGCCTCACTGAGAGGCTCTGCAGAATCACCAAGTGTGTATGTCCCAAGTTCCTTTCAGATTACTGCTGCCCTGGGTCTCACAGTGTGTAAGATTTTATGCATTCCTTTTAAGAGAGGAGTTTCTATTAACCATAGACCTGTGGCTCTCCTGAATGTAAGTCACACTGGCCTTCAATGCCAAATATTCTGGGGGTTCCTCTACATGGTGCCAGATCCCCTGGCTGGGGAGCCTTATGTGGAGCTTGGATCCCTTGCTCCTTGGGGAGAACCACTTCAATTGTAATTATTATCCCCTTTGTGGGTTGCCTCCCCAGAAGTGTGGGTCTTAACTATGTGTCTCTGCCTCTCCTACGTGTTTCATTGTGGTTCCTTCTTTATATCTTTAGCTGTAGAAGATCTTTTCTGATAGTGTTCAGGTTGTTCTCATGGATAATTTCTCTGTAAATACTTACAATCTTGGTTTGCCTGTGGGAGGAGGCGGGCTCATAGTCTTCTTTTACCGCCATTTTGACCACTAACTAAGAACAGAAGCTATTCTACCTGGAGCTTGCTGACAGCATCTGAAAATTCTTTGTCACATATTTTATTGGAGGGAAGTCATGTTGAAGTCAGTATTGACATAGAGAGAGTCTCAGCAATTTATGGTCTTGATATTCATTTTTGCTTGGGTTCTAAATAGTACACATTATTTCCACCCAGAAGACATTACACTGGTATATCATGATATATGGCAGCTTAACCATTCCAAATGGATTCTATTCTAGCCTTAAAAATTCTATTATTTGAAGTTTTAAAATGACTTACAGTTTTAGTTTTCAGTTTTACATTGAAAATTCTAAGATGAACAGTAATTTAAAAAATATTTAAAGTCTACAGAGACACAGACAATATTTTCTTAATAAAACATGAGTTGGTGGATTTTTTTCCCATTCTTAGCTAATTTTTCAAGAAAAATCACTCTACCTTTGAAACTGTATGCTCATACCCACTGGGTTAAAATAAGTCAAAAAGGTGATTAATTAAGACTCTTTAGCTTAGCTTGCAGAACAATAGGAAAACTACAGATGAGAAAACAGCTTTCTGACATCCTCCTTTGACTGAACATCACTCAGATGTATTTAAGGACTAGAATGATCAGTGAATTTTAGATGTCATGGGCTGAAAAATTACTGCATTAAACACATGATCCCCCCCCCCTGAATTTACACATACAACCCATGAAGAGACATGAAAAAGAGTTGCACCTGTTCAGAAGACACTTAAAACTTCTCTTTACCCTCCTACCAATCATTTCTTAGTCCCAACACCCTCTTATTCCCTCCTCCCACAATAAATATTCCACACAAAACATGATTGTGGAGAGAGAACTGAGCCTTGTCTTCTGTCTCTTTGCTTGGCCACTCTACATTAAAGCCTTTTTTCTCTGAAAAATAATGTTGCCTTGGTGTTTGAACTTTCCATTGCACAGCATGAAATGAGTCCACTTGCTCAGTTACACCATCCAAGAAGTAGCTAAAACTGTATGTTTATCTTCAGAGTACCTGAATGCTGGGGATTTGACATAGAGATGTTCGAGAAAAGCAAAGACAAAAGCATAAATATAGGAAATAGTAGGACATATTCATCCAAGGAGTTTAGTATGATTGGAGCATAAAGTCTGTATGTGAGAGAAATAAGACTTGACAAGTAGCCAGAGGTAATAGCTTGAATCATTTTAGGTTGAGAAGTGATTTGATCACTTTTAAGTTTTAGGAAGCTTAAACATGCTGCTGTTGTGTGAACGACAGATTGGAAGGGTGCTAAGCAGATGAACTGGAAGCTAACTGGGAATGATTTGTAATAACTATGGCATGAATCAAGGTAGGACCAGTTAAAACAAACTGTGGAGCTTCATATGAAGGTACTTAGGAGATAGAATGAATGGGTTCCATAAATGATTAGATGTGGGTGTAATAGAGAAGGACTAAGATGAATCCCAGGACGAGTTGTACAGAAGTTCCATTAACAGATATGGAGGACACCAGAAGATAATCAATTTGAAGGGAAGATTATGTTATACTTTGTCTGTGGAGCATCAGAGTATAGACGTCCAGGCTAAAAAATAAAATGGAATTGAGGCAGTGTCAGTCAGTTCTCCTGTAGTAACAAACATCCATATAACTTAGTGACTTAAAAACAACAGTTTTATTTTCTGCTGATGTTACATATCTCTCTAACTCTTACTTAAAGACATCAGATAAATGAGACTTTATCAATTGGAAAGTGACTGGCCCTTGAACAGGAGAGAACTTTGTATCAATAAAATTGCACACTGTCTTTTAGAGACTTCTGCCTGGAAGTCACACGTGTCTATTCTGGTTAAAGTTATACTGGCCAAAGAAAGTCACACAGGCATGTGTAACTTCAAATGAGTAGGAAAGCACAATCTTATTCATATATATGCCTAGAAGAAAAGAGCAGAACCAGAACATTGATGGACAGTAACATAAATTGGGAACCATCAATAATAAATGCTGTTTGAAGATATTATAGTAGATAAAATCAGCTCAGGGATTATATATATTTTGAAAATAAAAGAAAGCTAAGAACAGTATCCTGGGGTACACCAACATTTAAGTACAAGAATTCATAATAAAGGTGACTATAAAAGTAGACATCAGAGATCTGGGTGAAGAATCACTACAAAAACTTTAGTAAAACCATCAACTAGAATTGACAAAGCAATTTCACATACAATATCATTTTAAAATCCCCGTTAAGTATTTTGAGACTCAAGGAAGTTGAGTAATTAAGTTTTGTTCTATGAAATTGAACCTATTATGCCTTCCAATATTATCCAAGTGACTGACTTTTTAGGAGACTATGGAAAGTAGGTAATCATTAGTAGGACAATGAAGCTTTTTTTTTTCCAAAACAATATTAAAAAGGAAGCTTAACAGAGGTAAGAATGCATAGCAAATCCTGTGTCCTAGGAATAAAAACACCTAGTAAATAAAGAAATATGCACAAGAAAGTGACCAGTGCAGGGCAGAGTCTTGGCTGTCACTTCATCAGTATATGGGTAGGTTTTACAATGGCGGTAACTTTTCATTACTATTTCCTTAAGATAACTTCCCAGAAGTGGAATTGTAAGGTCAAAGAATTGCATATTTTTAATACACATGATATCTCATGTCTATGAAGCCTCCAGAAAAATTACATCCATCTATACTTGAGTCAGCTGGGTATAAGAGTGCTTATTCTTGAATTGTTGTTATGTAATTGTTTACATTTTTTCAAACTATAAATAATGTTAGATAATGTTTTGTATAACATTTTACTTTTCATTTCTATTGAGGTATGACATATATATATATGCTTTTATTTATCTGTATTTCTTTTTCTTATTAATGAAATTGCCTGTCATATTCTTCTCTGATTTTCTTTTGGGTTTCCATCTTTTTTTCTCATTGATTTTTTTTCCTTCCAGTTTTATTGAGATATAATTGATGTATAGTACTGTATAAGTTTAAGATGTACAGCATAATGTTTTGACTTACATACATCATGAAATAATTACCACGGTAAGTTTAGGGAGCATCTATCATCTTATACAGATACAACATTAAAGAAATAGAAAAACAAAATTTTTGCCTTGTGATGAGAATGCTTATGATTTACCCTCAACAACTTTCATGTATAACACACAGCAGTGTTAATTACATTTATCATGTTGAATATTTTTTCTTGCTGAGTTTTAAAAGCTTTGATAAATATGTAACATATGTGTCAAATATATACATATAAAAACTGCGTGTATGTCCAATAATAGGATATTTTAAAATTTAATTTTGGTATAAATTTTCATACATTTACCCAAAATATGTTGAACCCACAGGTTTCTGGATATTCAGATAGATGTTGGGGATAGCACAGTGAATAAAACAGACATGGCCCTGTCCTCATTGATATTATGACCAAGAAAGATAGATAGACAAGAAGCAACTAAGCTAATAAATGAAGTGTTTATTACTGTGACAAGTGCTAAGAGAGAAATGTGAGGATGAAAATAACTGGAGGTTGAAGGACACTTCTTTAGATAGTATCATCAAGAAAGCTTTTTTTGAGTTGATATTTAAAATCAGAGCTGTTGGATGAGCAGTGGCATACAGTCAGCATTCCGGGTTGAGAGAACACCCTGTACAATGGCTCTGTGGGGAAGAGACATTTTAAAAAGACCCGTGTGGCTGGAGTGTGGTGCATGAGGGAGAGGAACCAAGCAATAAGGTTGCATGAGTGGCAGGAGTGGATTACCCAGGGCTTATAGGCCATGCTGAGTTGATTGGATTGTATTCCAAAGCAGTGAGGAAGTGATTGAAATGTTTTACAAAGGAAATAACATGATTTTATTTCCATTTTAAGACAATCACTCTGGTTGATCTGTATAGAATAACAGAAGGACAAAGAATAAATTTAGCATGTGTGTGTATCTGTTATAGAATGTTGTATCAGTTAACTATTGCTGCCTAATAAGCTACCCCCAAATCTATTTGCTTAAAACAACCACCTCTCAAAGTCTATAGAGAGGTCTGAAGGGAAATTCTGTTGACTTGGATCTGTTTGCTACAAATGTGCTGCAGTCCACTGGCCTAAGCAAGTCACATGGCCAAGCCGAGGGTCAGTGTGTGAAGGTACAAGAACAAGAACGAACACAGGTGGCATGAAAAATTTGGACCATATATTCAATCAGTTTAACACAAATTTCTGTAAGTGAAAAGGTGCACTATACTAAGTGATAACAATTATATATAAAGCTATATGTGTAATGTAATATTTTAAAGAAAAAAGCTACTTGAAAGATATACAGTTGATCATTGAACAACACAGGGCTCCAACTTTCCTTGAAGTTGAAAATCCATGTAAAACTTTATAAGCCTTTTGTATCCATGTTTTTGAATCCTCAAATTCATCCACCATGGATCCTATAGTACTTTAGAACTTATTTAGTGAAAGAAATCTGCGTGTAAGTGGATCTGTGCAGTTCAAACCTGTGCTGTTCAAGGGTCAACTGTATAGTGTATCGATATGTTGACTGTGATTATCTCTGGGTAGTGGGATGTAAGGTGGTTTGAATACTTTATTTTTCTGTACTTGAAACATTTTCTGCATTGAGTTTGTAGTAATTTTATAATAAAATGCTATTTCAGAATTCTAGACAAAATCTTTGTTTTATCATAGAGAATGGAGATGAGGGAATAAAGAAGAAGCAAAGAGAGGAATTGAGTTTGTCACAATAATCTCAGAGGTCAACCTGTAACCTGATCACATCCTAGCTCCCTAATCTGTCAAATAAAGCTAGCTAACTGTAGGTATTGTTTTATTATGTCAGCTTCTCATTTCTTCTAGGTAGCCCTAGAAGAACCTGCTCAACAAATATTTTCCTTGAAGAGCAAAAGAAGGCCTGAACATTCATGTCATCTTCTACCTCTCTCTGGCAGAACCACAGTTCTGTTATTTTCTGATTTAAGCGTAACAAAACAACTCTTGGATGGATGCACCATGGGTAGTATCAACATAGAATTTTCCACTATTTATGAATCAATCTATTGATTGTTTTGTTTTGATTGCATTGTTTTGTTATTGATTGCATTGTTTTATTCTCAAGTTCCCTTGTACTTCACCCACTAGTGTCCGGAAATGACATTTCATGTGAGGGGAGGCTAATCAGTATATAATGAGAAGAGTATCATCTCTGGGGTAAGAAGGTCTGTATTTGAACTGTTTGACCACATGGACAACTCATTTTATCTCTGAGGTGTCAGTATCCTAATTTGGAAAAAAAAGGGATAAAAGAATAATAATACCATCTACATATGGCTACCCAGAGGAACAAAAGTGTTACCATACGTAAAAGTCCTTTTAAAACTGTAATGCTTTCAAAATGCTTAGTCTCTTTTGGTACCATCTATTACTTGAATTAAACATAGACTTTTTTGTTGTCCTATTTTGAAAGTCAGATAGCTCTGAGAGGAATAAGATCTTATGATAAATGCACCTACATAATAATAAAGTCTTACTGTCAGAGAAGAAAAAATAAATGTTCCATAACACATTGAGTTCAAAAGTTGAGGAGAGAAATGGTTGAGTCAAATTTTAAGTGTTTTAAAATGTGCCTAAGACTGACATCCATTTTCTTGATCAAAAACTTGGGGTGTTGAGGAGAGCATGTTCAATAAAAGGGTTTATTATTATCAATGGATTTTAAATTGCTTTCAAGAAAATTGTTCTTGATCAAATTTGTCTTGCCTTGTAGTTTAAAAAATGTAAATATAGCAGCTGCATAGCACAGGGAGATCAGCTCAGTGCTTTGTGACCACCTAGAGGGGTGGGATAGGGAGGGTGGGAGGGAGACGCAAGAGGGAGGAGATATGGAGATATATGTATATGTATAGCTGATTCACTTTGTTATAAAGAAGAAACTAACACACCATTGTAAAGCAATTATACTCCAATAAAGTTGTTTAAAAAGCATAAATATCAATGGGTTTAGCAAAAAATAATCTTTATAAAATAGATACTATTAAGTATATTTGAAGGCAGTTAACTCAAACAAGAACATTCTGTATTTTCACCTTGTTCTAGGCATAAAGGAAACTCCAGGAGCCCTGCTATTTCCATCAGTTCAGATGAAGTGATTGATTTCTTTTCAGTTGAAATGAAAGCTTGTTTTAAATATTTTGAAAATTGTCCAGACAATCGTAGCTTTCAAGCTATCAGAGAAAGCAGAACTGTGACAAGAAAAATAGTACTGAATTCAGTTGTCTTATCATATGTAACTGCGTGCACTTTTGTTGTCATGGGGCAGAAGGGAGAACAGAAGTAATATTGATGATTAAACATGTGAACTGCTGATCTAAACCCAAATGAAAACTTCTTGGGTGAAGTTGCAGAAAGGTAGATCTTTGACAAAAATTAACTCTCCTTATGGGAAGTTCACTACTGAACACCTCTTGCACTAAATGAATGTAGTGTCAACACACTGTTTCTGGTCACTTGATATTCACTGAGCTCTCTTTTTGGCCTTGTTATTTATGAGCTTTGTGACCTAGGTTCAGTATTAAATTTCTGAAAAACTCATTTTCCTCTTTTGCAAAATTTACTTTATCCCATTACAAAAATACACTTTATTTAGTGTCTATACACCAGGCAAATGACATACATTATATCTTTTCATTCTCAAAACAGTACTACGAGTGAAACTGAGGCAAAATAGAAAATAAACAACTTGCCCAAGATCACATAGCTGATAGGTGGAGCAATCTTAATCTAAATCTAGTTTTCTACCACTTCACACTGCCCATCAGGATATGGCATAAAATAAACACTCCCCAAATGTTAAATCACCTCTCTTTGTTCCCTCCTACAAAGTACTATTGTTATTGAGATGAGAAGAACCTAGGGGTAAGACAGGAATAAAGACACAGACCTACTAGAGAAAGGACTTGAGTATATGGGGAGGGGGAAGGGTAAGCTGTGACAAAGCGAGAGAGGCATGGACATATATACAGTACCAAACGTAAAATAGATAGCTAGTGGGAAGCAGCCGCATAGCACAGGGAGATCAGCTCGGTTCTTTGTGACCACCTAAAGGGGTGAGATAGGGAGGGTGGGACGGAGGGAGACACAAGAGGGAAGAGACATGGGAACATATGTATATGTATAACTGATTCACTTTGTTATAAAGCAGAAACTAACACACCATCATAAAGCAATTATATTCCAATAAAGATGTAAAAAAAAAAGAGATGGACTGTCAACAAGATTTTCTGTGGAGAAAACCTGTGAGGGTAAGAAAAATACAAGACTTTCAGGAATCTTTCAATACTTTCAGTGGTCCACTAGGCAGGTTGGTGGATAAAAAAAGCTTCAGTGATGGGAAGAGATGACAGGAGAGATGGAGGAAGTGAGGGGTGAAGAGAAAGACAATAGAAAGACGTCATAAAGATTATGGGGGTTGAGGGGGATGGTCAGGGATAGAAAAAGGTTTTAGCAGGAGCTTTGAGTTTGAAATTCTAGGGGAAGAAAGTAGTGTCTAAGGAGAAAAATCTAAGAAGGTTTTCTATGTGAAGTACTGTGTGAAACTACTACAGTGCTCTTTAAGGAGGTTTTTTTTAGTGGGATGTTGTACAGACACTGGGCCAGGCTATTTATGCAAACTTCCTGCTTCAGGAAAGGGTCACTGCATGTTGATAACCATTGTCTGCAAAACCCAAAGAAGTATAATCCAGAAAGAACTGTGGGGTCATGGAAGAGCAGTGAGGAGAAGAGGAGAGTCCAAGTCTTGGACTTAATTGCTAGAGCTAAGTAATATATTCCTTTGTATACTGGAGGTCATAATATCTGTCTCAAAGAAATGTGAGGCTTAGGTGAGCTGATAGTGTGTTATAAACTATAAAAGCTTCATGAAAGACTTCCCTGGTGGTGCAGTGGTTAAGAATCCACCTTTCAATGCAGGGAACATGAGTTCGATCCCTGGTCTGGAAAGATCTGACATGCCTCAGAGCAAATAAGCCCGTTGGCCACAACTACTGAGCCTGGGCTCTAGAGTCTGTGAGCCACAACTACTGAAGCCCATGCACCTACAGCCCGTGATCCACAACAAGAGAAGCTGCCTCAATGAGAAGCCCACACACCGCAATGAAAAGTAGACCCCGCACGCCGCGACTAGAGAAAGCCCGCGCACAGCAATGAAGATCCAATGCAGACAGAAATAAATAAATAAGTTAATTAAAAAGACAAAAGCTTTATGAATGTAAGTTGTGATTATTATACAGCACCTAGATTTGTTAGCTCCCAAGAAGTTCTATGATGAGCAAGGACCACCTTACTAAAAAGCACATTTAGATTTTTCTCTTTCTTGGAACTTAGTGGCCTTCTATAAATTAGTAGGTGTTGCATGGTTCTGTCCTAGATGAGGTTTGGAGAGTCAGGAATTTTGGGGAATTGTACTTTAAAGTAGGTTCTGATGATAAGTCAGACAGCAGTGATCATATTTTCTAAATCGAAATTAAAGACATATGATCAGACAACAGGACAGAGTATTTCAAATAGTATAATCTGGAAAAATCTAAGATCATTGGTCACCAGAACTATAAACTGGCATTTCTAGCAAAGACGCTCCAACCTCTTCTTCTTCAAAGTCTTTGATGAAGGGCAAAATTCCAAGTTTATGAAGAAGTGCACTGCAAGTCTTTTAATTTTCCCTTCTGCACCCAGGGGGACAAATAATTAGCACTTTCCTAGGTCTAAAGAGGAGAACAGAGCCCAGAAATTCTACTATCAATGCTAGCTTACTAGGAAAAGACATACTTGTGCCATGTATCGCTAAGGATTATAACAGATTAGCAATTAAATTTGAGTTAATTAAAAATAATCAACTATAATAAGAAGAGAGTCTCCAGAAAATTACCATATTGATCAAGTTGCTGTCTAAACAACTTGGAAAACACAGAACAAATTTTGGAGGCCCAATGCCAAGTATCTGAAGAAGCTCATTAAAATTTACTTTAAAATGTTACAGAATTCAATTAATTTTATTAATAATGACCATTAAAATACATAACAAATAAATAGCTAGAAGGAGTTTAAGCTTGAGAGTCTATATAATAATACAAAACTTAAAACATAAAATATGACATGACTTTAAGAAGATAGTATTGAATGTGAAAGTTGAAGATTAAAAAAATGAAAATAACAATGTTTGACAATAAATAAAAATGTATGATGTGCTATGAAATACTTGAATGGGGACCTAAACTTTGAAATAAATAATACTGTATTTTGAAAAATAGATTCTTTTAAATCAAGGGCTACAAGGCTTGTCACTAATTTATTTAGAGGGAAAACCAATAAAAATGAATCTTAGTGTCTTGTAGTTATAGCTTGGTTGGATTTTAGATCTAGTTATGATCTACTTTAAAGATTAAAAAAAATCTCTTAAAACATTGTCATTTGAGAAACTCCTAGTTTATCAAAGTGAGTGTCTACTTAGCAAAATAAAATGTTTATTACATGAAGCTTTCAGGGTCTTTAGATGAATGAAAGTAAATTTTGTAAAATGGATTACCTGGTCTAGCTCCCAAAATTATCATAAAACACACTGGATCACACAAATTAACCACAGTTAAAATGTTTCTACTGGTGTGAAAATTAATAATCTATGTTTCATTTATCAGATTTACTTGTATACAGCTATTTCCCAAAAGGATTTATGATAGCTGTTTGTTTTCTTGAACATTGTTGTCTGCCTTCTTGTTTCAATTTTGTGACTTCTGTTCTCTGTTCAATAAAAAGTATACATGGGGAAGGTTGATTGAAAAAACAACCTTTCTAGGAAATAAAGGCAGAATCCAGACTTGGAGGATAACCTCTGCCAAAAGTCATAAGCAAACTTTTCCTTCAACCCACCAGCTCTAAGCTCACTCATAATCCATAAAGTGAAGATATCCATCACTCAGCTAGGCAATACCTACACCAGTGGGAGTATGAGAGCTTTGACAATAAACTCCTAACTATGATAGAATTTAGGTGCCCAGAGGAGAAAAAGACAAACACAGGCTCAGGGCTCCTTAATAAGGTATTTCAAAAACAAGATGAATAGTGATATAGAAATTAGAACTCAATATCATGAACAGATAAACAGTTCTCATTCTTTCCAAGTTGTCTAGGTGATTTGCAGAAGACTGGGGAATTACTTGATTCCCCTCTACTTTCAGAAATAGATGAAGTAATTAAAAATCTTCCCCAAGAGAAAGTTCTTGGCCCTGGTGGAGCTACAGGAGATTTCTATAAAACCTTTGGCTTAGCCCTCTCTGTACATTTGCTTGACAAGCTCAATCACCTGGGGGACTCAGGTGGATTCATCCCTGCCAGCCCTTACAACCAGATTATCTTAATTGCTAAAAAGGATAAAGATACAGAAAACTGTACCACATCTAGGTTGAAACCCCTGATTAAAGTGGATATCAGCTCTTGGAAAGGATCTTGATAGTTCTCATCATTATTTGAAATCTGGGGCACAGTAATTAGGCAGTTGCTTGGGGATGGGTCATTCTTTGCATAAAATGATTTTTTTTTTACCTGGATAACAGTTTCTGTCAGAATGACAGGGTACTAGCAACCCCATTTATCATTTTTCTACTAAAGGACAGTTTTAAATTTTGGGCAGAGCAGTGAGTATCAGGGATGTACTATAAGCTCAGCAATCCAAGGTCTTCCATTATTTAATGATATCTTTTGCTTGTGCTCCAAATGAGTAGGATAATCTCCATTTTGCTATTTCTCAATGTCCTCAGAGCTGAAGTGGGGAGGCTGGTGTTACATTATACTATTAGCCTGTTGCTACACACACACACACACACACACACACACACACACACACTCACACTCACACATGGAGGTGTGGAAGGGATAAATTAAAAAACATCTTTCAGTATGATTCCAGCTATATGACATTCTGGAAAAAGCAAAACTTTGGAGATAGTAAAAAGATCAATGGTTGCCAGGGGTGAGGGTGAGGGACAGATGAATAGTCAGAGCACAGAGGGTTTTTAGAGCAGTGAAACTGTACTGTATGATACTATGATGGTGGATTCATGCCACTATATATGTGTCTAAACCCATAAAATGTACTACACCAAGAGTAAACTCTAATATAAACTATGGATTCTGGGTAATAAAGATGTGTTGATATAGGTTTATCAGTTGTAAACCTACATCTGGTGGGGCATATTGATAATGGGGGAAGCCATGCATGGATTCGGGTAGAGGGTGTATGGGAAATCTCTATACTTTCTGCTCAATACTGCTGTGAACCTTAAACTGTTCTAAAAATTAAAGTTTTAAAAAATACCTTGTGGGAAAAAATTATTTTTGGTTCTTAAAAGTACAAGTAAGTGGTGGTTGAATAAATGAATTATTTAATAAAGGAGGGTAGGTTTTCAGCCTTCAAAATTCCTGCCTCTACTGTGGTATTCAGAGCACTGCTTTTTATATCCACTCCAGAACAGCCAACACCTGGTAGAATTCTCTGCATCTGAGATTTTATTTTATTAATTTATGTTGCGCCAGGTCTTAGTTGTGACATGCAGACTCTGTTGCAGCATGCGGGCTCTTAGTTGTGTCATGCATGTGGGATCTAGTTCCCCAGCCAGGGATCGAACCTGGTGCCCCTGCATTGGGAGTGCTGTGTCTTACCCACCGGACCACCAGGGAAGTCCCCTAGAGGTTTTAAAGTTCATGCCTAATCTAGGACGTTTAGCAAGGGGGTGGGAGGGGCTACTGCTAGGCAGTTCTGTGTACCAAATGGTCAAATGTTCTCAACTGTGTTTTCAAAAGTTGTGGTGTTTTGTTTTAAAACTGGAGTTAAAGAATGGTATAGAAATGTGAGTGGGAGGGAAAAGAATAATCTAACAGCAATAAGAAAAGACAGTTGCCACCAGCAAAATTATTAAAAATACATGATTTTTCTCAATTGTGAAATGCCTATGACTGTCATACTACCTGGGGTTAGGACTTGACATATTTCAGTACCTAAAATTATCTCATCTTGTAAGTGTTTGGGGGGTAATTCTCCAAGGTAAGGCACAAAATGCAAGGGGAGGAAGTCTTGCTTAAAGAAATTTCCATTAGGAATTTGGACAGTGAGCCATGTGATGTTCTTTACGAAACTGTCTTTCAGATTTACACCAAATGAGGTGTCAAGTGGGTAAGTGTGAAGATAATCTCAATCTTCTGTGTGGTTACCAAATTTTCCATGTCTGAGCTTGTGAAGGAATTATCATAGGGCACTGCTCTGAATTCTAAAAATGGAGCGCTTTGTCTGAAGCTCTGTGGATTAATAAATTTGGTTCCAGAAACAGTATAAAACTTCTCTAGTTTGAGGACATAGGAGGGTAGAATGATTAATAAAATAAATATATTTTTTAAAGTGAATTTGTTATCACAGACAGTCCAAATTCCCTTTTTGCTATAATCTTCAGATTTTAATTATTTGTGTAAAGCCAGCTAGATATATGATATAATTGGGCACAAAATAGACAAGGACCCCAATCTCAAGTGTGTATGGTGTTCAGAAGTTGAGGCCTCCAACTAGAGAAAAGGCTCTAAGGTGAGAGTTGGGATGGTAAGATCAAAATCAGAGTATTAATCCAGAGAGCCAGTAAGGGAGTGAGAGCCAATATAAACACTCAAAATGAAAGTGGGGTTTGGAAAAGTCACACTAAATGGAGAGAGGGTTTGAAGGAACCAAGAAAGGAGGAGTAGTATAACTAGGATGGAATGTGATATGAACCCATATGAATTTTGGAGGTTCAGGACTTAAATGAAATACTGGGCTCATTTAAGCATTCAAAGCAGGGTGAAAAGTAGACTTTTCATATAATAATAAGCAAGTACTGTGAAGATAGTCAAGGTTGGGAAGAGGCCTGTCTTTTTATTCCTCTTATATGTTCCCTATTTTCCCTTCTGATTACGTGGTATGTAGTTTATTCCACGGATTACCCTGTGAATGTTTGGGAGCCATGGGATCTTGCCCATTTATATAAAATCAAATATGAACTGCCTTGTCCTCATGCCTTTTGTATTCAGTCTCTTTCTATTGGACTCCAGTTTGTATATTGCTTCCAGGAGCTCTCTGTCACAGTGCCACTTGGTTCATGAATTTACAGTGACTTCCTATTTCTTCAAATCCATTATGCAGATATCAGGATCTCCATTAACCCCAATGTATCTTTCCCAACTCACATCTCACTCTTCCTAAAGGGTCTTCTATTCTAACAAGGGAATTAATTTTCTCTCCTCCAGTCCTTACCTATTCTCTTATAATTCTTTGTATTTTCTATCCTTCAACCCAAAGTCTCCACTTCTTTCAAAGCTCATATTAAGGTTAACTGGGTATAAGAAGCATTTGCTTATTAAGTTTACCTTACTTAAACTTTGGTATTTTATTTTATCATAATATATACTCTGTTAAACTGGCATGTAGCCTTAGAATTTTTTCCAAGTTGACTCATATATGTGTAGGTTTCTGCCCTAATTACATGGTAAATTCCTGGGCAACATACTTTACTTCTTTTATATTCTCTTTGAGCCTCAAAATGGAAGCTTGAATACATAGGAGGCACTCAAGTAATGCTTATAAAACAGACGATGACATCCTCCTACTGTGACTCCCTATTATAGAGTAATAAGAATTGGTTTTGTAATAGAGCAAATGTTTAATTTTTGTGGTTTTTAATTAATAGTGTATATAAAATTCCATAATTTATATTACTCAGAGTTACATTGTACTGTGTCTTAATATGGGAATTTTAGGGTAAATTATTTTACATTTATAAACATTTCTACCTATTCCATTTATTTGCGGTGAGAAAGAGTTAGGTTGCTGCTTTGGTTGGTAGTGGAGTACCAGAGAGATTCAAATAAAATTGGACTGCTTATTAGCACAGGTACATTTTAGGTTCAATCAGCAGAGCACAGTTTTTCAAAGCTAGGTCCATGGATGGAAGGAGTAGATGTTAATCTATAGAATCCTACTACAGGCATATTAGTAGTTATATAGGTATTATTATAGGTATAAGTACACAGATAGTTATATAGTTAGCAGTTAGTTTATATTAACTATAATATAACTATATTATAGTTAATATAAACTCCTGTAGGTGGTAGTGAGTAGAACCTCTATTTCATATACAGCTGTCTTATTTGGCATCAAATCTTTGGTTAGGCAAAATGTTGTTGTGTGGTCTTTTATCAATGTCACTGGGATTCTAATAACTTTTTAAGGATGACTTGTTCTATGCCCCAGATCTTATTTCCTTGTGTTTCAGCCCAACAGTGAGTATTCTATTAATGACTGCTCTGCATACTGAATGGAGAGCGTTTTGTTTAGAAAGACCTATTTTTCTTTCAAACCAGTGGGGATATCATGTGCCAGATGGTTAATTCCCATGAGTTAATGAGTGTACCCACACACTTCATGATTTGAAATATCCTGCGGACATGTCCTTTGGTGAAAGGATTGCTAGATTTTAATTTACATCTGTATAAAGTACATATTTGCTTTTTTTTCTGCTGATACCTGGAAATATAAATTTTTATTCATAATGCATGAAATATATGCCATTTTAGTTATATAGTCCTCTGATGTTTGTGACTTAAATAATTTACAGAAATATAAATTCTGGTCACACTTTAAGATTACATTTTAATTATCAATTGCATTTAAATTAGGGAGTGAGAACACAGCTTTCTGATATATGTGTGAAGGGTAATAGTTGGCAATATTCAAATGAATAATTCTTGTGTCCCTGTGTCAATAAGATTTATATTTTTAAATGATGGAAGCTCTTTCTCACATCCAATTAATGGGCTAATAATTTATAGCTATTTAAGATGAAGGCAATTCTTGTAAAGCAGTAATGCTAAAATGTCCAAAGATTGGCAAAGGTAGAAAATAACATTTGAATCTGCTCCGAGAAAAGCCTAAAATAACATTCATCAGTACATTAGATATTTTCAATTAGTTGGGTAAGGATAGTTGATCCATATAGCTGAGCTTATATAATAGTTTATGCTGTAGTGATTCCAGGATATAAAGGATGAACATAAAAAACAAATTCATAATAAAATATTTATACTAACAAACAATATATTTATAGGTTTTTAAACATAAAGAATAAAATATTTTTATAATACTCTACAAATTACTGTAATTTGTATATGCAACAAAATTATATGGGTTATTAGAAGCCTACATTCCATGGTGCTGACCACAACCTCTGTAGCTAAGCAAAATACTCAGAAGTTTAAGGGCTTCAAGGTAAGACAGATAGCTCATCTCTAGGTGTTAGAATCACTTCAGGTTTTTTATACCCTGTCTCAATTTACAATAACTTGGACTGGCATAACTCCTTCTTTTGTTAGGTGAGAATGAGGGAGGCATCATTTTCTCATTGGGCAATACACCTAAATTTACTCAGGGGATTGACCAAGCAATCAAGCCATAGGGTTGCTGGTAAGAGGATTTCAGGTAACCAAACAACTGATAGGGCTCAATGAAAGCAATAGCTGAACAAACAAACAGATGAAACAAAATCTTGGGTATTCCTTGGGCAAGTAGTTGGGATGTGAAGTTTCCTCATTATTTTACATGTTTAGAACAGGACAAACACAAAATGATGAAAAATAACTTTGTGTCCTGTGTCTTACATACCAGAATGTAAATACTAGGAAAGAGAGAATTTGGGGACAAATTTACAGTGGGAAACTAAATACAATGTAATAGGACATTTTTTTCTGAGAAAAGGAGCTTAATAAAGTAATTAAGTAGTCCTCCTAGCATTTCAACATAGACACACTGAGGCAGGATCAAGATGGTAGAGAAGGAAGACTGTGAGCTCACCTCCTCCTAGTTTTGACACATCAAAACTACAAGTAAGTATATAAAAATTCTCTCTGAGAATGATCTAAAGACTGGCAGAACAGCTGTTCTACAATTAAGGATATATATATATATATATATATATATTAAAAAAAAACCCACACACACTGAGACAGATAAGAGGGGAAGAGAAGGAATTTAGTCAAGACCCTTACCCCCAGTAGGCAACACAAAGTGAAAAGAGATATCTCAAACTTGGAGGTCTTCCCTAAGGATTGAGAGGTTAGAGTCCACTATGGGCACGTTAGCCCTGAGACCAGTACATGAAAGACAACTCCCCGCTAACTTGTTTTGAAAACCAGCAGGGCTTAGGACCAGGAGAGCCAGAGGGCTGTAGAAAACTAAGAATCTACTCTTAAAGGGCACACACACAAATTTACTTGCTCTGAGTCCCAGCACACAGGAATCAGATTGAAAAGTGCTTGACACTCTAGCCAGCCTTCCATGGTTATTCCAGCATGCACCTCAGCCCACACTAGGCTCTGGCTCCAATACCACTGCCAAAGTAGTGGCTCCCAGCACACCCTGGGAAAAGCCCCAGCTGGTGCTGGGCTCTGGCTCTAGTCACCTTCCACTAAGGCAACAGCCCTGGGTGCACCCCAGGAGAAGCCCCAGCCTGTGCCAGGCTTTGGCTTTAACCCCTCCAGCTCCAGATCCCTTCCCCAGACACACCAAGGTGGTGGCCTTGGCATGCAACAGAAAAGGCCCCAGCTGGGGCTTGATTTAGCTCCAGCACTCTTTCTAAAGCCACCAGACACACTCAGTCTACGTAGTGATGCTCCTACACAAGGACACATCTTCAAGACTGGGACAGGTAACTGTTTTGTCTAATTTATAGAGAGAAACACAAAACGTCAAACAAAATTAGAAAACTGGGATATGTTCCAAGTGAAAGAGCAAGATAAATCCTCTGGGAGTGGGGGCAGGGAGGACTAATGATATGGAGATAAGTAATTTACCTGATAAAGAGTTCAAAGAAACTGCCACAAAAATGTTCACTGACTTGGAAGAAGAATTGAGGAACACAGTGAGAATTTCAACAGAAAAATTTTTTAAAAGTACTTATCAAAGTTGAAAAATACAATAAGTAAAATGAAAAATAGGTTAGAGGTAATCAACAGCAGATTAAACGATACAGAAAAATGCATAAGCAACCTGGAAGAGAGAATAGCAGAAATCACCCAATCAGAACAGTACAAAGAAAATTTGAAAAAATGAGGATAGTTTAAGGGACTTTAGGGACAACATCAAGAATATTAACATTCACATTACAGTAGTTTCAGAAAGAGAAGAGAGAGAGAAAGGGGCAGAAAATATATGAGATGACTTAATGGTGAACAATTTCCTTAACCTGCACTAGGAAACAGACATCCAGGTCCAGGAAGCACAGAGAGTCCCAAACAAGATGAACCCAAAGACATCCACACCAAGACATATCATAATTTAAATGGCAAAATTTAAAGTTAAAGAGAGAATTTTAAAGGCAGCAAGAGAAAAACAGAGCCACATACAAAGGAACTCCTTAAGGCAATCAGCTGATTTTTCAGCAGAGACTTTGCTGGCCAAAAGGGAATGGCATGATATAGTTAAAATACTGAAAGGAAAAATACCTACACCAGGATATCATTCAGGCAAGGTTATCATTCAGAATTGAAGAGAGATAAGAGTTTCCCAGACAAGAAAAACTAAGAGTTCATCACTACTAAACTGGCCTTACAAGAAATGTTAAAGGATCTTCTTTAAGTGGAAAATAATAGGCCATAATAAGAAATATGTTTATATGCAAAGGAAAAAATATCTTGCCGGTAAAAGCAAATATATAGCAAAGGCAGTGGATCAACCAGTTAAAAAGCTAGTAGGAAGATTAAAAGACAAAAGTCATAAAATCACTATAACTGCAGTAAGAAGTTACGGGATACATAAGAAGATGTAAAATATGATATAGAGTTAGTGCGCCACGGCTAGCCGGGAGGGAGTCCGGGGAAAAGGCTGCACCTGCTGAGGAGGCAAGAGACTTTTTCTTGCCTCTGTGTTTCCTGGTGTGCGAGGAGAGGGGTTTTAAGAGCGCTGCCTAAAGGAACTCCAGAAA
>NW_006770175.1:821475-862709 GCF_000442215.2 Lipotes vexillifer
AGCACAGGTCACTGCCCCCACCCCTCTTCCGGGGAGCCTGTGCAGCCCGCCACTGCCAGGTTCCCGGGATCCAGGGACAATTTCTCAGGGAGAACACACGGCGGGCCTCAGGCTGGGGCAACGTCACGCCGACTTCTGCCGCCGCAGGACCGCTCCGCACTCCGTGCCCCTCCCTGCCCCCGGCCTGAGAGCGCCAGAGCCCCCGAGTCAGCGGCTCCTTTAACGCCGTCCTGTCTGAGCAAAAAGCAGACGCCCTCCAGCGACCTACACGCAGAGGCAGGGCCAAGTCGAAAGCTGAGCCCCTGTGAGCTGTGAGAACAAAGAAGAAAAAGGGAAATCTCTCCCAGCAGCCTCAGAAACAGCGGATTAAAGCTACACAATCAATTTGATGTACCCTGCCTCTGTGGAATACATGAATAGACAGCGAATCATCCCAAATTGAGGAGGCGGACTTCTAGAGCAAGATCTATGATTTTTTCCCCTTTTCCTCTTTTTGTGAATGTGTATGTGTATGCTTCTGTGTGAGATCTTGTCTGTATAGGTTTGCTTCCACCATTTGTCCCAGCGTTCTATCCGACCATTTTTTTTTTTAATTTTTTTCTTAATAATTAATTTTAATTTAAAGAACTCTGTTATACTTTACCTTCTTTCTATCTTTCCTTCCTTCCTTCCCTTTTTGAGACAACGAATCGTCCCAAATTGAGGAGGTGGACTTGGAGAGCAAGTTTTATGATTTTTTCCACTTTACCTCTTTTTGTGAGGGTATATGTGTATGCTTCTATGTAAGATTTTGTCTCTATAACTTTGCTTCCACCATTTGTCCTAAGGTTCTATCCTTCCCTTTTTTTTTTCCTCTAAATAATTATTTTTTTAATTCAATAACTTTATTATACTTTATTTTATTTTACTGTATCTTCTTTCTTTCTGTATTTTTTCCTTCCTTCCCTCATTCCTTCCTTCCTTCCCTCCTCCCTCCCTCCCTCCTTTCTTTCCTTCTTGCCTTCTTCCTTTCTTTTCTTCTTTCTTTCTTTCTTCCTTCCCTCCTTCCTTCCTTCCCTCCTCTCTTTCTTTCTTTCTTTCTTTCTTTCCTATTTCCTCCTACTTATACTAATTCTCTCTACTTTCTCTCCCTTTTATTCTGAGCCGAGTGGATGAAAGGCTCTTGCTGCTCCAGCCAGGAGTCAGGACTCTGCCTCTGAGGTGGGAGAGCCAACTTCAGAACACTCGTCAAGAAGAGACCTCCCAGCCCCACATAATATCAAACGGCGAAAATCTCCCAGAGATCTCCATCTCAACACCAGCACCCAGCTTCGCTCAACGACCAGCAAGCTACAGTGCTGGACAACCTATGCCAACCATATAGCAAAACAGGAACACAACCCCACCCACTAGCAGAGAGGCTGCCTAAAATCATAATAAGTCCACAGACACCCCAAAACACACCACCAGACGTGGACCTGCCCACTAGAGAGACAAGATCTAGCCTCATACACCACAACACAGCCACTAGTCCCCTCCACCAGGAAGCCTACACAACGCACTGAACCAACCTTAGCCACTGGAGACAGACATCAAAAACAACGGGAGCTACGAACTTGCAGCCTGCAAAAAGGTGAACCCAATCACAGTAAGATAAGCAAAATGAGAAGACAGAAAAACACACAGCAGATGAAGGAGCAGGATAAAAACCCACCAGACCTAACAAATGAAGAGGAAATAGGCAGTCTACCTGAAAAAGAGTTCAGAATAATGATAGTAAAGATGATCCAAAATCTTGGAAATAGAATGGACAAAATGCAAGAAGCAGTTAACAAGGACCTAGAAGAAATAAAGATGAAACAGACAATGATGAACAACACAATAAATGAAATGAAAAATACTCTAGATGGGATCAATAGCAGAATAAATGAGGCAGAAGAACGGATAAGTGACCTGGAAGATAAAATAGTGGAAATAACTACTGCAGAGCAGAATAAAGAAAAAAGAATGAAAAGAACTGAGGACAGTCTCAGAGACCTCTGGGACAACATTAAACGCACCAACATTCGAATTATAGGGGTTCCAGAAGAAGAAGAGAAAAAGAAAGGGACTGAGAAAATATTTGAAGAGATTATAGTTGAAAACTTCCCTAATATGGGAAAGGAAATCGTTAATCAAGTCCAGGAAGCACAGAGAGTCCCATACAGGATAAATTCAAGGAGAAATACGCCAAGACACATATTAATCAAACTGTCAAAAACTAAATACAAAGAAAGCATATTAAAAGCAGCAAGGGAAAAACAACAAATAACACACAAGGGAATCCCCATAAGGTTAACAGCTGATCTCTCAGCAGAAACTCTACAAGCCAGAAGGGAGTGGCAGGACATACTGAAAGTGATGAAGGAGAAAAACCTGCAACCAAGATTACTCTACCCAGCAAGGATCTCATTCAGATTTGATGGAGAAATTAAAACCTTTACAGACAAGCAAAAGCTGAGAGAGTTCAGCACCACCAAACCAGCTTTACAACAAATGCTAAAGGAACTTCTCTAGACAAAAACACAAGAGAAGGAAAAGTCCTATAATAACGAACCCAAAACAATTTAGAAAATGGGAATAGGAACATACATATCGATAATTACCTTAAATGTAAATGGACTAAATGCTCCCACCAAAAGACACAGATTGGCTGAATGGATACAAAAACAAGACCCATATATATGCTGTCTACAAGAGACCCACTTCAGACCTAGAGACACATACAGACTGAAAGTAAGGGGATGGAAAAAGATATTCCATGCAAATGGAAACCAAAAGAAAGCTGGAGTAGCAATTCTCATATCAGACAAAATAGACTTTAAAATAAGGACTATCAGAAGAGACAAAGAAGGACACTACATAATGATTAAGGGATCGATCCAAGAAGAAGATATAACAATTGTAAATATTTATGCACCCAACATAGGAGCACCTCAATACATAAGGCAAAAACTAGCAGCCATAAAAGGGGAAATCGACAGTAACACATTCATAGTAGGGGACTTCAACACCCCACTTTCACCAATGGACAGATCATCCAAAATGAAAATAAATAAGGAAACACAAGCTTTAAATGATACATTAAACAGGATGGACTTAATTGATATTTATAGGACACTCCATCCAAAAACAACAGAATACACATTTTTCTCAAGTGCTCATGGAACATTCTCCAGGATAGATCATATCTTGGGTCACAAATCAAGCCTTGGTAAATTTAAGAAAATTGAAATTATATCAAGTATCTTTTCCGACCACAACGCCATGAGATTAGATATCAATTATAGGAAAAGAGCAGTAAAAAATACAAACACATGGAGGCTAAACAATACACTACTTAGTAACGAAGTGATCACTGAAGAAATCAAAGAGGAAATTAAAAAATACCTAGAAACAAATGACAATGGAGATACAACGACCCAAAACCTATGGGATGCAGCAAAAGCAGTTCTAAGAGGGAAGTTTATAGCAATACAAGCCCACCTTAAGAAGCAGGAAACATCTCGAATAAACAACCTAACCTTGCACCTCAAGCAATTAGAGAAAGAAGAACAAAAAAACCCCAGAGTTAGCAGAAGGAAAGAAATCATAAAAATCAGATCAGAAATAAATGAAAAAGAAATGAAGGAAACAATAGCAAAGATCAATAAAACTAAAAGCTGGTTCTTTGAGAAGATTAACAAAATTGATAAACCATTAGCCAGACTCATCAAGAAAATAAGGGAGAAGACTCAAATCAATAGAATCAGAAATGAAAAAGGAGAAGTAACAACTGACACTGCAGAAATACAAAAAATCATGAGGGATTACTACAAGCAACTCTATGCCAATAAAATGGACAATCTGGAAGAAATGGACAAATTCTTAGAAATGCACAAACTGCCAAGACTGAATCAGGAAGAAATAGAAAATATGAACAGACCAATCACAAACACTGAAATTGAAACTGTGATTAAAAATCTTCCAACAAACAAAAGCCCAGGACCAGATGGCTTCACAGGCGAATTCTATCAAACATTTAGAGAAGAGCTAACACCTATTCTTCTCAAACTCTTCCAAAATATAGCAGAGGGAGGAACACTCCCAAACTCATTCTACGAGGCCACCATCACCTTGATACCAAAACCAGACAAGGATGTCACAAAGAAAGAAAACTACAGGCCAATATCACTGATGAACATAGATGCAAAAATCCTCAACAAAATACTAGCAAACAGAATCCAACAGCACATTAAAAGGATCATACACCATGATCAAGTGGGGTTTATTCCAGGAATGCAAGGATTCTTCAATATACGCAAATCTATCAATGTGATTAACCATATTAACAAATTGAAGGAGAAAAACCATATGATCATCTCAATAGATGCAGAGAAAGCTTTTGACAAAATTCAACACCCATTTATGATAAAAACCCTGCAGAAAGTAGGTGTAGAGGGAACTTTCCTCAATATAATAAAGGCCGTATATGACAAGCCCACAGCCAACATCATCCTCAATGGCGAAAAACTGAAAGCATTTCCACTAAGGTCAGGAACAAGACAAGGTTGCCCACTCTCACCACTCTTATTCAACATAGTTTTGGAAGTTTTAGCCACAGCAATCAGAGAAGAAAAGGAAATAAAAGGAATCCAAATCGGAAAAGAAGAAGTAAAGCTGTCACTGTTTGCAGATGACATGATACTATACATAGAGAATCCTAAAGATGCTACCAGAAAACTACTAGAGCTAATCAATGAATTTGGTAAAGTAGCAGGATACAAAATTAATGCACAGAAATCTCTGGCATTCCTATATACTAATGATGAAAAATCTGAAAGTGAAATCAAGAAAACACTCCCATTTACCATTGCAACAAAAAGAATAAAATATCTAGGAATAAACCTACCTAAGGAGACAAAAGACCTGTATGCAGAAAATTATAAGACACTGATGAAAGAAATTAAAGATGATACAAACAGATGGAGAGATATACCATGTTCTTGGATTGGAAGAATCAACATTGTGAAAATGACTCTACTTCCCAAAGCAATCTATAGATTCAATGCAATCCCTATCAAACTACCACTGGCATTTTTCACAGAACTAGAACAAAAAATTTCACAATTTGTATGGAAACACAAAAGACCCCGAATAGCCAAAGCAATCTTGAGAACAAAAAATGGAGCTGGAGGAATCAGGCTGCCTGACTTCAGACTATACTACAAAGCTACAGTAATCAAGACAGTATGGTACTGGCACAAAAACAGAAAGATAGATCAATGGAATAGGATAGAAAGCCCAGAGATAAACCCATGCACATATGGTCACCTTATCTTTGATAAAGGTGGCAGGAATATACAGTGGAGAAAGGACAGCCTCTTCAATAAGTGGTGCTGGGAAAATTGGATAGGTACATGTAAAAGTATGAGATTAGATCACTCCCTAACACCATACACAAAAATAAGCTCAAAATGGATTAAAGACCTAAATGTAAGGCCAGAAACTATCAAACTCTTAGAGGAAAACATAGGCAGAACACTCTATGACATAAATCACAGCAAGATCCTTCTTGACCCATCTCCTAGAGTAATGGAGATAAAAACAAAAATAAACAAATGGGACCTAATGAAACTTCAAAGCTTTTGCACAGCAAAGGAAACCATAAACAAGACCAAAAGACAGCCCTCAGAATGGGAGAAAATATTTGCAAATGAATCAACTGACAAAGGATTAATCTCTAAAATTTACAGGCAGCTCATGCAGCTCAATAACAAAAAAATAAACAACCCAATCCAAAAATGGGCAGAAGACCTAAATAGACATTTCTCCAAAGAAGATATACAGACTGCCAACAAACACATGAAAGAATGCTCAACATCATTAATCATTAGAGAAATGCAAATCAAAACTACAATGAGATATCATCTCACACCAGTCAGAATGGCCATCATCAAAAAATCTAGAAACAATAAATGCTGGAGAGGGTGTGGAGAAAAGGGAACACTCTTGCACTGCTGGTGGGAATGTGAATTGGTTCAGCCACTATGGAGAACAGTATGGAGGTTCCTTAAAAAACTACAAATAGAACTACCATATGACCCAGCAATCCCACTACTAGGTATATACCCTGAGGAAACCAGAATTCAGAAAGAGTCATGTACCAAAATGTTCATTGCAGCTCTATTTACAATAGCCCGGAGATGGAAACAACCTAAGTGCCCGCCGTCGGATGAATGGATAAAGAAGATGTGGCACATATATACAATGGAATATTACTCAGCCATAAAAAGAAACGAAATTGAGCTATTTGTAATGAGGTGGATAGATCTAGAGTCTGTCATACGGAGTGAAGTAAGTCAGAAAGAGAAGGACAAATACCGTATGCTAACACATATATATGGAATTTAAGAAAAAAAAATGTTATGAAGAACCTAGGGGTAAAACAGGAATAAAGACAGAGACCTACTGGAGAACAGACTTGAGGATATGGGGAGGGGGAAGGGTGAGGTGTGTTAGGGCGAGAGAGAGACATGGACATATATATACTAACAAACGTAAGGTAGATAGCCAGTGGGAAGCAGCCGCATGGCACAGGGAAACCGGCTCGGTTCTTTGTGGCTGTCTGGAGGGGTGGGATAGGGAGGGTGGGAGGGAGGGAGACAAAGAGGGAAGAGATATGGGAACATATATATATGTATAACTGACTCACTCTGTTATAAAGCAGAAACTAACACACCATTGTAAAGCAATTATACCCCAATAAAGATGTTAAAAAAAAAAATGATATAAAAACATAAAAGTTGGATGGGGGAGTAAAAAATGTAGAGCATTTAGAATGCGTTTGAATTTAAACAACTATTGGCTTAAATATATACGTATATTTACATATGCATATATACATTTTTTTAAATCTACATATAGATATAAACATACTTCATGGTAACGAAAACCCAAAAACCTATAATACATACACACACAAAAAGAGAAAGGAGCCCAAACATGACATTAAAGAAAATCATCAAATCACAAGGGAAGAGACTATAAAAAGAAGCAAAGAACGGAGAACTGCAAAAACAATCAGAAAACAAGTAACAAAAGGTCAATACATACACACTTTTCCATAATCACTTTAAATGTAAATGGACTAAATGTCCCAATCAAATGACACAGGGTAGCTGAATGGATAAAAAAGAAGACCCATCTATATGCTGCCTATGAGAGACTCACTTAAGAGCTAAACACACACACAGACTGAAAGTGAAGTGATATAAAAAGATATTCTATGTAAATGGAAATGAAGAGAAAGCTAGCTGGGATAGCAATACTCCTATCAGACAAAGTAGACTTTAAAATAAAGGCTATAACAAAAGACAAAAGGGCATTACATCATGATAAAGAGGTCAATCCATAAAGAGGATATAGCATTTGTAAACATATATGGACATAATACAGGAGCATCTAAATACATAAAGCAAATATTAACAGACATAAAGGGAGAAATCGACAGTATGTAATAATATCAGGAGATTTTAATACTCCACTTACAAAAATGGATAAATCATCCAGACAGAAACTCAGTAAGGAAACATTGGCCTTAAGTGACACATTAGACTAGATGAACTTAATAGATATCTACAGAACATTCCATCCAAAACAGCAGAACATGCATTCTATTCAAGTGCACATGGAAGATACTCCAGGACAGATCACATGCTAGGCCACAAAACAAGTCTCAATAAATTTAAGAAGATTAAAATCATATCAAGCATCTTTTCCAACAAAAATGTTATGAAAGTAGAAATCAATATCAGGAAGAAAACTGGAAAAAAACCTCAAACACTTGGAGACTAAACAGCATGCTACTAAAAAACAAATGGGTCAATGAAGAAATAAAAGAGAAAATCAAAAATACTTTGAGATGAATGAAAATAGAAACACAACTTTCCAAAATCTATGGGATGCAGCAAAAGCAGTTTTAATAAGGAAGTTTGTAGCTATACAAGCCTACCTCAAGAAACAAGAAAAAATCTCAAATAAACAACTTAAATTTACACTTAAAGAAAAAAGAAAAAAAACCAAACAAACAAAAAACAAAGCCCAAAGTTAGTAGAAGAAAGGCAATAGTAGAGATCAGAGTGGAAATAAATAGAGACCAAAAACAATAGAAAAGACCAATGAAACTAACAGCTGATTCTTTGAAAAGATAAACAAAATTGATAAACCTTTAGCCAGACTCATATCAAGAAAAAGAAAGAAAGAATGCAAAGAAAATTAGAAATGAAAGAGGGGTTACAACTGATGTCGCAGAAATACAGTCATAAGAAAATACTACCAACAGTTATCTGCCACTGAATTGGACAACCTAGAAGAAATGGATAAATTTCTAGAAACATACAATCTTCCATAACTGAATCAGGAAAAAATAAAAAATCTAGTATTGAAATTGAACCAGTAACCAAAAAATTCCCAATAAACCAAAGTTCAGAACCAGATGGCTTCACAGGAGATCTACCAAACATTTAAAGAGAAGAGTTAACACATATTTTTCTCAACCTAATTCTAAAAAATTGAAAAGGAGGGAACACTTGCAACTCATTCTGTGTTTTTAAACATATAATTTTAAAAATAATATATATTTTAAAATTTTATTTTATTTATTTATTTATTTATTGGCTGCATTGGGTCTTTGTTGCTGTACAGGGGCTTTCTCTAGTTGTGGCGAGTGGGGGTTACTCTTTGTTGTGGTGTGATGGCTTCTTATCATGTGGCTTCTCTTATTGTGGAGCAAGGGTGCTAGGAGTGCTGTCTTCAGTAGTTGTGGCACATGGGCTCAGTAGTTATGGTTCATGGGCTCTAGAGCCCAGGCTCAGTAGTTGTGGCACACAGGCTTAGTTGCTCCATGGCATGTGGGATCTTCCAGAAGCAGGGCTTGAACCCATGTCTCCTGCACTGGCAGATGGATTCTTAACCACTGCACCACCAGGGAAGTCCCAAATTCATTCTACAAATCCAGCATTACCTTGATAAAAAAAAGAAAGAAATCACAGGCCAGTATCCCCGATGAACATAGATGCAAACATTTTCAACAAAATATTAGCAAACCAAATTCAACAATACATTAAAAGATTCATATGTCATCAAGTGGGATTTATTTCAGAGATGCAAGGGTGGTGCAGTATCCACAAATCAATCAATGCAATACACCATATTAACAAAACAAAGGATAAAAATCACATGATCATCTAAATAAATGCAGAAAAAGCATTTGATAAAATTCAACATCCATTCATGATATAAAAAAAACTCTCAACAAAAATTGTATAGAGGGAATATACATCAATATAATAAAGTCCATTTATGACAACCCTACAGCTAACATCATACTCAATTGTGAAAACATTATGGAGTTTCCTCAAAAATTAATAATAGAACTGCTACTGGGGCACCAAGACTGCTGTGTAGATGTTACTGGGTGGTACTTTCTGCTGTCACTGCAGCAGCCCCCTCTCTGAAGAGTGCAGCCCTCCTCAGTCCAGGGGTATTACAGGCAACAAGGATCTTTCATACAGGGCTGCCAAGTCTTGCCCCTGTACCACCTGTTCCTGAATATGGAGGAAAAGTTCATTTGGGGCTGATCCCTGAGGAGTTCTTCCAGTTCCTTTATCCTGAAACTGGTGTAACAGTACCCTATGTGCTCAGAACTGGGCTTATCTTATTTACTCTCCAAAGAAATATACGTGATAACTCCAAAGACTTTCTCCACCATATCAGCAATAGGATTGATTGTCTATGTAGTTAAAAAATATGGTGCCTCTATTGGGGAATTTGCTGACAAACTCAATGAGCAAAAAATTGCCCAACTGGAAGAGGCAAAACAGTCTTCCATCAAACAAATCCAGGATGTGATTGATCTGAAGAAGTCACAGCAGGCACTGGTTCAAAAGCTCCATTACCTTATTGATGTCCAGAGGAATAACATTGCTATGGCCTTGGAGGTTACTTAACGGGAACGGTTGCACAGAGTATACAAGGAGATAAAGAATCGCCTGGACTATCATATCTCTCTGCAGAATATGATGCGTCAAAAGGAAAAAGAGCACATGATAGACTGGGTGGAGAAGCATGTGGTGCAGAGCATCTCTGCTCAGGAGGAGAAGGAGACAATTGACAAGTGCATTGCACATCTAAAGCTGCTGGCAAAGAAGGCTAAAGCACAGCCAGTTCTGTAAATGCATCTATCCCAACTGAGAGAGCTAGAAATAGTTGACTGACTAAATGGAAACTAGCCTATGTGACAGAATCTTTGTATATTGCTGTCTACTGAAGTTAGAATTGACCTTTCCTAAAAATGAAAAGTTTGAGTTTCATATAATGTGAGAAATAAAACAGTTTCTCTCATCCTTCTTGTTCTGCATTGAATTGTTCCATGATCACTTCTGAATAAGCAGTTTGCTTTGAATAAAATTTGGTACTGGACTAAGGATTATCAAGTTATAGTTTAAATTTTTAATTTCAACCATCTTACAATAAAGTGACAGTTGAAACAAACAAAGAAATAGAACTGCCATAAAATCCAGGAATTCCACTCCTGGGTTTTTATCTGAAAAATGAAAACACTAATTTGAAAAGATAATGCACTCCTATGTTCAGTTTAGCAATATTTATTCAATACAATAGCCACAATATGGATGTAACCTAAGTGTCCATTGACAGATGAATAAATAAAGAAGATGTGGTTATTATTAGCCATAAAAAAGAATGAAATTTTACCATTTTTGACAACACAGATGGGCTTAAAGGGCCTTATTTATGTGAAATAAGTCACACAGAGAAAGACAAATACTGCATGTTTTCATTTATATGTGGAAATTGAAAAACAAAACAAGCAAATATAATAAAACAGGAATAGATTCACAGACACAGAGAACAATCTAGTAGTTGCCAGAGGGTAATGGGTGAGCGGATGTGTGAAATAGGTGAAGGGTCTAAGAGTTTCAACCTATCAGTTATAAAATAAATGTCAGAAGGATATAGTGTAAAGCACACAGTAATAGGGTAATAACTTTGTATTTTGCATAATCTATAAAAGTATGGTATCACAGTTTTGTACACCCAAAACTAATATAAGATTGGCAGTTAACTCTACTTCAATACAAAAAAAAAAAAAAAGAAAGAAATCAATTCAATAAATCACTTAAAAATAAGGCAAAAAATACATACAAACATTAAGGGTGTACTAAGGGTATTTAATAAGATAAAGTAAAATCAAATAGCATTTAAACAAAAGTATAAGAAAAGTCTTCATGTTAAAAAATTTTAAGTTATTAAATGTCATTCAGAGCAAAATAAATGAAGCGAGTTTTTTTGGTATCCATTTAGTGTTGGACTTTAGAAAAGATTTGTTAATTACTGGCTGAGGAGATAAAACTAGAAGCCATGTGGGTTTTTTATTCACAGATATTTATCATATCATGTAAGAATCAATTCAGATACCTACAAAGAGAATACATTATGATGTCAAAGCTTTTCTCATATTTTTACTTTGTATTTAAATCCAAAATCAGATAATGGATACATCACACCAAAGAATTCATTTCTCGCTTGAGTCTGGCTATTTTGCTTTGATATTTTCAACTAGCTTATTCTTCCTGTATTACATTTTACTTTTTTTTTTCACATCCATACATTTCTCTTTTTTTTTAACTTAAAGTATAACTGATTTACAATGTTGTGCCAATCTCTGCTGTACAACAAAGTGACTCAGTTTTACACACATAGACTTTAAAAAAAAATTTCTTTTCCATTATGGTTTATCCTAGGAGATTGGAAATAGTTCCCTGTCCTATACAGTAGGACCTTATTGTTTATCCATTCTAAATGTAATAGTTTGCATCTACCAACCCCAAATTTCCAGTCCATCCCTCTCCCTAATCTACATTGTACATTTCTTTGCTTCATTCAGTTCAATTTACTCTGCTAATGTCTAGAAAGAATATTATAACTCAACCTTAGTGTAATAGTTTATAACCTCCTGATTTTGTGAACTTTTTAAGGACTGTTATATTGACAAGTAAATTATACTTACATCAGCCAATTATATGTACTTATGTACTTCAAATTTAACTTTATAACTAGATGTCAAATTCTCCCCTGTGACCTTTTTAATGTTCCAATGTATTTGGTAATATATGTTTTTTATTAACATTTCAATTTTGTTTTGCAGCATGCTAAAGTTACAAGAAAACAAATGACTGAAAGTTAAACCTGAGTCAATCTAGGCTAAAGTTAAGTTTCAGGAGTCTTTTGGAAGACCTTATTTTTGTTGAATGGGTTGACTTCTGGACCCTCTAGGATCCAGAAACATTCAATCAAGATCTGGATGTTGAACTTTATTCGGTAGGATGTAAGAACAAGGACAGGAAATCCTCACAAAACAAGTCCGGAATTTAGACTTTCTTTTCACTAATTCTATGTTTTCATTTTTTTTTTTGTTTTTTTATGGTCAGTGAAGGAAATCCCAAATCATTTAAACATTTTCCTTTTTTAGTATGTAACATTTTCCTTTAGTGAGTTAATTACAATTATGCTTAATTGTTTTGTTTCTTATTTCATGCCCAATTCATCCCAGATGCTATAAGTTGCTCTTTACAACTTTGTTTACCTTGATGTCTCCTATTTTCTACTGTACCTAGTACCAGGCATGATGCCTACTAGATACTTTTTTTTTTTAACATCTTTATTTGAGTATAATTGCTTTACAATGGTGTGTTAGTTTCTGCTTTATAACAGAGTGAATAAGTTATACATATACACATATTCCCATATCTCTTCCCTTTTGCATCTCCCTCCCTCCCACCCTCCCTATCCCAACCCTCTAGGTGGTCACAAAGCACCGAGCTGATCTCCCTGCGCTATGCAACTGCTTCCCATTAGCTACCTATTCTACGTTTGGTAGTGTATATATGTCCATGCCACTCTCTCACTTTGTCACAGCCTACCCTTCCTCCTCCCCACATTCTCAAGTCCATTCTGTAGTAGGTCTGTGTCTCCATTCCCATCTTACCCCTAAGTTCTTCATGACTTCTTTTTTTTTTCCCTTAGATTCCATATATATATGTGTTAGTATACAGTATTTTCTTTCTGACTTACTTCACTCTGTATGACAGACCCTAGGTCCATCCACCTCACTACAAATAACTCAATTTCATTTCTTTTTATGGCTGAGTAATATTCCATTGTATATATGTGCCACATCTTCTCTATCCATTCATCTGTTGATGGACACTTAGGTTGCTTCCATCTCCAGGCTATTGTAAATAGAGCTGCAATGAACCGTTTGGTACATGACTCTTTTTGAATTATGGTTTTCTCAGGGTATATGCCCAGTAGTGGGATTGCTGGGTCATATGGTACTTCTATTTTCAGTTTTTTAAGGAACCTCCATAGTGGCTCTATCAGTTTACATTCCCACCAACAGTGCAAGAGTATTCCCTTTTCTCCACACACTCTCCAGCATTTGTTGTTTGTAGATATTTTGATGATGGCCATTGTGACCAGTGTGAGATGATATATCATTGTACTTTTGATTTGCATTTCTGTAGTGATTAATAATGTTGAGCTTTCTTTCATGTGTTTGTTGGCAATCTGTATATCTTCTTTGGAGAAATGTCTATTTATGTCTTCTGCCCATTTTTAGATTGGGTTGTTGTTTTTTTTTTTTTGTTATTGAGCTGCATGACCTGCTTGTAAATTTTGGAGATTAATCCTTTTTCAGATGCTTCATTTGCAAATATTTTCTCCCATTCTGAGGGCTGTCTTTTCATCTTGTTTATGGTTTGCTTAGCTGTACAAAAGCTTTTAAGTTTCATTAGGTTCCATTTGTTTATATTTGTTTTTATTTCCTTTCCTCTAAGAGGTGGGTCAAAAAGGATCTTGCTGTATTTTATGTAAAAGAGTGTTCTGCCTATGTTTTCCTCTAAAAGTTTTATAGGGTCTGGCCTTACATTTAGGTCTTTAATCCATTTTGAGTTTATTTTTGTGCATGGTGTTAAGGAGTGCTCTAATTTCATTCTTTTACATGTACCTGTCCAGTTTTCCCAGCACCATTTATTGAAAAGGCTGTCTTTTCTCCACTGTATATTCTTGCCTCCTTTATCAAAGATAAGGTGACCATATGTGCTTGGGTTTATCTCTGGGATTTCTAACCTGTTCCATTGATCTATATTTCTGTTTCTGTGCCAGTACAATACTGTCTTGATTACTGTAGCTTTGTAATACAGTCTGAAGTCACGGAGTCTGATTCCTCCAGCTCCATTTTTCCTACTCAAGATTGCTTTGGCTATACAGTGTCTTTTGTGTTTCCATACAAATTGTGAAATTTTTTGTTCTAGTTCTGTGAAAAATGCCAGTGGTAGTTTGATAGGGATTGCATTGAATCTGTAGATTGCTTTGGGTAGTAGAGTCATTTTCACAATGTTGATTCTTCCAATCCAAGAACATGGTATATCTCTCCATCTATTTGTATCATTTTAATTTCGTTCATCAGTGCCTTATAATTTTCTGCATACAAGTCTTTTGTCTCCTTAGGTAGGTTTATTCCTAGATATTTTATTCTTATTGTTGCAATGGTAAATGCGAGTGTTTTCTTGATTTCACTTCCAGATTTTTTATCATTAGTGTATAGGAATGCCAGAGATTTTTGTGCATTAATTTTGTATCCTGCTACTTTTCCAAATTCATTGATTAGCTCTAGTAGTTTTCTGGTAGCATCTTTAGGATACTCTATGTATAGTATCACATCATCTGCAATGAGTGACAGCTTTACTTCTTCTTTTCCAATTTGGATTCCTTTTATTTCTTTTTCTTCTCTGATTGCTGTGGCTAAAACTTCCAAAATTATGTTGAATAAGAGTGGTGAGAGTGGGCAACCTTGTCTTGTTCCTGATCTTAGTGGAAATGCTTTCAGTTTTTCACCATTGAGGCCGATGTTGGCTGTGAGTTTGTCATATATGGCCTTTGTTATGTTGAGGAAAGTTCCCTCTATTCCTACTTTCTGCAGTGTTTTTATCATAAGTGGGTCTTGAATTTTGTCAAAAGCTTTCTCTGCATCTATTGAGATGATCATTTGGTTTTTCTCCTTCCATTTTGTAATATGGTGTATCACATTGATTAATTTGCATATATTGAAGAATCCTTGCATTTCTTGGATAAACCCCACTTGATCATGGTGTATGATCCTTTTAATGTGCTGTTGGATTCTGTTTGCTAGTATTTTGTTGAGGATTTTTGCATCTATGTTCATCAGTGATATTGGCCTGTAGTTTTCTTTCTTTGTGACATCTTTGTCTGGTTTTGGTATCAGGGTGATGGTGGCCTTGTAGAATGACTTTGGGAGTATTCCTCCCTCTGCTATATTTTAGCAGAGTTTGAGAAGGATAGGTTTTAGCTCTTCTCTAAATGTTTGATAGAATTCGCCTGTGAAGCCATCTGGTCCTGAGCTTTTGTTTGTTGGAAGGTTTTTAATCACAGTTTCAACTGCAGTGCTTGTGATTGGTCTGTTCATATTTTCTATTTCTTCCTGATTCAGTTTGGCAGGATGTGCATTTCTAAGAATTTGTCCATTTCTTCCAGGTTGTCCATTGTATTGGCATAGAGTTTCTTGTAATCTCTCATGATCTTCTGTATTTCTGCAGTATCAGTTGTTACTTCCCCTTTTTCATTTCTAATTCTATTGATTTGAGTCTTCTCCCTTTTTTTCTTGATAAGTCTGGCTAATGGTTTAACAATTTTGTTTGCCTTCTCAAAGAACCAGCTTTTAGTTTTATTGATCTTTGCTATCATTTCCTTCACTTCTTTTTCATTTATTTCTGATCTGATTTTTATGATTTCTTTCCTTCTGCTAACATTGGGGCTTTTTTGTTCTTCTTTCTCTAATTGCTTTAGGTACAAGGTTAGGTTGTTTATTCAAGATGTTTCCTGTTTCTTAAGGTAGGATTGTGTTGCTATAAACTTTCCTCTTAGAACTCCTTTTGCTGCATCCCATAGGTTTTGGGTCATTGTGTCTCCACTGTCATTTGTTTCTAGGTATTTTTTAATTTCCTCTTTGATTTCTTCAGTGATCACTTCGTTATTAAGTAGTGTATTGTTTAGCCTCCATGTGTTTGTATTTTTTACAGATCTTTTCCTATAATTGATATCTAGTCTCATGGCATTGTGGTCGGAAAAGATACTTGATACAATTTCAATTTTCTTAAATTTACCAAGGCTTGATTTGTGACCCAAGATATGATCTATCCTGGAGAATGTTCCATGAGCACTTGAGAAAAATGTGTATTATGTTGTTTTTGGATGGAATGTGGTATAAATATCAATTAAGTCCTTCTTGTTTAATGTATTATTTAAAGCTTGTGTTTCCTTATTTTCATTTTGGATATCTGTCCATTGGTGAAAATGGGGTGTTAATGTTCCCTACTATGGATGTGTTACTGTCGACTTTCCCTTTTATAGCTGTTAGTATTTGCCTTATGTATTGAGGTGCTCCTATGTTGGGTGCATAAATATTTGCAATTGTTATATCTTCTTGGATTGATCCCTTGATCATTATGTAGTGTCCTTCTTTGTCTCTTCTAATAGTCTTTATTTTAAACTCTTGATTTTTCTGATATGAGAATTGCTACTCCACCTTTCTATTGATTTTCATTTGCATGGAATATCTTTTTCCATCCCCTCACTTTCAGTCTGTATGTGTCCCTCGATCTGAAGTGGGTCTCTTGTAGACAGCATATATATGGGTCTTGTTTTTGTATGCATTCAGCCAGTCTGTGTCTTTTGGTGGGAGCATTTAATCCATTTACATTTAAGGTAATTATCGATATGTATGTTCCTATTCCCATTTTCTTAATTATTTCGAGTTTGTTATTGTAGGTCTTTTCCTTCTTTTGTGTTTTCTGCCTAGAGAAGTTCCTTTAGCATTTGTTGTAAAGCTGGTTTGGTGGTGCTGAACTCTCTCAGGTTTTGCTTGTCTGTAAAGTGTTTAATTTCTCCATCAAATCTGAATGTGATCCTTGCTTGGCAGAGTAATCTTTGTTGTAGGTTTTTCTCCTTCATCACTTTAAATATGTTCTGCCAGTCCCTTCTGGCTTGCAGAGTTTCTGCTGAAAGGTCAGCTGTTAACCTTATGGGGATTCCCTTGTGTTTTATTTGTTTTTTTTCCCTTGCTGCTTTTAATATATTTTCTTTGTATTTAATTTTTGATAGTTTGATTATTTTGTTTCTTGGCATGTTTCTCCTTGGATTTATCCTGTATGGGACTCTCTGTGCTTCCTGGACTTGGTTAACTATGTCCTTTCCAGTATTAGGGAAGTTTTCAACTATAATCCCTTCAAATATTTTCTCTGTTCCTTTTTCTCTTCTTCTTCTGGGACCCCTATATTTCGAATGTTGGTGCATTTAATGTTGTCCCAGAGGTCTCTGAGACTGTTCTCAGTTCTTTTAATTCTTTTTTCTTTATTCTGGTCTGCAGTAGTTATTTCCACTATTTTATCTTCCAGGTCACTTATCCGTTCTTCTGCCTCTGTTATTCTGCTATTGATCACTTCTAGAGTATTTTTAATTTCATTTATTGTGTTGTTCATTGTTGCTTGTTTCCTCTTTAGTACTTCTAGGTCCTTGTTAAATGTTTTTTGCGTTTTCTCTATTCTACTTCCAAGATTTTGTATCATCTTTACTATCAATATTCTGAATTCTTTTTCAGGTAGACTGCCTATTTCCTCTTCATTTTTTAGGTCTGGCGTGTTTTTACCTCACTCCTTCATCTGCTGTGTGTTTTTCTGTATTCTCATTTTGCTTATCTTACGGTTTGGGGGGGGGGGTCTCCTTTTTGCAGGCTGCAGGTTCGTAGTTCCCATTGTTTTTCGTGTCTGTCCCCAGTGGCTAAGGTTGGTTCAGTGGGTTGTGTAGGCTTCCTGGTGGAGGGGACTAGTGCCTGTGTTCTGGTGGATGAAGCTGTATATTGTCTTTCTGGTGGGCAGGTCCATGTCTGGTTGTGTGTTTTGGGGTGTCTGTGGATTTACTATGATTGTGTGCAGCCTCTGTGCTAATGGATGGGTCTGTGTTCTTATTGTGCTAGTTGTTTGGCATAGTCTGTCCAGCACTGTAGCTTGCTGGTCGTTGAGTAAAGCTAGGTCTTCACCAGAGATGAAGATCTCTGGGAGATTTTCACCATTTGGTATTATGTGGAGCTGAGAGGTCTCTTGTGGACCAGTGTCCTGAAGTTGGCTGTCCCATCTCAGAGGCACAGCACTGACTCCTGGCTGGAGCTCCAAAAGCCCTTCATCCACACAGCTCAGAATAAAGGAGAAAAAGTAGAAAGAAAGAAAGAAAGAGGATAAAATAAAATAAAATAAAGTAAGATAAAATAATAAAGTTATTAAAGTAAAAAATAATTATTAAGAAAAAATTAAAAAAAAAAAAGGATGGACAGAACTCTAGGACAAACGGTGAAGGCTAAGCTATACAGACAAAATGTCTCACAGAAGCATACACATACACACTCACAAAAATAGAAAAAGGGGAAAAAAATAATCTCTCTTGTTCCCAAAGTCCACCTCCTCAATTTGGGATGATTCGTTGTCTATTCAGGTATTCCTCAGATACAGGGTACATCAAGTTGATTGTGGAGATTTAATCCGCTGCTCCTGAGGCTGCTGGGAGAGATTTCCCTTTCTCTTCTTTGTTCTCACAGCTCCCAGGGGCTCAGCTTTGGATTTGCCCCTGCCTCTCCGTGTAGGTCGCTGGAGGACGTCTGTTCTTCGCTCAGACAGGACAGGGTTAAAGGAGCAGCTGATTCGGAGCTTCTGGCTCACTCAGGCCGTGGGGAGGGAGGGCTACGGTTCTGGGGCAAACCTGCAGCAGCAGAGGGTGGCATGACGTTGCACCAGCTTGAGGCCTGGGACCCTGGCAGTGGCGGGCTGCACAGGCTCCCGGGAGGGGTGGTGTGGATAGTGACCTGTGCTTGCACACAGGTTTCTTGGTGGCAGCAGCAGCAGCTTTAGCTTCTCATGCCCATCTCTGGGGTCTGTGCTGTTAGCCACGGCTCGTGTCCCTCTCTGGAGCTCCTTTATGCAGCACTTTTAGTCCCCTCTTCTCACGCACCAGGAAACAAAGAGGGAAGAAAAAGTCTCTTGCCTCTTCAGCAGGTCCAGACTTTTCCTCGGACTCCCTCGCAGCTAGCCGTGGTGCACTAACCCCTTCAGGCTGTGTTCATGCCACCAACTCCAGTCCTATCCCTGCGCTCTGACCGAAGCCCGAGCTTCAGCTCCCAGCCCCGCCCACCCTGGCGGGTGAGCAGACAAGCCTCTCGGGCTGGTGATTGCTGGTCGGTACCGATCCTCTGTGCTGGAATCTCTCCACTTTGCCCTCTGCACCCCCGTTGCTGTGCTCTCCCCCACGACTCCGAAGCTCCCCCCCTCCGCCACCCACAGTCTCCACCCACGAAGGGGCTTCTAGTGTGTGGAAACCTTTCCTCCTTCACAGCTCCCTCCCACTGGTACAGGTCCCATTCCTATTCTTTTGTCTCTGTTGTTTCTTTTTTCTTTTGCCCTACCCAGGTACGTGGGGAGTTTCTTGCCTTTTGGGAGGTCTGAGGTCTTCTGCCAGTGTTCAGTGGTTGTTCTATAGGAGCAGTTCCACGTGTAGTTGTATTTCTGATGTATCTGTGGGGAGGAAGGTGACCTCCACGTCTTACTCTTCCACCATTTTCTTACTCTTCTGGATACTCTATCTTTTTGATGACCTATAGTTGCTATGTCTCACACAGAGACAACTCACACATAAACATTACTATAAACAGAAACATGGATTGCACACTACAGATTTTGATTTGTGTGTTTTTCCTTTAATTTTATTAATTTTGGAAAATAAAAGTAATGGATGTTTTTGATTTGACGGTTCTACTGACTACTTGTGCTGTAAGCGTTTTAGAGTTGCATTGTTCAAAACAGTAGCACTAACCACATGTGGCTATACAAATTTAAATTTAATTAAAAGTAAATGAAATTTAAAATTCATTTTTTTCCAATACACTTGCCACATTTCATATGCTCAATAGCTACATGTGACTATTAGCTACTGTATTGAAGAATGCACATTATAGAAGATTTTCCATATTGTAGAAACTTCTTTTGGACAATGTTGCCTTAGAATGCTCTCTTAGACGAGCACCCCAAGTAGACTATTGCAGAATGACAAAAATTCCTTCCTTTTTGATTTCATATTGCTTGAGGAAATTTCTGCTACTTCAGACATGCAATATAGGCACAACCATTCCTGGCACTAAGTGGATCAAAATGACCTTAAATTGATTGCCACCAAAACCACAGAGTATAATTAAAATGCCAGGAGTTATATATGTCAAAGGACTTGTAGTGGCTCCCTTGGTTCTTTTCCTAACAGTCTCAGAAAGGCACCAATTTTTTTTTTTTTTTTTTTTTTGCGGTACGTGGACTTCTCACTGCTGTGGCCTCTTCTGTTGTGGAGCACAGGCTCTGGACGCACAGGCTCAGTGGTCATGGCTCACGGGCCTAGCCGCTCCGCGGCATGTGGGATCTTCCTGGACCGGGGCACGAACCCGTGTCCCCTGCATCGGCAGGTGGACTCTCAACCACCTCACCACCAGGGAAGCCCCTGGCCTGGCCTATTTCTATGAGATTACTGTCGGATAATGGAGAATGTCATACTTATAGCATGTTTTCTGGGTATTCTGTCCTCAAACAGAGACAAAAATCATTGGGAATATTGAGAATAGATACCTCATCCCTTACCCCACCTCTTTTAGTTGTTACAAGCAAGTGTTCAAAAGGAATTGTTCTGGTATCTGCATGTCATTGCTTAAGGAGAGATACATTTTCCAGTTCAGATTTATATCAGAAAGTTATGCTTCTTGCCAAAAGGAGATTTAAAGACTACACCGTTCCTGCATCACAAAGAGAAAAAAGATCACCCAGAACCCAGGAGCAGAAAACAAACAGATCACTCTAATTAGAACAAAGAGATGCAATATCCAAGAAACAGAGCCCAACCACCTCTGGGCAGTAAAAGGAGTGAACCTTTAAGAGACCTCTTGTTCATGTTCTTAAAATGAACCTTTAATAAATTATACATGATGACTAAGATTAAGGGCCTCCATATGAAATAATGACTTTCTATCATAGACCAGCAAAGATCTAGAAAAGTGTGGGATATTAAAAAATAAAAACTGGAGAACAATCCAGATAGAACCAGAACATGAGCTATTTTTTTTTTTTTTTTGTCATACTGCTGAGGAGTTTTCACCAGCTCTGCATGAAGAGGAAATAGAAATTGTTATCAGAATCCCACTCTTTTGCTGATTATATTTATAGAATTTACCATTTTCAAAATGTATCTGCAAAACTGTTAAGTGGCTAAAGAGAAAGTTTCCATGGTAAATAAGTTTAGGAAGCAATGAGTTAAATAAGATTAAATAAATTGAAAAAATAACTATAAGACTTCTCAAGACTTTCACCATGCTAATGTGTATTGTGATTCTCTAAAAGGCTGTGGGAGGGAAAAAAAATATTTCTTACGCTTTTGTAATAAGTATTTGGGATTTTAGATAAAGTCCTGTTGCAGAGGAAAATTGCTGTAAGTAGCTTCATATTATAAAGAATAGCTACTAAACACATTGTCACAGAACTTAAGGGTGACAATATGATAATAACGATGTTGATGTAAATATTTATAAAGTGAGTACTTATAAAACTCTCAGAACAGTGCCTTGCACATAGTAAATGCTCAGAAGTGATAGTTATTATATTATTTGGGGACTTGATGGGCTGTGGGAGATAGAAAACATATGGACACACTCTTCATCAAGCAGAAGCAAGAATGCTGTATAAATCTCAATGACAGGAAGTTAAAAATTGTGAAGTGTTCTCACAGGGCCTGTAGGATTGGTTCATGTCTTATCCCCTCCCACATGTGAGACTGAGTGATGGTCATGGATTACTCAAAGAGCCAAAAGTGGAATGGTGGTTGGTGGTAGTGTTGGTGGTGGAGGGAGCTGGCTGATGAGGAAACAAGCTAGAGGCTATAACTAGAGGTGAGCCAAAGCCTGATGGAAGTGGTAAACCTTAAAATTCAAATTGAATTCATCTTTTGACAACAGTGAACAAGATTTTCTTACTGATTTTAATGTTGGGACACAGTAAGCATGCCAGAATTTATTTATCCAATGTTGAAATACCAGGAAAAAACGTCAGATACAATATCCATTGTTTTCTACTCTGACTTATCAGTTACTACTGTCCTTGAAAAGATGTCTGCTCAGGACCATATCTCTCAGGCCTGAGCCTCCCTAGCTGAGTCTCTTTAGGTAGGATGTTTGGTGAAGCACGTTTTGATTAAGACAAATTTTACTGGAGAGGGGTAGGCCAGGTCCTAACAAAGTCAGGACCTGGAAGGTTTAGCAAGTGAAAGAGAAGGATTTCAAAGGAATTCAGTCCTTGAAGAAAGGAATTTATCAGAATTCAGAAGGTTGAGAATTGGTTCCCAGAATGTACTTCTCTTCTTTCCTCCCTTGCTAGTCCCCAGTTGTACTTTCCCCCAGCTTTCAGTACTATCACACACCTCCATTCTAAGACCACTCCAGCAGAGACCTTGGAATTGATGGTGGTCAAAATTGACTCTGAGGAAATAAAAATGAATTATAAATATAAAAGATAAGAGATTCCCAATCAACTTAAGAAATGAAAATTAAGGAGATAACTAGATTTTAAGCACATGAAAAGATATGTTCAGAATATTTTCCAAATGAGGGCAAACTTGTTGGAATAAGAATTTTATTGTAACATTGATTTTCTGAGTAAGTCTCAAGACTTAAATGATTTAGGTTTTAGGTTTTTTAATAAACAAAAAATATAACATTGTTCCAATAAAGATAATGATAGTTTGGCATTTAAAAATGTCATGAACACTGTAAAAATGAATGCTGCAGCTGTTTCTACCACTCTCACATGGATAGCCTTTGGATAAATGGTGGTAAGTCCTGTGTAGTTTCTAAAATTGTCTTGACCCCTGCATCAGTTATCTGTTGCAGCATAACAAACCAGCCCCAAACCATAGTGGTTGAAAACTTCAACAAGTTATTAATTGTGTTAACTGGGCAGTCCTTTTGCTGTTCTTGCCTAGTTAACTCATGAGGCTTCAGTCAGTTGGAGGATCAGGCTAAGTGGCTGGGATGGTTGCAATAGTTGGGACTCTCTCTCCATGTTCTTGCATCTCTGGAATCTTCAAATATGGGGGTCTCAGCTTCTTCAAGGGCAGAAGCTGCAAGGTGTTTTCAGACAGACGCTTGGAAGTCACACAGCTTTCCTTCCACCACATTCCATTAATCAAAGCTAGTCACAAGGCCAGTCCAGATTCCAAGGGAGGGGAATTAGATCCCACCTCCTCATGAGAAGAGTGGCAAAGCCACACTGCGAGGGGGCCCATGTCTAAGGAAGAGAGATTTGTGGTCATTTTTGCAAATAATCTACCACAGCCTCTTAGCCATCACTGAGGAGTAAGAAGGAGACTTAACAAGAGAGGGATAATTATTTCTAAGGAATAATTTTGCCTCTGTTCACCCTTAAAACCTGGAACTTTAGACCTTTGGCCTAAATGCTGACTGTAATTTTTATATTGATGTATAAATGTTAGAACTGTACTATACATCTGTATTTGGGAAGTAGATAAATTTCTTCAAAGTTTGTGCTGACTTTTTATTCATAAATTGACTTTCAACTTTGTAATTTATAAGCTTAAAAAGAGTAGTTCCCATTTATTTTGCCCTCTTTCCAAGATATAATCTTTGTAATCATCAAAGAAGCCAGCATATTTTAATTCTAAAATTGTTTTAATTATGTTATTTAATTATGTCAACACTGTTGACATTATGAGCTTTTGAATTGTGAATTCAATAAAGCAAAATACAGTTGATGTTTATATTTTAATTCTTTTTAATTTTTGCATTCCAAATGGCCAAACAGGCTGCAAAGACTGACAAGTTTCTTGCACCTGTGTCTGCATTTCTTCAAAAGTCAGGATACCAAATAGAATAATTTGTTGATAAATAGAAGGCCTTATTAGTGTAAATGACACTTCTGGGTTTCCGGAAAAAAATCACCATAAATCTGATCATGAAATTCACTAGATTATCATTTAGAAAGTCTTTTGTTAATGGTCATAGACCCTCTTTTTAAGTTCTCCCTCTCTTCTTTTATTCTCTTGATGATAAATAGGTTGAAATCAAGTTTTAGTGTGTGTGTTTGTGTATATAACTATGAATTTCTGATGGAAAGGAGAGAGACAGAGACAGAGATAGAGAGAAAGAGAGACAGAGAGAAAATGAAAAAGGTTGAAGGTGCTCTACTTATCCCACATGTTTTGACCTCATCCTTGTATTGTTTACATTCTTCTTTCTTTCTGGAGACCATCATGCTTAACTCAATTATTCAATTTTGAGTCTCCCAAATCTCCCAAACCCCCCAATTCAGTGGCTTTTATTGTCCTTTTTGGAAACACCTCTGATTATTTTTAAACATTTTGGAAAATTGTACACTGATATGTAACTGTCCAATGTGATGAGAAGGATGATGGTGATGAAATTGTCTCAATATTTATTGAGTACCTCCTTTATTCCAGGAACTTGCTAAATATTGAGGATACAGAAAAATAATACATTGTGTTAATTTCTCTCAAAGAATTCTTCATACAGGAGTTGGTGAACTTCTTTTCTGTAAAGGGCCAGGTAGTAAATATTTTAAATTTTGCTGTCCATAAAGCCACGGTCACAACTACTCAACTTTGTCTATATATAGCACAAAAGCATCCCGAGAAAATACATAAATGTGTTGATATGACTGTCTTCCAATAAAACTATATTTAAGAAACAGATGGTGAACTGGATTTTGTCTCTGAGCTACAGTCTGGTGACCCCTGTTCTATATAATTGAGGCACATAAAATTTAAGAGCAGTAAAGTGTTATAAGTAATATGCTAGTAATAGGTACAGGGGCATGAAAGAGAAAGTGTCAGTTCTCTGGGGTAGAAGTGGTTAGAAGAAACTTGGTATAAGAAATGAATAGGTTTCTGTCAAGTGTACTGGGAAAAGAACAGACAAAATAACATTTCCCAGGAACTACAAGTGGTTTGGAATGACTGGGCCACAGGGCATAACCACCATGTTATTATGCCAGTCATGAAATTTTTAAGCTCAAGGGAATTTTAAAGTTTCTCTACCCAATTGCTCATCAATTCAGTGATACTTTTACAACATTCCAGAAAGAATTTGTGAAAATGACATGTAGGGATCAGTAGCACTACATGCTTGAAACCTTATATATATCAAATATCTATTAAAACAAATATCTTTACATCAAACAAATAGTTAAAGCACAGATGATAGCTCATTTATTTCAAGCAACCACCAACACAATAATATTTTCATTTCCCTCTGTACATGCTGCTCTCTTACACCCCTGCCTCTTCATGGGTTTAGATTCACAGTGGCATTTGCCTCTTAGGAGGGGAAGATCCAGATTTGTGGAACCTGAAAATTATACTTTTGAGGCTCTCTTTACAGAAAATAAAACTATAAATACAAATTTGCTAGGTTAGCTTTTGGGACCTTGGAATGGATCTGTATGAGGGAGGGGTCTTGAAACTTAAGTTTCATCAGCTTTCAGCAAATCTGCCTCAAATAGGAATCAAATTTTCCAAGTTTCATTAAACTGTACAGATCTAAAAAACTAACTCATATTCTTTCCCTTCAAAATCTGCTGATATTTGGCATATGGCAGCACCCAGATTTTTGAAATCTAGAAGTACTAAGTGTCATCCTCTACTTGGCTCTCTCTAACACACTAAATCCAACCAAGGCCAAGTTCGGTGACTTTTATCTCATGAAGAGCTCAGGTATCTGTCTCCTCTGCCTCACTGTCCCCACTTCATACCTGCCCATTCCACGAGCTAGTCCTGTCACCTCCGGCCCCACCTTCACGTTGTTTCCAAAAAAGGAAAAATTACGTTCTAAAATGTAAATCTAATAAGATTACTCACCTGCTTAAAACCTCTCAGTAGCTCTCCATGTTCTCTCAAAAACCTTTATAATGATGGGCTAAGTCTTTCATGATCAATCTTTGCAACTTATTCTCATTCCAACTTTTCTTCACGAACTTTCTAGAATGACCTTTCTAGCCCCAAAACACAACGTCAAACTGTGTTTAAAATTTTCTCAATATCTCTCTCCATAGAAGAAATATTTAAATCTTCTTTGCACAGTGTACAAGAACCTCCATAAGCTGGTCCTTACTAATTCATTCAGCCTCATCTCTCTCTAAGCCTCCAAACACACCATATTCTCTCAGGCTGCCTTGACCTGCAGCCACTATGTATGCTGCCTGGTGCACCTTCGTCTTTCTGGTCCACCTGGCTAACTACTTCATTATAATTCCATCTGCCCTGAGTTCTTTGGCTTATACCAGGTGTGATTTTTCTTCTACATTTTGTCTAGTTCTCCAATAAAGAGATTACCTTTTTATCTACACTGGTTCACTTTAAAATCTGTCCCCTTTCTATAATCTAGATTTAAGCTCCTTTAGGAAAAAACATACTTTTAATTTTTAAATTCCTCTTTCTCTGTTATTATTCCATGCACAGTAACACATAATATATACTTCTTGAATGAATGAATGAGTGAATTAATGGGTTTGAATGTGAAAAAGTGCTCACAGATGAACCACTCGTAACAAAGACATTTCTGTGCAACAAAAAGATATTCTGTTTCCTGCATATTAAAATAATGAACTTTGTCATTTGGGTATGAGATTTGGCATATATACAGTCCTTCTAGGTATGAGATTTGGCATGTATACAGTCCTTCTAAGTCACAGTCTTCCATTTGTTCTAGAAGAAGCCACGTTAGTGCTGAAGCCCTAATCAAGCATATCCCTTCATTAGGTTAGTATTGGTTTAACACATAACAGTCTTTGAAGTCCATGCAAATGAAAAATATTTCACCATTCCTTGACATTACTATTTTCTTTTTTTCTAAGGTTTGGGAAGGAAGAAAGGGGAGTGGGTTCTATATTCAACTAACCTGACTATCTAGGGCTTGGGCAGCCTTCCCTCTTGGTGATTTCTCTGTTACATTTAAAGGACTTATCTGTCTCCACGCTGGTGTAGCCTTTACTCTGACCAGTCCTATATCCTCATTTCCAACAACATGTTTCTTCCATTTTAGATGTGTTCCTGCCTTCTTCCTACTGTGGTCTTCATCTTTCCACTATAGTATCTCATCTTAACATAAAAATCTTCCTTAACATACAGACCTCCTGTACACTATAATTGGTGCTTCTTTAGCATTTGTGTGAGTGTTATAACCTGCAGCTGAGACTCTGGCTACCTACATTAAATCAGAAATAACACAGTGGCCAAGTGAGCACAGGACAAGGAAGGAGTTTGAGGCAGATCTTCTGAAAGTGAGGTCTTCATCGCAGGTGTAAGAATCACGTGAGGTGCTTGTTGAACATTCAGATCCTTGGATCTTATTAAATCAGAATCTGACCAGCCCATGAAATTCTTAAGCAGACAGAAATTTGAAAATGTGTGCATCATGATAATTTTTAAAGTGTCATACTTCATTTAACATGTCTTCTGTTTAAGCAGAATTTGGAAAACAATGATAATCATGAAGGTGCTTTATAAACCTGCAGGTTAGTGAATTTTATTAGATTGTAAGTTTCTTGTAGGAATAGCAAAATCCCTAGCCTCATCTAAGCTCAACATTATAGGAGCTCAGAAAATAGCCATTAAATTAACTTGTATTTTGAATCAGTATCTTTAAAAAATGAAAAACTCAGATAGGGCACTTGCTATTTAGACATTAGACTTTATTCTGGCAAATCCTATAGTCAATTAATGTTGTCTAAGAACAGAGAAATTCCATCATGTCTAAGGAACAGAGAAATTCCATCAATTTCTAGCCCTAAGATTAATTGCCTGGGTGGTCTGGTCAATTTTATAGCATTTGCTTGCCTCAAGGTTTTCAGCTTTCAAATGGGAAGCATACCTATGGAAATTCCTATTTCATGTGTGCTATAAATAGTACATATGTTATGATATGGAAAAACAGTTTGGAAAAACACAGCTTTTCTTCAAATACATTTTATAATAAAATCTGCACCAAAGTATTTTTAAATTTTTTACTCAGTAGTATTTAGTTAAATGGTTGCTTGTTTAAAACTTTTTCTCCCTATTTAGGCCTCTTAATAACTATTTACTTAATGAGTGAATGATGTGATGTTGGACCCATTTCCTGCAAAATATTCAGCTTTTCTCATGGCACCCAAGACTTTTAAACCAATAATTTGAGAATTAAGTCATATTATAATTCAATTACTGTATAGTTTTAGAAAAAAATACTTTTAATTTATCAGTATGTTGATAATTTATCATGACAGTAGCAACATTTAAAAAATATCATCCACCTTCATTGGATTTAGTATTAAACTTATAATCTTGTGGTGAGTCTACTAATGTGTATATAGATACCATCCTATAGTTCTTAAAATTTCCATTTTTATCTTATATTTTATTTTCTTTGGGTATTTTTGTTGTCCTTTCTTCCTTCTGTTCCCCATAATTCCCTAGGCCAAGGCTGAGGAAGATCTGATGTTATGCCTTCTGTTTGATGAGGACCACAGTTTGATCTGTTTGTGGAGTCTAGATATTTTTCCATCCCCTTCACATTCCCAAGGCGTCTGGATGGGAAAGGGAAGGGAGGAAAAGGAGTAGTTGGAAGGAGGGGGAAAAGGAGTAGTTGGAAGGAGGGGGAAGCACAGATATAGCTTTCATGTAGTTTCTACTCTGCCCGGTTCCCTTGTTGATTGAAGCATGCTGCTTTCTAGCCTCATCTTGCAGGATGAGAAAGGGAGGAAGTTGTCAGGCAATGTCCATTCTTGCCTCTTCCTGGGGAGCCATTGGAAGTGGTACACCTCAGGGTTTTGGATCCCCCCATCAACCCCATCAATGAAGGTGACTTGATCAATAAGGAAGTGCCATGGGCAATGGAGAAGCTGTCCTACTTCTAATCTGCTTCGAACTGAAATAAAAAAAGGAAATTAACCTGTCTCAATGTTCTATTAAATAGATACTCTGCTAAGACACTGACATATTTTTGCTACAGCTCTATTGTTACTTCTTCATTGGTAAAAAGATAATTAAGCTCAAAATTTAATCAGCTTGCTTAAGTCAAACAGCTACTAAGAAATGGAACTATAATTAAACTAAATGTGAGAACCGGACTCAAACTCCATGTTAATGACTTTAAATCCACATTGATACACACACTCCTCAAAATGGCCCAAGGAAACCAACTTTTAGAATTGTGCATATATTACATGTGAAGAGGTACTGACCAAGGTCCAAGGGGATTATCCTTTGAATAAAGCTCACACACAGGGGCTTCCCTGGTGGCACAGTGGTTGAGAGTCTGCCTGCCGATGCAGGGGACATGTGTTCATGCCCCGGTCCGGGAAGATCCCACATGCCGTGGAGCAGCTAGGCCCGTGAGCCATGGCCGCTGAGTCTGCGTGCCCGGAGCGTTTGCTCCGCACAGGAAAGGCCACAACAGTGAGAGGCCCGTGTACCGCAAAAAAAAAAAAAAAAAAAAAAAAAAAAAAAAAATTACACACAAAACCAAACCAAACCAAACCCAACCGAGAGCTTTCAAGGTGAGTGGACTTTGGGTTATTTAATGTTTTCTATTTCAGGGTAGTCATGATACTAAGTCCAGATAATGCTTTTGTTTTATACTTAGTTAAGTATTATCAAACTTGTTTTTGACTGCACCTAGTGGATATTGCAGAGTATGTTTACCTAACTACCCCCCTAAAAAAATTATACTCCATCACTGTATTGTTAGGGATGAATTCAATTTCAAAACCTACTCCAGGTTTTGAAAGAAGTAGACACTTCTTTTGTTTCCAGTCTCCTGATTCCTGTGCTTATCAGTACTATATAGTTAGCAATATGTACTTAATGATTAATATAAGGCAAGAATAGCATTGATGCAAAGAAAGAAAATATTTAACCCTACATGTATTTAAGTCCTACACAAAGAAAACTATGCAATATGTAGTGCTATGCAATTTAGAATATGTTTAGGGATGACCCTTGAGAAAATTATAAAGGGATGAAGCTTGTTTTCAACATCCTTAGCTCCTACTTTCTGAATTCTTTGTAGCATTCTATAACACGTATTGTTATTCTTAATGACCACACATTTAAACAGCCAAATAAATGAGCCTCTAATTGTTGAAATGCATCAAATAGAAGAATATTTGTGGGGGCTTGTTGATTTGTTCTGAAATCACAGCATTCTGTACTATTTGTAAGAAAGGGTCACCCCTCAGCTTTACAGAGTCCTAGAGGTAAGGTCTCACAATATAAATGACTAGAGAATATAAACTGAGATCCTAGGTAGAAACATTGAAACAATTCTTTGAAAAATCATACCAGGCTAACAGGATGACTGGTGTTCACTTCCAGCAGAGGTAGAGACAAAGACCCCTCCCATGTTGGTTCTGATTGTCAAAAACACTCAGAGTTATCTATTTATAGTTGCCATCCAAAATGCTTGAAGAGAAACTCCTGCTTTTCTCCAAAATTTTTTCCTTCCTATCAAGATAAAAACAGAAATCTTAGTTCAAGTTCTTCTATTAATATTCCAGAATAATCAGGCAGAATTGTGAAAGGTTCTATAAACCTTTAAATTGCCATTAGCTAATCAGAATCATTGTTCAGTGACCATTTTTATTAAATGACCAGTGAATCAGAATGTTCATACTGATTTTCAATTAAAATGTAGAATAGCCAGAACTGACTCAATAGCACACAGAGCAGCAGCAGGATGACCCAGTGTAACTGCCATTACCCAGAAGTAATTGACCACTTAAGAACTTAAGTTAACTTCTTGATGTAGCCAGTTATTTCTGCTAATGTCATTTCTAAAGGCTTTTCCTACAGAAAAGAGCACTCAGAAACAATATATCCTGTAATAAGGTGTTCAAGATAAAAACTGCTCATGATTTAAAAAATTCCATCAAAGCATAATGCTATTCTTTTTCCTTGTCATTTGTTAGGGCTTCATGCAATATCCTAGGGTGACTGAGTGAAGAAGGGTGATAGAAAAATAGAGGTAACATGGATAGCTCAGGTATGACCAGTAAATGATAGGGCTAGTAAAATTTATTTTGAATTAAAATGTACTTATACATGTGCTCAGACACACACAGACATATACAACTATTTGAAAGATCAAAGCAATTGATGGCAAAATGAAAAACTTAGTCCTTAAATTAACACAAACATGGCAGTAGATAACGTTTGGCTATTTCTTTCTCTCACAGAATTAATAAGGTTGTTCTTTTAATTTTATTTTTGTTGTTGTTCCATGAACAGTAGAAAGAGCTTAATTACACCAAGGTAGGATGGACTAGCTACTAAAGAGTTAAGTTTTCTGTAAGAAGAGAATCACAGTTAAGTACTACATCACAAATTACCATTTTTATGTCACCATCCCACCATGACTTTAGCACTAAGCCTGCTACATCTTCACACTCTCATTAGGATATAATGCATATTCATGGTCCTGATTATATAGCCACTTTTTTGACTTGTTTTAATTGTGCATGAAGACACTGTGACAGGAGACCTGACCTTTTCAAGATCATTTTCTCTCCATTGCTTTTCACAAAGCTATTAACTTGTCTCCTTCCCAAAGATTGCAATAATTTATTTCCCATTAATAAAAAATTCCTGATGCCATGCAAATTAAAATTTATTCAGCAAATAGAATTCTTTGGATTATTTTCTAATGGCTTTAAATACTTCCAGCTTAGGAAGAAAAATAATATTAATGGGTACAGGCTGAGTGGATAATTGCATACATTGAAGAAAAATGAATATACAACCAATGCTATAGCTTACTTCACATCAATTACCCAGAAGAGTTGCTTTACTATTTTCAAAATATATATTAAATAATTTATTTCAGGGGTATCATTATGGTCTTGAAATTATCCCAATTGAATGAAAAGCTCAGCAACTTTCACCTACGAACAACACATGTTGGTATAAGAAATCCAAACCAAGTTAAAAAATTGTGTGTAGGTGTAAATGAGATTATTTAAGGGGGTCACTTAGCTAAAGTGGCAACTGAAGCGCAGTAAGTGTGAACAAGGGAAAAATGAAATGAAAGGAAATGAATTTCTTTTCTTACTAAGTGGCACCTGTCTTTCTCTTTGTAATCAAGAGTACCCCGTGAGAAAACCAAATTTCCAAAGGATGTTGTTTTTGACTCTCATTCTGAGAGAAGTTAAGTATATCTCCTTCATGTTATGCACATTTTTTCTTTTAATGTGATGAAAATTGTGTGTTAAAATGTTTATATGCAAAATGTTTTAGACCTAAAGTGCTGTGGGTAGCACATTATATTTATTGTCAACCTATTTGTTCCATATAAAAATAATATCAGTGCTTAAAGGATGTCAGTTCTACTTTGAGCCATCATAAACATAACCCTTTTTGGTTTTTGACATACTAATTGCATTGGACAAGTGGGATTAGAAAGCCCAAGAGAACTTTGTGTGCTTATAATTTTCCAATGGAAACAAAGCTCCTTGAGTATTTTCTTCATAGTCTGGGAAATTAGAAAAGGAAGGAATGGGTGAGCAATCTAGTTAACCTGCCAACTGGGGCAATTTTCCCCCTTAAATAGAAGGCTTCATTGTCCCATCCAATATAATTTTAAAGACTTTTTCCCCAGTTCTCATTCACAGTCCAAAAGGAAAAAAAGTTAGGGGAAGAACTGTTATTTTGATGCTGCAGAGTGTGCAGTGAGCTTTTACACATATTATTTCACTGGACTCTCAAGATTATTCTTCAAGCCAGTTAGGATAATTTTTCACACCTTGTTTTACAGATAAAGAAACTGAAAGCACAAATGAAATCATGTGTTCAAGATTTTTGGATAATAAATTAAGGAACCAGGGCTCAACCCAAGATTCTGTGGCCTTTCCTAAGTTCCTGCCAAATTAACTCAAATAAACTAGCCTTATCAGCCTCTGCAGCAGTGGTTGTCAACTGGGAACAATATTGCCCTCCAGAGAATATTCCACAATATCTGAAGTCATTTTTGGTTGTCACAATTACTGTGTGTTTGTTGGAGGGTGCATTTGGCATTTAGCAGCATCCTACAATGCACAGGACAGTCTCCACAGCTCAGTATTATTTGGTTCAAAATATAAGAGTGTGGGGCTTCCCCAGTGGCGCAGCGGTTGAGAGTTCGCCTGCCCATGCAGGGGACACCGGTTCGTGCCCTGGTCCGGGAGGATCCCGCATGCCGCGGGGCGGCTGGGCCGGTGGGCCATGGCCGGTGGGCCATGGCCGCTGGGCCTGCGCGTCCGGAGCCTGTGCTCCGCGGCGGGAGAGGCCACAACAGTGAGAGGCCCGCATACCGAAAAAAAAATATATATATATATATAAGAGTGTGATTGTTGAGAAATCCTGGTTTATAAATATGAGTTTAAAAAGAAATGAAATAGAGGTAAACAACTTTTGAAATAAAATTCTTTACAGATGGATTTTTAGTTTGATTGTAAAGTGTGATAAAGACTGTAAGACAATGGAAATAAAAGTAGGAGAAAACCAGAAAGCAAACAAACAGAGCCAGAATATAAGGCAAAATAGTCCTTAAGAGAAAATAAATCCTGGGAGGAAAAAAATAAAGCAGTAAAAAGGAAATGTTTAGATTAAAGTTCAGTGAAGGTCCTAGAACAGAAAGCAGATAAAAAAAAATTCTAAAATTTGTTTAGAAATGAAGACCAAAGATGATGTGAATGACTGGGCATCCAGAAAATTATACTGACACGAGAATGGAGACACTTGATAAAGTCCTGGAGAAGTCCAGTAACAGGAAGTACTATTAGATGGACCAATCTGAGAAGTACATAGAAGAAGAAGAAATGGACTAGGAAATACTCTTTAATGCAAGATACAGCATCAGTGTTTCAAGTGCCCAATGCTTGAGGGATAAAAAGAAAGAAAGAGAGCAGCTAACTGAGCTACCAATAAAGGTAAGGGTGGAATACTAGCCAAATAGGAGTTTAAACTCAGCACAGAGCATTCTTGCTGTGGGAGTTCATCTTCCTTGTTCTGAAATCTTCATATAATGTGTACTGTAATCAGTTTGGTTAGAGGAGTATATTTTACCTTGTTCAGTCATTTAAAAAAAATTAAAAATACTTCATTTTAGAATACATTAGAGAATATTCTAATGCTTTGTGAAATTTAAGGCAGACCTGGAATTTCCAACCCTACTAGGAATTTAAAATTAACAAGATTCAATAAAATCATGGTGGGTTGGGGTGTGTGTGTGTGTGAAACATGACAGATCCAGTCTGTTGAAAATAAAGATTCTCAACAATGTATAGCTCCTTGGGGCTCCTGGAACTAATTCCAAAGCACACTTATGTGTGTTTGTGTTTTGTGTGGGGAGGAGCTGGGCTTCCCCATACCAACAAGAAATTCTCAGACAGCAGCAGGGTGTCTGAGAATTCAACTCAATTCTGACACTATCTACCCGAGAGAGTCAGATTCCTAGGTTAAGGGCTCAGTCCTACAAGACTCCCCTCCCCGCTTCACCCCCACCAAGCCCATTTCAAATGCCAGTCAGAAGTCCAAGTTGTTACCTGTGTTTCTGACAGACTGGCTACAAACTGGAGGTTCCCATGACCTCTTCCTTAGGTTTTATTAATTTCCTAGAGTGGCTCACAGAACTGAGAGAAACATCTTACTTACTAAATCACCAGTTTATTATAAGCGGATATAACTCAGGAGCAGCTAGATGAAAAAGAGGCACAGAGACAAGGTGTGCGGAAAGGGTGTGGAGCTTCTGTGCCCTCTTTAGGTGCCAGTCTCTCAGCATCTCTAGGTGTTCACCAACCAACAAGCTCTCTGAGCCTCCTTCTTTTGGGGGTTTTTAATGGAAGCTTCTTACATAGGCATAATTGACTAAACCATTGGCCAATAGTGATTGAACTTAATCTCCAGGTCTTATCCCCTCCCCAGAAGTCAGAGGTCACAGGGTTGGCTGTCCTGGCAACCAGCTCCCATCCTAAGGTGCTTTCCAAAAGTCACCATTATCACAACAAAAGACACTTTACTGCTCTTATCACTTAGGAAATTCCAAGAGTTTTAGGAGCTCTGTGCCAGAAATGGGGACAAAGACCAAATATATATTTCTTATTATAGATCACAATATCAGAACAGTCTCAGCTAAACTTCCTTGCCTTTTAGCCATCTTTTTGAAACTATGAGAGAAGACTGATGAAAGACAGGCAGTTTAGGATCAAACAACCTGAGAAAAGGCTGTGAAGCCCATCCCTAGCTCTTACTGGCTTATGTAGTGCAAACATTCCCAAACTTTTCAAACATCAGTTTCCTATTTGGTGAACTAGGAATAACAATAACTATTTCCCAGAGTGGTATTAAAAATATTTCACAATTAGTATAGTATGGATCCTGATCAAACAAAATGGGTGCACTGACCAATCAGAATGGACACTAGCTATAAACAACCAATATGAGCAGACTAATCACTGACTATCAGTCTTGCCTTGTTTACAAAGTTCTGGGGAGACATATAATTTTGTTTGTTCATTTACTCATCTATTTATTACATATTTATTATACATGTACCAGGCTCCAGATGCTCTATTGGTACTGGGAATGTAGAGATAGATAAACACTATTTTCATGAAAGACTCAAAGTCTAGTGAGAGAAATAAGCATATAAATTAAAAATATAACTGCATATATATGAGGAATTATTAATATTGAGCTTTATTCAATTATCACTTGCTTTTGGGTTCCACTCACATCCAAGTCTCAAGGCTTAACTTTTCCTTGATGTTTAGTCCTGCCATCATTGGGTCTTTCCTATCATTCAGGTCCTATATCTAGTCCTCAGTCAATCCTGTTGACATTTCCCTGTTTAATTTCCCCCCATTCCTTTCCAGGCCCACACTAACTCAAACCTTACTACTTCCTGCCTGACTCCCCTTCTAGGCTCTCTGCTTTTGCTCCTACCATATATATTCCCAATTCTTAACTTTTTTCAGCTACCGATGTCTACATTTTATTTATTCTTCAAGACCTCATCATATCACTGTGTTCTGTTTTCTATGAGTTATTACTTTCAGAAATTAACTCACTCATGTATTTTCTTACATGGTTATGTGTCTCCTTGTCCTCCCTCCCCTTCTGACCCACCCTGACTATTAGCTACATGAGCAAAAACTTGACACATAGTAGACATTCAGTAAGTATGTGGTGAATGAATGAACGAATGAGTGAGTGAAAGAATAAATGATTTTCCACGTTCTTCCCAACCCCTCAGACACAACTGCCTGAATTCCTACACAATTGTATCTGTGTTTGTCTAGCTCTGGATTCTCACAGTTTAGTGTCTCTATCATCTTACCAATCATTACTTCTAAGAGTTCTTGGAACTCTTGCACAAATAGTTCTTCATATAACTAAAAATTATAATTTTGCTTGACCATGAATTCTTTCTATTGATATCCTCTCAATATCATTGCTAAAACAAAACTCTGTGTCTTAAATATTTATAGCTTTGACATTGAAAAGAAACCTTAGTATTAGTGCATTAGAACAACCTACCAAAAACTCATTTTCTTCTGCACTTAGATGAAAGTAAATTAAAGAATGTAGATTAAAACTCAAAGTATGTAAACCCACTGTTTCTCATTTGCTGTGTTAATGAAGGCTGCAGGAAGACGTTGCTGACTCCATTAGCCTGTGTTTTCATTTTCTGTTTCTCTCTCCACTCAGTCCTTGTGTTCTGCGCCACCCGTCTGAGGCTTTGACACCTTTCCCAGATAAAAAATGGATCTTATTCAAACATAAACTGTTCAAAACACTTGTGCTAATCGTAGTACGTTGACAGAGAACCATTGTAAAGGCTCAGAGTAACCTGTTTTATTTTTAAAATTTTTTTCTGAATAATAAAATATATGTTTATTTTTAGCAAACTTGGACAATACAAACAGGGAAACACACTAGACAGTATATACTAAGTACCAAATTAGTGGTGCTGACAATGATTGATTGATCACCCTAGTGATTGATTTCTGAATGAATTGGATATGAAATGATAGTATAACACTCAGAGGAAAGGAAACCCTGACCTGTATTATCCTGAAGGGGACACCTCTGCCTTCAGAAATCTTAATTTACTTACATTTTAATCACATTTTGAAAGAATTCCCTGTTTAGCTCCCTTTCTTACTCCTCACTTTCCCATAGTATTTGACTCATTGCAAAAGTTTATATTAGTGTTAAATGAAATCCTCTTTATTACAGAAGCTGATATGAAAAAAATGCTGCAACAACTTAGCAGACATGTTTGGGGAATTTTTTTCAGCAAAGAGAGGGCTACCATCAGCCATTTTTGCTGAAAGCGATTTAGCAATCATTATTTAGGGGATAGCCATAGGATATTTATTTTTTCCAGAAAGGCTCTTAAGGTTACCCTAATTTAAGTGCTCATTTAAAAGCATTGATTATTGCCTAGTGGCATTGGAGATATGGACGTTGAAATCAGGACTGAGTTATGGATTAGATAGTTGAAAATTTATGCTGTGGATGCATATCTGCTTAATTAAACAAAAGTCATATACTCTTAAGAGAGATACTCAGCTTTGCCTATCAAACAAGAATATAGAACAAAGATATTTGCTTATGAAGAGTTAAGGCAAACTATTATGACAAGCCTGTAGCTATTGGTCAGCTTCAGGCTCAGAAACACCCAATGTCATTTGATGTACCCAGCTGAGTTACTATTGTTTGAGTTTCACTTTTACTTCTGCTGGGAATTGTCTTAGCACTTCCTGATGTACTTGAATAATGAGGTTGTTGCACCTGCGAAATAATTATCATACAAGCCACCATCACCCACGGGATGTTCAGTGCAGCATATGTGCCAACTCATTGTGTACTGGTGGCTGTCTTCCTCCTTATACCTTTCCTGCTTCTTCTCTTTAGTGCAAATATGTTATTTAATCAAATGAGACTATCTTGGTAAACAGCATAAAATTCATCTTCACCTTCTTCAAATCACCACTGAAAACAAATTTCCCATCTCCAATTTTATGTCTGAGGTGTGGAATGAATATAAGACAGTCATATTTATGGTCACCAAAGCTGCTCTGCTAAAGAAGCAGGGATATAAAAAACTGATGGGTATTCATATGTGTCAAATCTTATTATTTGGAAAGAGAATCAACAAATAATAAAATCATTTTTCTTTCTCATTGAGAGAATGCCAATTTAGCTTAAGATAGCATGATATAAAAACTTTCCTTTAAGTCCCATGAAAATCTTCCACATACAAAATACATGTGCATATTGGGATTTTTTTGGACACCAAGACATGGAAAACTACATTGTAAACTTAATTTTCACATGTATGCACATAGAAAATAGAGATGTTTCGTGTTCACAGTGATGACTTTAGTACTTTTACAATAATTTCAATAAATACGTGCAGTAGAATTTGAAAGTGGTGAATGTTAACCCATTCTGAATTTCTGAAAATCAACTCAGAATAGTACATCAGTGGTTTATGTGATCAGTGGTTTAGATCTCTGAGTATTAAATGTCTGGACTAGCTCTCTCATCCCCACTTATAACCTTCTTCTTGTTGGAAGGGTTGGAAAGTTAAAAACTACATTTCTTATGCTGTCTCACAACCATGGTTCTGATTTCAGATCAGTTTTTACACGTTATACTCAATAAGAGACTTGGGGGTAGACTTGAGGGAAGGGCCACCTTCTGATACTTCTAGGTCAGTGGTTCTCCAAGTTTGGTCCCTGACCAGCAGCAGTACTGTGACTTGGGAACTTGTTAGAAGTGTAAATTCTTGACCCCACCCTCAACTTACTGAGTTAGAAATTGTTGAGGTAGGTCCAGCAATCTGTATTTTAACAAGATTTCCATTTGATTTTTATGTACATTGAAGTTTGAAAATCACTGCTAGGCTAAGATAGTGGACACTTGAGGATTCCTTGTACAACAGTCTATTCTCCAGATTCCTGAGTGTTGAGGTGCAATTGACCAGACACATCTTCCTGATCTGACTTCCTAATTGAAAAGATGGGTGTCCATTCTTCAATTTCTCTTAAATGAGAGGCAATTATTTCTCTCACATTTGTGTCTTGTGTTTAGCAGTTTCTGAGGTGGCCTCCAAGACAGGAGCGGCCCTAGTGAATCACCTGTATTGTTCCAGAAGTCTGAGGAAGACCAACCTAAAACTTGCTTCTTCTAACCTTCCTGTACTCTCATAAGCATCTACCTATATTACATACTTTCTTCTTAAAATATCTAGGGTGAGATCTCTTTCCTACACTAGACCATGGTTGAGCCATTCACTGAGGCAGTTTTGAAACATGGGCGCCAAATTCTTTGCACATTTTTTCATTGAAAGGTGGAATCTCCCTTTGAACTTGGGGTCTATGATTGCTTGACCAATAGCACATAGTAGAAGTGACACAATGCTAAGGTTTTAAGAATTGGCAGCTTCCATTCCTTGTCTATTGGGACACTGGTTCTTATAATGCAGCCACCAGCCTGTGAGGAAGCCAGACAATAGCCAGCACTGAATTACCAACCATATAAGTGAGACATCTTGGGTGAGGATTCTCCAGCTTCAGGCAAGCAGGCCCAGCTGATGGCACATGGAGCAAAGATGAATCTTCCCTGCTGAGCTCTGCCCAGATGGAAGACTCAGGAGCTTGGGGAAAAAAAAAAAAAAAAAGATTATAAAGTTTAAAAAAATGTTTTAAAAAGACTTTTAGAAAGTTACTATAAAGTTTATACTAAATATAATCTTGCCAGTCTGATATTCCTTGATTTGCCTTTCTACTATCCCTAATTCCAGGGTTTTGCTGTGGACATTACTCTTAAATAAGGTAAAACTAATTAAACCTGGGCACTGATCCCTCTTATATAAAGACATCAGAAGACTCTGCTGCTGTTTTAAGCCACTAGGTTTGTCATGGTCTGTTATGCACCAATAGCTATCTGGAAAAGCAATAGCTTATCTCTAAGCCAGAATATTAGTAGAATTAGAACAAGGATGTCAAATCTAGGCCAGAGTGTTTTCATAGTTTGGGTTCCCCTAAAGCAGATCCAGATGTGAGGTGGTTGGGGTATGACACTACAAACAAGATAGGAGGGGATCTTGAAGAGGCCCTTCCATAGCTCTTATATCACATCACAGAGCTAGTTCTAATATTTTTCCTAAGTCTGGTTGTATGAAATTAGCATGTTTTCTGCCATGGAGGCACCTGTGTACTAGAGACAATGTATGATTTTCTCTGTATATATTTTCAAGAAAGCATAATTTTCCTCTTTTCCAGATGAAAAAACAGAAGTGCAAAAAGGTTAGGCAATACTCACAACATCATATATTTAATAAGTGAATGAAATGATAAGGCACCCGACCCCGACCCTGGTTTCTCTGAATCCTAAGTAATATTCAATCATACAGAACATAGTGAAGCAGAAACTTGGCCATTCTTATTGGAACTGTAGATCTTAGAGAAATCAGGCAAATTAGATAATTCAAGATTATAATAATTAAAACAAATTATGTTTATAAAGTATTATTATTTTAAATCATTCACACAATGTTTTATTTGATCTTCACAAAAACTTTATTAGATAAGTAGGGCAGGGATTTGGCTTCATGTATTTTTTTATAATTTAGAATAGTAAGACTCAGAATGTATTAGTGATTTGTTCAAATCAATGTTTGACCTGAGTCATCTATTTTGGTTGTGAACATGGAGCAAATTTCCTGGGTAATTCCTAATTTTCCACCATAAAGTTATAACAAATAAGTCATTTTAGTACCCTTTATTAACAATTCATTGTTCTATGTTTTAATGACCTTTTCCATTGAAAATTTTAAATTTCATTATCCATATCTTTTTTTTTTTTTTTTCTTGCGTTATGCGGGCCTCTCACTGTTGTGGCCTCTCCCATTTGCGGAGCACAGGCTCCGGACGCGCAGGCTCAGCGGCCATGGC
>NW_006770175.1:862966-876258 GCF_000442215.2 Lipotes vexillifer
TCTCCTGCATCGGCAGGCGGACTCTCAAGCACTGCGCCACCAGGGAAGCCCCATTATCTATATCTTTATTCACTGAAATGAAGAACTAAATATAGTAATAGTAATTTTGAACTCTTCATTTCTTAAATTAAAAAAATATCATGGAAACATAGAATTTCAAGATTTGAAAAATACCTTTAAGAAAATTTTTTAAAATGTCCCTTCTTACAAATTAAGAAACAATAAACACTCTGAGAAGTGAAGTGACTTTTCTAAGGTCATGGCTAGTTTATGCAGAGTGAGGTCTAGGACCCACACATTCTGACTGTGCCCCTCAAGACAGTACATACACATGCTATCTTCTTAACTGTTGTGCACAAAAGTGCCTGTCACAGTGTGGGGTCTTTAATGTTTATTGAATAAATAAACAGTATCAGAACCGACTCTGTTTCTATGATAAGCCGCTTGAAGGCAGGGATTATAGTTTATTGACTTTGTATTTCCTACAATGCCTAAGGACAAATTTTAAGCTCAAATCAAATACCCAAAAAGATTGGTTGAATTTGATTTGGAAACGAGGATGACAGCGTCAGATGTGTGGTGTACAATACTAAGCCATTTTCTCTCTTCTTCCCTCAAGAAATTTGCATTTTAATGTATGCTCTTTCCACAAGCACTTTCAGTTGTCACAAAATAGTGACAACTAATGTTTGTATGTCTCCTTCCAAAGTTATTTCCCCTACATGCTTTTATTTGATTCTGTCACAACTAAAGGAAGGTTTATATGGGGAGAGAGCATGTTATAGAGAGGTTAATGGATTTGTTCAAAGCTGTACAGAGAATACATGTAAAGCAGGGGATTTGAATTTAGGCTTTGTGTTCCAGAAGTCATGCTCTTTTCAGGTCCTGTCTTGAACCAAAGGACCACCTAGAAGATCACTCATTGAGGATAATGGATGAAGAAATAAGAAGTCATGTCTGAAAAATAGTTTTACCAAACAAATTCTGTAAGCTTAGACAACCTTTAATGTTTCTAATTTGTTCATGGAAAAGTCCCACTTAAGACAATCCCAGGAGGAAGAAGAAAGATGTGGAATAGACACTTTCTCCCTTTTTATGTAGTAAATACCACCCTTTGTTTCTAAACACTCTAGTGCAAGATGAGAAATACTAAGTCCCCTTAAGTGCCCTGACATTTCAAAGTATGTTATTATCGAATACAGATATTCAATTCAATTTGAAACAGGAGATAATAGTTTATGTAGGTATTAGATTCCAACCAAATGCTTTTCATAACAAAATGAAAATGTGAGAATACTACTTCACAGTTTGTGTTGCAAGAGTATTGCTTTCATTTCTTCCAGAGAATAAGTATGTGCGTGTCCATGCGCCATCTACTATGCATTATCACTTTATTTGCAGTATATAATAAAACCCAAGGAGACATCTCTTTTGTTCACAGTGCTACTCTGAAAAAGAGAGGACATATCTGTTGACCAGTCTGATATTCCAATAGAGAAGGTCTGTCATTAAAATCTTGCATATATCAAGTGGGAAAGCAGACTTATACTGCAATTACTTTCCTATTAGCTGCTGCCCATTGCTCCTGACAGGTATAAATTAGATCTCGCTGGGTTGCCTACAGATTAATGAGTTCCCAAATTGGCATTCAATTGTTTGGGAGTGAAAGGTAGAAAAGGGAGGTAGATGCAAAATCTTTATACACCTCTGATTAGGGGATATTTGCTTTCATTTCATATTTTTCTTCCTTCCTCGGTATCGCTTGGGTGATAACTGACACTTCTATCTGAGGATTGCTTTCTGAGTAGCAGAAACTTGCAGCTGAGGCGAGGCCAGAATTAATAATTTGCGTGAGCAAACACACAGCTGCTGTTTGTGGAGAGAGATTCTATTAACGAACAGTGAATTCTCATAATTAGCTGAGCGGTTTCTGCAGCTGCCCGCCTGACCCCCAGACTACACAAATTGTGGGTGGTGTTCGGCCTCGAAATCAATCTTACCTAATTACTATAAGCATGTTCCTCCAGTCCTAATGACTGAAAAAAATTGGACATTTCTTACTCATTCAGATGCTCTTATTAGATTTTCCATTGTACCTAAATTTATTTTTGTCTATTAGCATTTCTAAGAGTGTACAGGTGTAGTTACAAATCAGACACAGAGAAGTATAATTCGTGTTCCTGCAGGCATGCACCCGCCAATGTCTGCTCTGAAAACAGAAGCAAGATCTGTGCTCACTGAAAGCATCAACTCCCAAACAGCATTTAGAGAACATCCTGTAGGTTGGTAGTCATTCAGAGCCCTGTTTCTCTTCTATCCCCTGGGTCCCTTTCACTCATCTGCCACTCCTCTCTTCCCCCATCCAACTCCTCCAAACTCTAGTCAGTTAAAAAGGAAGAGGTTATGCATGCCATGGGTAAGCCCCAGCCTCATGGGAGCCAGGTTTCTACTTGTCATTCTGTCACCCTGAAATCAAACCAACTTATTTGACATTGATTTACTTGACAAGGGTGTGGCTGAGTGTCCCACTCTCAGTATTGCCCACCCACATTGCAGCAACTTCCAAGACATGCACACTATTAGTTTGTTCAGGTAACTCACTACTTTTTCTTTGCAGAAGCAAACTTTGGACAAAGCCTCCCTGCTCTCTGGAACATGTTGCTGGTCTTCCATCCACATTACCTGAGCACTGGGAGTTGTGTCTGCTGATACAATGAGAACATGTGCCCATAACCCAGATATATTTCAGCTACATCACTTTCACTGAACCTTAAGAAATGTAAAAGTGCTTATTCTGAATTAAGGTTATTACATTAGGCAGTGTAGTGCACAGTTTGGACCTTATCCTCCATTCTACACTTAGAAAACAGAGTTGAAATTTTTTCCTCCCTGAACAATATCATCCAGGTCTGAGATGAATGAAACTAGTGTGAGCACCACTGAAGCTGTAACCTCTCTTTGGTCATGTCAGATCATTCAGTTGTTTTTCTCTTCCCTTTCCTTTCTTTTCCTCTCTTCCTCCCTCCATCCATTCCTCTCTTCCTTCCTTCCTTCCTTTATTAAGTGCCTATTATCTGCCAAATACTGTGTTAGTGTTAGGTATTAGGTATACATTAATGGACAGAATTAATATGGTCCCTCACCTCATGGTGCTTCTACTTAAGAGGGGAAGACAGACAATAAGCAGGTAAATATATAGATATATATATATAGATAGATATAATTACCAACTACAAGAGACAGTACAGTGTTGTTTGAAGAGCATGAGTTCTAGAATCAGACTTTGTGGGCTCAAATCCTAGCTCTAAAACTTACTTGCTGTTTGACTGTGGACTAGTTATTAAACCTTTTCATTCCTCAATTTCTTCATTTTAACATAATAAAAGGATGTATATTCATGATTAAAATGAGAAAAAACTGATATCTGCAAAAAACTTGGAACATGGTCTGGCATGTAGGAAGAACACAGTACATGTTAGATACTATTGTAATTGTCATGAAGGAATAAAACACATTTCTATAAGAAATAATGGGGGAAGCTGCTTTAAGTGGGTTGAGAAGGGTAGTCCTTTCACTGGAGCAGACATGAAGCAGAGAGATGCTGACCTTGGGGAGAGAAACAGGTGTTTTCTCGGCAGTGAAGTTATATATGCAAACACTAGGAGGTAGGACAATCTTGTTGGGTTCCAGGAACTAAACAAAGGCCAGTGTGGCAAAGGATCCAACACTGGGTAGATCAGAATAGTTGAAAGACTAAATGCTCCAAAGAGTAAGCATAAGGAATGCTTTTAAATATCCTTTTGAGAAACCAATGTCACAATTCCATGATCATTATAAATTCTATTAGAATCTTTGGTCTTAAGATGAGAAACAACAGAATCCTCTAAAATGGTGCACTGAGAAAAATAGACATGACCTGATTAAGTAGGTTGTAAGGTTTTTTTTCTTCTTCATCAAGCCCTAAGTCCATTTGTCTTAACGGCAGCTACATAAAAAGAAAGTTTGTGTGATGAGGCTTTATTGAAATCAAGAGTTGAAAATCACATCAGAGCTCAAAGAGAAGAAACAGAAGGAATTTTTCAAATCAGACCTACTGAACTCTAGGGTATGGAAAATAGAAAATTCCCTACCCCCAACCCCAAGTCATAGGCTAGCACTCACATTACAGCCTGAATCTTTGGAGCAACCTTGACATAACTAGGCATAAGTGGATGTAGGAAGGGCTACCTTACATATCTCGGTTAAGGAAAAGGAGTTTTACATTCACGTGGCAGGATGAGAAATGAAGTGACACTGGCTTCTATTTACTCAGTTTGGAAACAATCAAGGGCTAACAAATGCTCTGCAAGGGAAAGGCCATGGTACCATAAGAACTTAATGCATCTCCCTCTGAGCCTTGGTGGTTTGAGGCACCAGGTGATGTTATTTCCTGTAGTCTTATGAACAGAAAAACGTATATTTTAAAACAGACTGAAGCCATTCACCCAAAGTAATTAATTTAGCATTAAATATATAGACAGTATTATGTAATATTTTAAAGTATATGAACATTCACAAATGATCAATTCATATTTGGTCATAAGCCAAGACTAGCTCTTTAAAGCATAAAAGTAAGATAAGGGAAAAATAGTCTCAAGACTTCCTCTGTCAGAGGTAACCTAGGATCCAAGTTGCATCACTGTCTGGCTCCCTTCTACCAAGAGGGCTGGACATGAATACAGGTGAATGACAATCAGGGCTACAATTGGATCCTGGGACATATATTGACAAAGGAGAAGTCATTTAAAGGGTTTTTATTGAAGGCTGTTTTTACCTGGAACTTATGGCTAGGACCTGAGTTTCCAAGAATGATTCTTACTTGTGGTTCCTGCACTTGCAATGGAACCACTTGAAATGCACATAGTTAAAAAGCAGATTTATAGGCTCTCTACTCACTGCCTAAACCATAACCTGAGGGGAGTGGGGGAGAAGGCTGGACCACAAATTTCCAGTGATTTTTATTCTCACTAAAATTTGAGGATACTGCTTAAGTTCAGAGGATTCGATTCGTAAGATTTACTCCAGAAAAATGGAAGAAATTCATTTGCAAATTTAAGGGTGAGTTATATGTTACAGAAATTTTAAGTTTTATTTTAAAGAAAATATCTACATTTTCCAAATTCAAATTTTAAACTCACCTTGTGTCTGTGATTCACAGAGTAACCATTTTTCTGGATAAAAATCATTGAGCTGACAATATCAAATGTAGTGAAGATGTGGAGCAACAGGAACTCTCATTCATTGGTCATGAGAACACAAAATTGTGCAATCACTTAAGAAGTTTGGTGGTTCTTAACAAACCTGTCATACTCTTACCATATTATCCAGCTATCACAGTCCTTCGAATTTACCCAAAGGAGCTGAAAACTTATGTCCACACAAAAATCTGTACATGGATGTTTATAACAGTTTTATTCATAACTACCATAACTTGAAAGTAGCCAAAATGTCTTTCAGCAGGTGAATGGATTAATAAACTGAGGTATCTCTAGCAGATAAATGAAATATTATTCAAATCTAAAAAAACTGAGATATGAAGCTATGAAAATATATGGAGGAATCTTAAATTTACATTACTAATTGAAAGAAACTAATGTGGAAAGCCTACATACTGTATGATTCCAACTATATGACATTCTGGAAAAGGCACAACTAGGGAGACAGTAAAAAGATCACTGGGTGCCAGGACTTGGGGGAGAGAAAGGGATAAATAGGAGGAACACAGAAGATTTCACAGAGGCCAGTGAAAATACTCTGTATGATATTATAATGGTGAATGCATGTCGTTGTACATTTGTCCAAACCCATAGAATGTTACAACACCGAGAGTGAACCCTAATGTTAACTATGGACTTTGGATGATGATGTGACAATGTAGGTTCATCAGTTGTAACAAATATACCACTCTGGTGGGGGATGTTCATGGCGGGGGAGGCTATGCCTGTGTGCGGCAGGGGATATGTGGGAAATCTTTTAAATATCTGCTCAATTTTGCTGTGAACCTAAAACTTTTCTAAATTTTTTAAAAAATAAGTAAATACATCTAAAAAAATCATTGATCAGTACAGAAAAAAAATATAGGGTCTTTGGTACTTGAGATAGCACATTAGGTGCTAACTAATGCCATGGGCTCTCTGATGCCAGCTTCTAATACCATACCTTGCACCAAGTAGTCCTCAGCAATTACTGGTTAAATTGATACTGAGTGGTCAAATCTGTGATTATTCAACATCTGAAATAGAAGCTGGATATTTTATTGCTTTATTTATTTATTTAAATTGGAAAAGATCTGTGTAAGCTGGGATGCTTTCCCACAAACTGAGTATGTTCTTGGTCAAATCATTCATCTTGAGCCTGAATTTCCCTATTTTAAATTAAAGAAGATGATCCCCTCAACAAGTGCTGGGAGCAGGAAATAAAGTAATTTTTGTAAATGTGTTTGGCTGGAAAAATATAAATGCATCTAGTACACAGTTAATAAAATTTATACATATTTGGTGGTTGATTCCTTTACAAGAACCAGCTTGGTTTAAATAGGAGCAGAAGTATGTGTTCTTAATACTTTCCCCAACATATTAACTGGTCAGTATGAACTTTTGGAAGATGGTTCAGATTTACCATATCTAAAATTGAGGGGGATTATGAACCCCTTAAGGTTTCTTTCATAATGTATTTAACTATTAAGGGGGAGGAGAGGGAAATCTGGTAAAAGCTATGAGCTCTCTTTCCAGGAAATGTATGTGGACATTTCAGGTGACTCACATATAGAATCAGCTTGAAATCCATCCAGGGAACCTCGGTTAAGAAGACCTGCATTAAAATGTAAATGTACTCTTTGAGAAGAGCTTCTTCTATTCATCAATTCATTCATTCCACCAACATTTATTAACACCTCTTTTGTACTGGATATAATAAATTATTTTATTTTTTAACATCTTTATTGGAGTATAATTGCTTTACAATGTTGTGTTAGTTTCTGCTGTATAAAAAAGTGAATCAGCTGTATGTATACATATCTCCCCATGTCCCCTCCCTCTTGAGTCTCCCTCCCAACCTCCCTAACCCACCCCTCTAGGAGATCACAAAGCACCAAGCTGATCTCCCTGTGCTATGCAGCTGCTTCTCACTAGCTATCTATTTTATATATGGTAGTGTATATATGTCCATGCCACTCTCTCACTTCATCGCAGATTACCCTTCCCACTCCCTGTTTCCTCAAGCCCATTCCCTACATCTGCATCTTTATTCCTGTCCTGCCACTAGGTTCTTCAGAACCATTATTTTTTTGATTCCGCATATATGTATTAGCGTACAGTATTCATTTTTCTCTTTCTGACTTACCTCACTCTGTACGACAGACTTTAGATCCATCCACCTCACTACAAATAACTCAATTTCATTTCTTTTTGTTGCTTAGTAATATTCCATTGTATATATGTGCCACATCTTCTTTATCCATTCATCCAATGATGGACACCTAGGTTGCTTCCATGTCCAGGCTATTGTAAATAGTGCTTCAATTAACATTGTGATACATGACTCTTTTTGAATTACGGTTTTCTCAGGGTATGTGCCCAGTAGTGGGATTGCTGGGTCATATGGTAGTTCTAAGTTACCTCCATACTGTTCTCCATAGTGGCTATATCAATTTACATTCCCACAATGCAAGAGGGATCCCTTTTCTCCACACCCTATTCAGCATTTATTGTTTGTTTTTAGATCTTCTGATGATGGCCATTCTGACCAATGTGAGGTGATACCTCATTGTAGTTTTGATTTGCATTTCTCTAACGATTAGTGATGTTGAAAATCCTTTCATATATTTGTTGGCAATTTGTATATCTTCTTTGGAGAAATGTTTACCTAGATCTTCAGCCCATTTTTGGATTGGGTTGTTTGTTTTTTGGATATTGAGCTGCATGAGCTGCTTGTATATTTTGGAGATTAATCGTTTGTCTGTTGCTTCATTTGCAAAAATTTTCTCCCATTCTGAAGGTTGTCTTTCGTCTTGCTTATGGTTTCCTTTGCTGTGCAAAAGCTTTGAAGTTTCATTAGGTCCCATTTGTTTATTTTTGTTTTTATCTCCATTTCTCTAGGAGATGGGTCAAAAAGGATCTTGCTGTGCTTTATGTAATAGAGTGTTCTGCCTATGCTTTTCTCTAAGAGTTTTATAGTGTTTGGACTTACATTTAGGTCTTTAATCCATTTTGAGTTTATTTTTGTGCATGGTGTTAGGGAGTGCTCTAATTCCATTCTTTTACATGTAGCTGTCCAGTTTTCCCAGCACCACTTATTGAAGAGGCTGTCTTTTCTCCATTATATATTCTTCCCTCCTTTAACAAAGATAAGGCAACCATATGTGCATGGGTTTATCTCTGGGCTTTCTATCTTGTTCCATTGATCTTTATTTCTGTTTCTGTGCCAGTACCATGCTGTCTTGATTACTGTAGCTTTGTAGTATAGTCTGAAGTCAGGGAGCCTGATTCCTCCAGCTCTGTTTTTCTTTCTAAAGATTGTTTGGCTATTCGGGGTCTTTTGTGTTTCCATACAAGCTGTGATTTCTTTTCTTTTTTTTTTTTTGCTCTAGTTCTATAAAAATGCGAGAGATAGTTTGATAGGGATTGCACTGAATCTGTAGATTGCTTTGAGTAATACAGTCATTTCCACAATGTTGATTCTCCCAATCCAAGAACATGGTATATTTCTGCATCTGTTTGTATCATCTTTAATTTCTTTCATGAGTGTCTTATAGTTTTCTGCATACAGGTCTTTTACATCCTTAGGTAGGTTTATTCCTAGGTATTTTACTCTTTGTTGAAATGATAAATGGGAGTGTTTCCTTAATTTCCCCTTCAGATTTTTCATCATTAGTGTATAGGAATGCAAGAGATTTCTGTTCATTAATTTTGTATCCTGCTACTTTACCAAATTTATTGATTAGTTCTAGCAGTTTTCAGGTAGCATTTTTATGATTCTCTATGTATAGTATCACGTCATCTGCAAACAGTGACAGCTTTACTTCTTTTCCAATTTGGATTCCTTTTATTTCTTTTTCTTCTCTGATTGCTGTGGCTAAAAATTCCAAAACTATGTTGAATAATAGTGGTGAGAGTGGGCAACCTTGTTTTGTTTCTGATCTTAGTGGAAATGGTTTCAGTTTTTCACGATTGAGACCGATGTTGGCTGTGGATTTGTCATTTATGGCCTTTATTATGCTAAGTTCCCTCTATCACTACCTTCTGTAGAGTTTTGATCATAAATGGGTGTTGAATTTTGTCAAAAGCTTTTTCTGCATCTATTGAGATTACATATGGTTTTTCTCCTTCAATTTGTTAATATGGTTTATCACACTGATTGATTTGCATATATTGAAGACTTCTTGCATTCCTGAGATAAACCTCACTTGATCATGGTGTATGATCCTTGTAATGTGCTGTTGGATTGTATTTGCTAGTATTTTGTTGAGGATTTTTGAATCTGTGTTCATCAGTGATATTGGTCTATAGCTTTCTTTTTTTGTGACATCTCTGTCTGCTTTTGGTATCAAGGTGATGGTGACCTCACAGAATGAGTTTTGGAGTATTCCTCCCTCTGCTATATTTTGGAAGAGTTTGAGAAAGATAGGTGTTAGCTCTTCTCTAAATGTTTGATAGAATTCGGCTGTGAAGACATCTGGTCCTGGGCTTTTGTTTGTTGGAAGATTTTTAATCAAAATTTCAATTTCAGTGCTTGTGATTGGTCTGTTTATATTTTTTTTATTTCTTCCTGCTTCAGTCTCAGAAGTTGTACTTTTCTAAGAATTTGTCCATTTCTTCCAGGTTGTCCATTTTATTGGCATATAGTTGCTTGTAGTAATCTCTCATGGTCCTTTGTATTTGTGCTGCATTAGTTGTTACTTATCATTATTTCATTTCTAATTCTGTTGATTTGAGTCTTCTCCCTTTTTTTCTTGATAAGTCTGGCTAAAGGTTTATCAATTTTATCTTCTCAAAGAACCAGCCTTTAGTTTTATTGATCTTTGCTATTGTTTTCTTTATTTGTTTTTCATTTATTTCTGATATGGTTTTTATGATTTCTTTCCTTCTGCTAACTTTGGGGTATTTTCTTTTTCTTCTAATTTTTTTAGGTGTCAGGTTAAGTTTTTTATTTGAAATGTTTCTTGAGGTAGGATTGTATTGCTATAAACTTCCCTCTTAGAAGTGATTTTGCTGCATCCTATATGTTTTGGGTCATCGTATTTTCATTGTCATTTGTTTCTAGGTATTTTTTTGATTTCCTCTTTGATTTCTTCAGTAATCTCTTGGTTATTCAGTAATCTCTTGGTTATTCAGTAGTGTATTCTTTAGCCTCCATGTGTTTGTATTTTTCACAGATTTTTTTCCTGTGATTGATATCTAGTCTCATAGTATTGTGGTCAGAAAAGATACTTGATATAATTTCAAGTTTATTTAATTTACCAAGGCTTGATTTGTGACCCAAGATATGATCTATCCTAAAGAATGTTCCATGAGCACTTGAGAAGAATGTGTATTCTGCTGTTTTTGGATAGAAAGTCCTATAAGTATCAATTAAGTCCATTTTGTTTAATGTGTCATTTAATTCTTGTGTTTCCTTATTTATGTGCATTTTTGTTGATCTGTCCATTGGTGAAAATAGGGTGTTAAAGTTCCCTACTACTATTGTGTTACTGTCGATTTCCCCTTTTATGGTTGTTAACATTTGCCTTATGTATTGAGGTGCTCTTATGTTGGGCACATAAATATTTGCAATTGTTATATGTTCTTCTTGGATTGATCCCTTGATCATTATGTAGTGTCCTTTTTTGTCTCCTTTAATAGTCCTTGTTTTAAAGTCTATTTTGTCTGATATGAGAATTGCTATTCCAGCTTTCTTTTGATTTCTACTTGCATGGAATAACTATTTCCAACCCCTCACTTTCAGTCTGTATCTGTCCCTAGGTCTGAAGTGGGTCTCTTGTAGATAACATATACACCAGTCTCATTTTTGTATACATTCAACCAGTCTATACCTTTTGGTTGGAGCTTGTAATCCATTTACATTTAAGATAATTATCAATATGTATGTTCCTATTACCATTTTCTTAATTGGTTTGGGTTTATTATTGTAATTCTTTTCCTTCTCTTGTGTTTCCTTCCTAGAGAAGTTCCTTTAGCATTTGTTGTAAAGCTGGTTTAGTGGTGCTGAATTCTCTTAGCTTTTGCTTGTCTGTAAAGGTTTTATTTTCTCTGTGGAATCTGAATGAGATCTTTGCTGGGTAGAGCAATCATGGTTGTAGTTTTTTCCCTTTCATCCCTTTATATATGTCCTGCCACTCCCTCCTGGCTTGTAGAGTTTCTGCTGACAAATCAGCTGTTAACTTTATGGGGATTCCCTTGTATGTTATTTGTTGGTTTTCCCTTGCTGCTTTTAATATTTTTTCTTTTTATTTAATTGCTGATAGTTTGATTAATATGTGTCTTTGCATGTTTCTCCTTGGATTTATCCTGTATGGGACTCTTTGCACTTTGTGCACTTGATTTACTATTTCCTTTCCCATGTGAGGGAAGTTTTGAACTATAATCTCTTCAAATATTTTCTCAGACCGTTTCTCTTTCTCTTCGTCTCCTGGGACCCCTATAATTTGAATGTTGGTATGTTTAATACCCCAGAGGTCTCTGAGACTGTCCTCAATTCTTTTTTCTTTATTCTGCTCTGTTGTAGTTATTTCCCCTATTTTATCTCCCAGGTCACTTATCTGTTCTGCCTCAGTTATTCTGTTCTTCATTCCTTCCAGAGAATTTTAAATTTCATTTATTGTGTTGTTCATCATTGTTTGTTTGCTCTTTAGTTCTCCTAGGTCCTTGTTAAACATTTCTTGTATTTTCTCCATTCTATTTCCAAGATTTTTGATCATCTCTACTATCATTACTCTGAATTCTTTTTCAGGTAGACTACCTATTTCCTCTTCATTTGTTTGGTCTGGTAGTTTTTTTTACCTTGCTTTTACCTTGCTGCATATTTCTCTGTCTTCCCATTTTGGTTAACTTACTCTGGGGTCTCCTTTTCGCAGGCTCCAGGTTCATAGTTCCTGTTGTTTTTGGAGTCTGCCCCAGTGGGTAATGTAGGTTCAGTTGGTTGTGTAGGCTTCCTGGTGGAGGGGATTGGTGCTTGTGTTCTGGTGGGTGTGGCTGGATCCTGTCTTTTGGTGGGCAGGGCTGCATCTGGTGGTGTGTTTGGGGGTGTCCATGAACTTAGTATCATTTTAGGCATCCTCTCTGCTAGTGGATGGTGTTGTGTTCATGTCTTGCTAGTTGTTTGGCACAGGGTGTTCAGCACTGGGGCTTGCTGGTCATTAGGTGGAGCTGGGTCTTGGCGTTGAGATGGAGATCTTTGGGAGAGCTCTCACTGATTCATATTATGTGGGGCTGGGAGGTCTCTGGTGGACAAAAGTCCTGAACTTGTCTCTCCCACCTCAGAGGCTCAGGCTTGACACCCAGCCAGAGCACCATAACCCTGTCAGCCACACAGCTCAGAAGAAAATGGAGAAAAAAAGAAAGAAAAATAAAATTGAAAATAAAATAAAATAATTTAAAAAATTATTAAAATTAAAAATATTTTTAAAGTAATTAAAAAAAAGAATATAGCAACCAAACCATAAACAAATCCACCAGTGATTTGAAGTGCTAAAAACTATACTAATATAAATATAAAAATCAGAAACAAGCCAGTTGCATACAGCAAACCCCAAGTCTGCAGTTGCTCCCCAAATCCACCACCTCAATTTTGGGTGGATTCATTGTCTATTCACGTATTTCATAGATACAGGGTACTGCAAGTTGACTGTGGTGATTTAATCCGTTACTCCTGAGGCTGCACCGAGAAATTTCCCTTTCTCTTCTTTGTTTGCACAGCTCCTGGGGTTCAGCTTTGGTTTTGGCCCCATCTCTGCGTGTAGGTTGCCCTCAGGCTTCTGTTCCCACCCAGACAGGAGGGGGTTAAAGCAGTGGCTGATTAGTGGGCTCTGGCTCACTCGTGCCTCGGTGGGGGGGGTGTTGGTGAGGGGAGGGGTACAGTAATTATAATTGGAATGCGGGGCGAGTCTGCGGCAGCTGAGGCCAGCATAACATTGCAACAGCCTGAGGCATGCTGTGTGTTCTCCCGGGGAACTTGTCCCTGGATCATGGGACCCTGGCAGTGGCAGGCTGCACAGGCTCCCTGGGGGGGAGGTGTAGATAAAAACCAGTGCTTGCACA
>NW_006770175.1:876268-889612 GCF_000442215.2 Lipotes vexillifer
GGGGTGCGTGTGCATAGTGACCTGTGCTTGCACATAGGATTCTTTGTGGCTGCAGCAGCAGCATTAGCACTTCATGCCCGTCTCTGGTGTCTGAGCTGATAGCCGTGGCTCGCGCCCATCTCTGGAGCTCATTTAGGCAATACTCTGCCTTCTGTGGGTTCATGGCGAAGGAATCCCCTCTCCTCGTGCACCCAAAACAATGATCTCTTGCCTCTTTTGCAGGTCCAGACTTTTTTCTGGACTCCCTCCCAGCTAGCTGTGGCGCACTAGCCCCCTTCAGGCTGTGTTCACGCAGCCAACCCCAGTTCCCTCCCTGAGATCTGACCTCCAAATCCTGAGCCTCAGCTGCCAGCCCCCACCTGCCTTGGCCGGTGAACAAACAAACCTTTCAGGCTGGTGAGTGCTGGTTGACACCGATCATCTGTGTGGGAATCTCTCTGCTTTGTCCTCTGCACTCCTGTTGCGGTGCTCTTCTCTGTGGCTCTGAAGCTTCCTCCCACCCACCCCCGACCGCACCCGCTCCCCTCCCCCGTCTTCGCCAATGTAGGGGCTTCCTAGTGCGTGGAAACTTATCCTCCTTTACAGCTCCCTCCTAGAAGTGCAAATCCCATCCCTATTCTTTTGCCTCTGTTTTTTCTTTTGCCCTACCCAGGTACATGGGGGAGTTTCTTGCCTTTTGGGAAGTCTGAGTCTTCTGCCAGTGTTCAGTAGGTGTACTGTAGGAATTTTTCCACATGTAGATGCATTTTTGATGTATTTGTGGGGAGGAAGGTGATCTCCACATCTTACTCCTCCGCCATCTTGAAGGCATTCCCTCTAAATTCTTAAAAGACACTAAGGCATGGCCCCATCTTCCAGGAATTTACAGTTTAGTGGTGAAGAAAGAAGATAATGTCTTAGTGAATGGAAAAGTACTGTGGAAGAGGAAAAGATAAGAGGAGTATGAGGGTTCTGACAAATTAGGAAAGGCTTCTAGAGAGGCTAATCTATATATGTCCATCCATATTTTTAATGGGTAAACAGAAGTTGGCCAGAGGGGTGTGGAGAAGATTAGGGTGAGGTAAAAAGAAGGATATTCCAGGGAGAGAAAGGCATGTATAGAGAAAGCAAGGTCAAGGTTATACTGCCAGCGGGGGTGGGTGGGCAGAAGGGTGAGGCCAGGCTGGAGAAACTAGTGGAGGACAGATCATTAAGGGACTGTCTGACACGCCAAGAATTCTTGACTCTACCTGGGAGGCTTGAGAATGCACCAAGGAGGATTTTAAGCAGGAAGCAATTTAGGTTTGCATTAAAAAATACTACAGCATCTTTGTGAAATATAGATTGAAACAAACAAGATGAGTAGTAAGGCAACAAGCTTGGGGGACATTACAAGTTATCCAAGAGAAGGATGATGAAGATTGGAACTAAGTCTGTGGAAATGAGGCCAGAGTGAAGGGGATGCATTCTAGATAGGTTAAAATGGGGGAACCCAGCAATCTAGATCAGTTTATTGGCTGTGGACTCAGAGAGTTGTAAAAATTTAGAAGGACTCAAGTTTAAGACTTGGGTTGGGGGCAAAAGGGTAAATGCACTCACTGAGATCAGAAAACAGAGGAGGAACAGCAGGTTGGGGATGCAATCGGGAGAGATAATGAATTTAAGGTGTCTGTGAGAGTCACAAGTAGGGATGTATATATAGACATATGGAGAGTCCAGAGCAAGACATAGGCTACAACTAGAAAATTAGGAGACATTAGTAAATAGTGAAAACGGAAGTAACAAGAGGGGCTAAAGTGGTATGCAAATTAAGAGTTATGAGGAGAGAAGAGGATCAAAGACAGAAACTTGGGGAATAGCTTCATTTATGGTGTGGTCTAAGAAGGGAAAACACACAAGGGTATTAAAGCCAGGCATATAAAAGGAACACCAGGTTTCATGGTAGATAAAGGAGAAGTTTCAAGAATGAGTGTGGTCAACAGAACAAATGCTTCAGAGATCTAACATAAGATATAGACTAATGGTGTTCACCCATTTTCAAAAATGAGAGGCCATTGGTAATCTTAAATGAGGAGAAAAATATTTTGACAGCTTTCAAAGCACAGAGAATCAATGCAAGGTGTATGACACATGACAAGGGCGGTGTATGACAAATGTCAAGGGCAGTGTCTGACACATAGTAAAGGCCTTTACATCAGTATATTCCTCTAAGAAATTTTAGATCTTTGACATTTCTTGAAGTAATTTATTCTAATTATTATTCCTAGAGTTTCATTATTTTATTTTAGTAATTATCATATCCATATGATTTTTAATCATCAGATATTTTAGACCCTAGTCTTTGGAAAAAGATTATACATTTTTTAACACACTTATGACCTTCAGAGACAGGCAAGGTGATTTTTAATAGTTTTCCTCTTTTTTTTATTAAATTGTTATGGAAATTTTTTTCTAAACTGTGTAACCAGAATTTTCAATTAAGGAGTACAAGAAGCTAAATTATGTGGTAAATGAATTATGAAATGTCATTTTTGGTTATATTTTTTAAAAATCAGCATTTAAGATGTCTTTGATGGAGATTAAACAAAGGATAGCAGCATTTATTTAATAAATTTGATGTTTTGAACATCAAAAATTGGAGTTTCTTTTTAACTCCAGACTGACATAGAGAATGATATTAAAGTTTATGAAGTTACTTTCAAGTTAAGAGAGAATTATCCAGGGCACTAAGGCCTAAATGAAGTATTATTTCAGATATAACAAAAGACCCAAAATAAAAATTAGAAAAGTATTAAATATAAGATTTATAATTAAAGGGAATTATAAATATCATTTTGTTTCACAGTATCACTCACGGTACTAATGTAAAGGTCATGACAGGTCACTAATTTTTCCCCCTGAAGTTTGGTTCAAAGATTGCAAACAGGAAACTCAGTTTTAAAGTAATATTTATTGGGTTTTACATCTTTTATTACGGAGTGTGTATGTGTGTGTATGGGCATCATTGTTTACATATAACAGCTGTAGTTATTCTGGGTACCCTCCTATTTTCTCTCATCACCAGTCCCCAACTTTTACTCTCTGGAGCTGATGGACCAAGGTGATAGGAAGTTCTCAAGAAAAAAATTAAGCCTGGCTGAACATTACAAAAAACTGGGGAGCTTTTAAAATGCTGTTGCCTGGGCCCCAACCCTAGAAATTTATACATTTTATCTAGAGTAAGGTTTGGGCATTGAAATTCTTTGAAAGCTCTCTAGATGATTCTAATATGCAGTAGGGTTAAGGACCACTGTGACAGAGGTTTCTTGCGCCCGTTCCTCAAAAAGAAAGAATCTGTCCCACAGTGACATCAGTCAGATGGAGATATAGGCAAGAATACTAGGTGAACTTCAGTTTGTATTGATGCAGCAAACATACTTCAGAGGTCTGCAATCCCTTTGCACTTTTAGCTTTAAAAATTCTTTAAATTTCAAGATACAAAATAGGAAAAGGCAGGCTACCTAGATGAACTTTTGCTTTCATTTTAAAAAGTATTAGTGTCAGTTTGTCAAAAATCTTTAAGTAAAGGTTCTTGGTCAATAATAAAATCCTAGACTGTGTGTGTGTGTGTGTGCGCATGTGCATGTGCATGTGTGTTTTGCATATTCCTATAAAGACTATTATGGTGCAAGTTTTCTCTGCATTGTTTCTGCAAGATGATTTTTGTCAGTGAATTTAATATCAAGGGGTTAGCATTAAGCTACTGTTTCTTAGTTAAAATGAACTGTTCTGGCTTTTAAGTTTTTCACTCTTGAGATAATGCTATGACAAAGAACCCAATGAGAAAAAATGAATATCCAATGGAGGTTGACTTGTGTCCTTTTGAAAGAATGGGTTGGGAAACAACAATTGTTTTTTTCACATCTGAAAAGGAAGCATTTTGCTCATCATTCTTTTCCCAAGAGTTTTCTCATACAGAGGAAAGGGCATCGTGTGCTTTTGGGCTGGCAAGGTTAGCTTCTCCAGGTTACATTAGCCAGTGACTCCTCTATGAGTTAGGAGAGGAAACATTTCCCTCATCTCTCTTTTTCAGTGTTAACCAAAGTACCAGAAAGCCCTTACTTTTCACACTTGAGGCTAAGTTCCTCATGTTTCAGGAACGCTTTAGGGGGTCCAGTGTGAGGATATATATTATTCACAGTAAAAACATCTATAATGCAAATATCCACCGATTAACCTAAGAGTCATTTGTTGGGCTAGTTGTGGATGTTTGCTTTGCAGATTTGTACACTGGGCAGACATTCGTGCATGAAAATCAGTTCTCTGTGATGTTTCATGGCAAGAAAAAGAACATATTTTCCCTGACCATGAGAAGATGGATGCTAGCTTTTATGTGCATGTTGCTTTAGGCTTCAGGGCAGTCTAGAATTTCACAAGATCTCTGAAATCCTTTTTTCTTCACTCTCTATTCATGGGAAATAATTCATTGAGGCCCCATCTGATAGCCTTTCTTTCAGTGGGGGTGTTAAAACCATTGGTATTTGATGATGGGACACTTTGCCTTGGGCCAGAGTATTTTAATCATGTGGAGAGACCAACATTTATCATTCATTTCCTTCCATTTCAATTCCAAGAAAAGGAAGGCAAAAGCAAGGTAGGAGATTTCACCTATGTATATCCCAATCTCTAAAATTGCTGGTTTCCTTTGTTCTAAATTGTATAACAAGAATTATAAGGACTTGTTAAAACCTCCCCCAAACAAGTTATGGTTCTATCTCATTTATGGGCCCATTGGATGAGCAAATGAATTTTTATTAGTATAGTGGCAATGTTCTTTTTTCTTTTTCATCTTCAATGCAGACATGCCCTCCCACCAATGATATGTTTCAACAAATGTTATGTTGATTGTATCTCCTGCTTAAATGAAATCAGATTCAATTAAAAAATATTTTTTAGATTTCATAAGATGTATCCATAGCATGACTAAGGTTGGATTTGAAAAGAAAGATATTTAAATAAAAACTGGTCTGAGCACTCTGAACTATTAGACATGTCATAATCCCCCTGGATGTCTGAAATAGGTTTAAATGAGTTAGCACCCACTTAAACTCTTGGTACGTGGAGCATGAATCTTTGAGGCCCACATGTGATTACACATGAAAAAACAAAATGCTATTTCAGAGGGAAGAATTACAACCATCAAAAAGCTTTTAGACATCAAATAGCTCTTAAAAATCAACAATTTGATAAGTTAAATCAAAATGAATTAGAAACATATGGATTAAACTTCTCTTACTGAACACAAGAGTTTAAAAGGAAAAGAGAACTTGGAAAATGTGTTTTGAGTTTCCTCAAACCCAAAATGTTTGAAAAATAATTTAAAGCAATCATTGGAATCAAATGTGCTTGACTTCTCCCAATCTTGAGTACACCCACTTACTGAGTCTACTGTGATAGCATTTCATTTTTAAAATGAATAACAAACACTGAGGGAGATTCAACTCCTCCTAGATTTTCCCACAACATCTGAACAATTGGGTTGAAAATTGTCCAGCCAGTATTTTTTTTAATGATTAATAATTATTTTGAAATTTCTACAGAATATAACTCATACTTTTTAAAAACATTTTTTTTGTATTTTCAGTGTGGAATTAGCAGAAAAGAAGAATTAAATTTTGCTGAATGGTTATACATACAGCTTAGTTTTCTGTGGACTGATAATCAACCAGCTTTTATAGGATCCTGTGCTCAGATTGCTTACATAAGTACTCAAAGCAATATATATAATTTTACATGCTGGGATATGCTGTATATCACATTGAACACGAAGTTTCTGGGTGAAAATCACATTTTTGATGACATTTTGAGAATCTGTTGATTTCCAAATTAGTTACTAAAATAACCATGCAAGATTATTAAAACTGTATTTGGTGCTTGCTCACTATTCAGTCATTGACTGGATTCTCATCTGTACTGAACTAGGACAGAAACTGAGTTTTTTTTTTGTCTTCCTATAACAACATTACTGAACTCATTGACCCACTGAAAACTTCACATTGTTTACCTTTATAATAATCATGAATGCTATTGATGGTTTTGTAATAGTCAAAGGGAAATTTCGTACTTACATTATGTATCTTATTAGAAGAACCACTGGATTGTTTTTACCCAAAACAAAGACATGTATGGCCATACTTCTTTTCAAAGCCTTCCATTACCTTGGTACAACCTATATACTAAAACATACCATGAATACACAATTAGACCACAAGGTAACATGGCATGTTGAGTAGTTGTTAAAAGCATGGGTGCTGTGTCAAATTTAAATTCCAAATTGAATCCTGGTTCCATCACTTACTAGCTGTGTGGCCTGTGGAGTGACATCCCTAACCTTTTCATGCTTTGTTTATTTAATCTATAAAATGGGGATAATAATAGTATTGATCTCATGGGGGTTGCTGTATCAAGTGAGATAGTGCATGAAAAGTGCCTGAGTTGTGCTTAGTAGGTAGCTATGAAATCAGCAGAAGTTAGCTTTTAATACTATTAATAATGAAAAGAGCCTGGATTGTAGAAATTAAATGAGCTAATATACATGAGAAAAGTAGACATTTAAGTTCTAAATTACTATATTAAAAATAATAAATATTTCCTTAGAATTAACTAGAAGCATGTTTCCATACTTGAGGGGGCAGAGGAGAAGGGATGTAAGAAAGAACAAATAAGAGAGATTTCTGGTGTTATTGAACAAGTTCATGCATCCCTTCTAGACAACTTAATACGAGACACTTATCTGTAGAAAGGGTAATAGAATTCTCGTGTAAATTTTATAATTGCAGCAGTGATTACCTTTAGATCCTGAGTTCATTATTGGCTGAACAATTCCAGAGGCTCTCGTTAAATGGTCCGTGGAATGAATCAGGCACGGAATTAACCTATCTTTAGTTCCCTAAAGCCTATGTCCCATGAAGGAGTACTCATATTGCTTTGTGCCTATACATACTATACCCTTGATCCTTTTGAAAAAAATTATTTAAAGGGGTTAAACCCAGAATTCTAAGTGAACTGACCCTTAAGTGATTAAAAATGAAAAGGAAAAATTCCAGCAGCAGAAATATTTTAAATGACTACCATCTTTCTCTTGTAGCTACTTTAACTGCAAATCATTATTGGCTATGCCCTATGGTTTAGATGCCAATTGCAAGGCGGCTGCACTGTCCCAGCCTGGGAATTCTCTGCAGGGGATTCTTCAGGAAAAGAGGCATTTTGTGCAATGGAAGGAAAAGTACTGGGTTAATAAACACTAAATATATCTTTCACCAAAGCTCCAGTGAAATTCAAATAGCATTTAGTTAGTTAAAATGTCGCTCTCTAATGGGGACACTGAATTGGGTTCACTTAATTTGTGAAACTATTTCTTTGCCATGTAAATTTTTTTTTTTTTAAACCAGGGAAGAAAGGTACATTACTACTTTAGAAGTGTTGTCCTAGAAGCATCTTCATATAAATTGCTCTTTTAGAGACTTCCCATTTATGCATTCTGGAATATTCTTTTTCTAGTCTTACTTTGGGGGCTCTAAAAGGTTATAGATTCATGAATCTGAGGGTTTGCAGATCATCTCATCCAACCTCTCGGCCCATGCTTGAATCTTACACCAAACCAAATCTTTTATAACTTGAGCTTCTTATTAGAGAACTCACCATATCCCAAGGTGGCCTATTTATCAGAGAGCTATACCTGTTAGAAAGCTCTTCATGTTCAGGTGAAGTTGATTTCTTTATAAAATTCACCAACTAACCTAATTATATTCATTGTTACCACAATTCCCAGCCTGAGAATATAATATAATAAATATGATATAATATAATATAATATAATAATATAATATAATATATATTACAGCTTGGATCTAATCCCCTTCCCACATTTCCAGTACCTGTTCCCAATTCAGTTTAACTCACATACTGAGCACTTACTGTGTGCTAGAAGTCATTGTTTCTTTGAGGTCATTGCAGCTCTTTTACCATCTGGTTTACTCTTGGGATGCTCTAGCTCACCTCTGTCATTCCTAAAGGAGAGTGCTCTACAGTGATATTCAAGAAGTAGTGTGACAAATGTATTATATAGGCCACATTCTCATCAATTCTGGGCTAACTTCTACATGGATCAATGAAAGATATGTTTACATTAACCTTTAAGGGAAGTCTTTTTTTTTTTTTAATTGAAGTATGGTTGACTTATAAGAGCAATCTTTATAGAGCTGAATCACAATAATATTGAAGCCATTCTAGCACAAAGCAGAGAAGCACAGATCTGGTGCCACCAACATCCACCTCACACACACACACATTTTAGCACTGACCTCCTTTACAGATACAAGAACATGCAAAGGCTGGGGCGAATTCATTGATCCCAAAACTTGATTAGGAAACATTTTCTTCTTTCATTTAGCTTATTTGTATTTCCCCAACCCTATATTTCTATATAATTTTCCCCACAGCATCAAATGTAAGATTGTATACTTATTGCCATTATCATCTTTTTAGATTTAGACCATTCTTCTAATTATCAGATCTTTTGGGATCTGTATTTTGTCATTTATTGTGTTCACTATACCTCCCAGATTTATTTTTACCAGTTTGATCTGCTTATTATTAATTAACAACCAAGCTTGTATATAGCCAACATTTAGCAATAGAGTTGACCCTTGAACAACACAGGTTTGAACTGTGTGGATACACTTATACTCAGATTTTTTTCAATAAATATATGGCCCACTCTCCATATGTGCGGGTTTCACATCTGAGGATTCAATCAACCATGAAGCGAAATTTCTATCCATAGTTGGTTGAATTTGTGGATGCAAAACCCCTTGAATATGGAGGACTTACTGTACTAGACCATTTTACATAAGGGACTTGAGCATCCCAGGATTTTGATATAGCTGGACATCCTGGAATCAATTTCCTGCAGATACCGAGAGAGGACTGTACTAGAGAATTGGCTCATATTCCATGTTCTGGGTCTGCCACCCTTTTGATGGCTTCAGAAAGAACAAGTTTCTTAAAATAATTAGTCCAAGTCTTTGAAACTACAATCTCTAGGAAATGTCAGCACCTGGCTTTATCAATATTTCTTATAAATCATTTAAGGGCTTTCATACAAGTTAAATTGATATAAAACAAACAAATAAATATACTTGTGATGACATAGATAACCTACCAGTGAATGAAAACACCTCTTTCCTTTATATGAAAGACTTGGGCAGACATCCTTTATCTTATTTCTCATGAATTGTTATTTCTCACGAGCTTAAAGTAGGTGAAAACAGGACCACAAGGTAACTCACAGTTTGAAGGACCTTATGCATAATTTCATATTAGATTGATTTTATGGAGGATAAGTATGGATCACAGTATCAACACAATTCATTTCCTTTGAGAATCAGGATGAAATAGACAAAAATGGAATTTAAAAAAATTATAAGCTTCAGAGAATTGATTAAGATTCTCCCATACCTGGTGATAGAGCCATTGAACCCCAAAAGACTCATACACCCCCTAATCACTAATCGTCTCCAGGCATTGATTTATTGGATTCTTTCTACCAGCTGTTTAGAGGGTACAGAAAATGCACCAGGCTTTGCTGGTGACCCCAATTGCTTTAATTCTTATGAATGCATATTTTAACATTATTACAGAAAGGTTTCATTTGCAATTTACAGGCTGAGTAGCAACGAGTCCATTTCAAAGAGGTCAGTGATTTCACCATTCATCCCAGTGATGGAATTATAGTTTAAACAGCTGGAGCACTGTCCCAGGAGGGACACTGGGGTATGGCTCCTTAACGGCAGAATAAATCCATCAGACATATTTCATGTGTCTGATAACATTAATAGATACCAGGGCTGTTTAAATATTTAATGAACTCACTCAGAGGCTGTTTACCAAGGGGAAAAAAGAGCTATCAGAAGGGATGATCACATTCTTTTGATCTACAATGACAACAACAAAACTGAAATCTCAGCCAGTAATTTCCCTTCCTTGCTGCAAACTCCATCAGGGGAACCCTTTTGCTACATGACATGTTTCATTTCCACAGTGTGCCTGAGAGTGTTTTCAGTTTTGCAGTTCAAAAGTTAATCATTTCCATGTGGCTCACTACTTAATAGAGATGCCAGAAGTCATAGAATAGTTTTCAGTTGGGATGGAGAAAAAGGAGAGGAAAGATAATCAGAGACACGTATAACAAGGGAATGGTGTGCCATGCACAGATCCCCAGAGGCCCTGGGTATGCTAATTAGAGGGCGTCTGCTAGGAAAGAAGGAGCAAGCCTAATATGTGGCTCCTGGCCCCCTTTACTAATAGTCTTTAGGACAACTACTTGCCACATACTCCTTTCTGGGGATGAATAATGGTCATTATAAAAAAAATCACAGTCTGATGCTTGGCATAAGTTTATTTTAGTCTGAGAGCAATTGCATTTTGGTTTACAAAATTCACGAAAAGTGGTTTGGCTAGGTGGAATAAGGATGGTTTTATTCTGTGGTTTCAGACGCCTGTTTGGTCATGCAAAAATGAAACAATAGCTAAGTTTCAAATGGTGGGAAATTGCTGGCATTAGGTCTTACTGTCTGTTGGCACCAACAAACACTTATGTTGGAAAATGGTCTATTGCACACTCTCCAGAGCATTTTTTTCCTCAATTATGTTGACTGTAACCCTAATCCAGTTCACTTTATGTGATACAGTCTATGCCTAAGCCTCATGTACACCATCTTGGTCTGTTTTAACACCTGAGAAACTCAGCCTAGATTAGAATAAATTAAGGGTGCCTCCTAGACCTGGTTGAAAATTTCTGGCCATTTGGCAATTTAAAGCTGAGTGTAGATAGTGAAAAAGTGGTGGCAATTTTCTTTGGGGACTAAGAGAGTATCTTGGCTTAATTAAAAATGGATACATTTTTGAACATCTCAAATGAATGCCATTAAGATTATTTATACTCTGTTTTCTCTCAATTCTGTTTTGCTATAGGTTTGTAATTTGTAATAAGAGCATAAGAAAGCAGATGGTGGATTTCCTGAGTGCATAGTGTTGGTCTACTTTCTGAAGGGCTGTCATTCTCAGAAATGAAAGACTTATACTAGACCATACCTTTCCAAACAAATCATTTTCAACTATATAAATAGCATAATTAATCAAAATGGAAATATAAAATGTTTAATGAGTAGCAGATGGACTGAAACAAAGAAATCTTATGTATAAGACTATTTGAAATGTTCAATGTTGCATACTTTTAATGTTTATAAAAATAGATTTTAGGGACCATGTTTTTATTTAAACTTTATTGTTAGAGTTTTGTTCCTTTTTTTTCTTTTTTCCAAAAAGATCAAGCAGTCCATTTAGCTGCTCTTTTAGGAGAGCAGCTGAGTCACTACCTGGCATAAGAGAAAAGCTAGCTAAAATACACATTTACCAGGAAACAGTTTAAATTCTCCAAATTCTCCCTTTCATAGTAACCAATGGTAAAGTTTCCTCATGTCCTTGATAAAAAGTAACCTGGGAGAGACACTATGTGGGAAAATGCAGTTGGTGTACAAAAGGCACAGATCTTTGATGCTGATTATCATTTTAAATCTCTTAAGTGAGTATGTTTTAGAAAAGAGAAAATTCTGACGGTAAAGGAGCAGAGAACTCCTTTTGGAAATTGCGTCTGGTTTGGACTAAACTCTGCAGCAATAAAAGCTGAAACTAATTTCCAGATGGAATAAATTGGTTCCAGAGTTTCTGAAATTTTGGCCAGCAAGTTGCACAGCTGAAGTTAATCCTTGTTCAGAACTGTTACCAAAGGGATGGGAAGGGGGGCTGCTCTACCGGGATACATTTCCCAAGAGATCATAGGGTTGGCAGTTAGTGTGGTCGGGTTTTCTCCAGCCATCCATTTCTTTGTGTTTCAAAGGGCGCTGGTTCAAATCAAGTCTCTGAACCTTATGTGACTCTACTCCTGTCCCCGTAGTTTGTCAAAGAGTTTGACAGACACAGTCTGTCAAGGTAATTCTTCCAGCAATGGAAAGTGTAACACTTTAGATATATGCATCCACCATGCATTCGTCACATTCTGAATCTACTGAAGTGGGACAATGGTATGGGGACCTAAAAACTGACAGGTCTTTTCTTCCTAGAAAAAAAGGCAGAAGATATATTGCTTGAACACCTTAGAAAATAATTTTGAAACATCCTCAAGTAGATGTAGGCTACACTTCCTTCTCATAACATCATCATGTCATAAAGGCCTAGAAGAGCATCTGATGCTCCCTGTCACAACAAGGTCACTGGGAGAGGGTACCATTAACATCCTACAGTCAGTGTCACAGCAATGACAGGGGATGACCCCAAGGCATGGCCTTTTACCTTTCACCCAAATAAGGCTCCCCAAATGAAAACTTAATTAGTGAAATTAAAGTATATTTCTATTTGGAAAATTCTTGATGCCTAGGTGACCTAAGGATTTAAAAAAAAAAAAAAATTTAAAATGTTTCTTCATGATTTTCAATGGTTTTAATTCTCTACTTGTCCTACAAATCTTCTTGGATGATTTGGGGTGGTTAAAATGTCTACTTTTCTTTTCCTTTCCACCTATGGGGAAAAATCCTGAAATACAAATTTCTTTCCCACAAATCTATATAATTTCCTCACCTGGAATATCACATTTTCTTTTTATCTATTATAGTGATTTTTGGATTTAATTCTTTTGTAATTCTGCTCAGAAGGCAGTTTTGGGTGGGGTGTGGGTAGGATAGGAAAGATTGTATGAAGACCTCTCTCAGACAGCAACATTGCCAGGCATTCCCGGCCCAAATCGGGAACCTGGAACTCATCCTCCACCTCAGCTCTGATGTCACATTGGCATCAGGTTCTGAATATTCCACTTCATAGCATCACTTGAATCTGCTCCTTCCTATCTCGTCCCAATGCTTTGGCCTTATATCAGGCTTTTACTCTCAGCAGAAGAATCACATTAACTTCTTGTCTGTTCTCCCTGCTTTCATGCTTGCTTTTCTTCTATCTATCATAGGGCTGTTAAATTAATTTTTCAAAAGCACAGATCTAAAACCTGTTAACCATTGTTCCCTACCATCTACAGTCTGAAACTCAAATTCCTACTTAGCAAAGCATATACATCCTTGCTCACCTCTACAATCTCAATTTTAGACATGTCCCACCTTAGTATATGACTTCTCCTAAAAATCCCTAGACTGCCCACCTGTAATCATTCTTCACCCTCAAACCTTCTCACATATTATTTCATCTATCTGGACACTCTATGCCTTTTGTCAAACAAATGTTCCTTCTTTAACAAACCAAATAGATTATGCTCATTCCTGC
>NW_006770175.1:889622-936857 GCF_000442215.2 Lipotes vexillifer
ATTCCTGCTACACCTACATTTGAACAATCTAAAATGTCTGCAACTCTCTAAGCTTTCATTTCTTTATCTAGAAGAATTGTGAGGACAAAATGAGATGATATATAAATTCTTTAGCACAGTGCCTGAAGTAAAATAAGTGCTCAGCAAATTTAGTTGCTATTACCTTGTGCATAGATTTATGTATGGAGTTAACTGTATGCTCTCCTGTGGTTAGGGATTGTTGGTTGAACCTGTCTGCCTCTCTCTCTATAATGTGAGCCATAGTGGTAAGTGAGCCACACAGTAAACACTAAATATGTGTTGGGTGACTGCAGAGACACTGACTTCTCTGAAATATATGCCACTACAGAACAGTCTGTCCTCCCTAGACATGTTTGATTCTGCACTTTCCTGCTACACCTTTCATCAATCAAATATGTTTCAGTTTAATTTAGTAGATTATCTTCTTCTTTATGTCTTCTAAATGTGGGCATTAGCTAAAAATCTTCATTTTTAGCTCTGCCCTTCCCCAAAGCTGACCTATTACTTGTCCCTCCAACCTGGTTTTCTTACCTTTAAGCCCAAAACCATACTTCAGTCACCCAAAGATTGATACTCTTGCAATAATGGTTCCATTATATTTGATTACTTCATCAAAAGCCCTTAAGTGACTTCATTGTCCCCATCGCCTACTGAAAAAGTCCTATTTTCTTTACACAAGTATTCAGGCTCTTGTTTCCTGCAGTCCCCACATCCAATCGCTCACCATGTCATGTACTGCTGATTTAATTGTGGTTCAGGTCCCCATCATTCTTTGTGTCATTGTGTCCACTTTTGCCCCTCTCAATCCATTCTCCATTACTAGCCAGAGTTGTGTTTCTGATTACATGACCACTTAGTGTAAAATTTTTCAATGACTCTCTACTGCCCTCAGCATGTAAATTCAAACTCTTTAGCATGGCTCTGGATGCCTGTTGTGATCTGATTACTGTTTACTGCTCCAGCTTCATCATCAATTACTCCACCACGTTGAAAACAATTGCAGAGCTTGTGACTCAGTCAGCTTTTCTCTCACTGTTTCTGAACCTTTGTATTAAGCTGGAGTCCTGTCCTCCCCTCTCCTACCACCTCTTTGCTTGGTGAAGTCCCTTATATCCTTCTGGTTTTAGGTTTTTAACAAGAAGCCTTTTCTAGTTCATCAAAGTAGAGTTAGGTACCTCTCCAGTGCTTTTCATGTTACTCTTTTAACCTCACATTAGCCAAACATGATACTTTTCTTCTTGCCTCTTTTGTCCTGGAAAAATGGCAAGTTTTGTGCAGTTAGGGGAGAGTGTTTTATTTTTTTGAGAGTTGGGTCCGTAGTTCCTAGCTTAGTGCCTCATATATAGTAGGTACTCAAGTAAATACTTATTAAATGAATAAATTCCAAGCCATTCAAGGTCTGTCTTCATTCAGCCACATTCCTTAACCCAAGCTATAGTTACACTCATCCCTTCCCATTCCCCAGTCACATCTTGCTTCTTCTTGCCTCTAAGACTTTGTTATAACCCTAAGTAAGGAATCCTTATGTCTTCCCCCAAACTGCCTGGCAACACTCCTGTGTGGGTCCTAACCAAAAGTCAGGAAACACTCAAGTTCTTCTTCACCATCAAGCTTACACTGAGGCTCTTATAACTGTACCCTTCTACAAACTTCCTGTTTTGTTTATTGTAATTCACTACAAGTTAATAAATCATACATTGCTATGGGTTCTAACTTGATCTTTGGTGGGGGAAAGGCCTCAGGTGGAGAAGGTTGAATTAATCATACTTTTCTATGAATTTCCAATTTACCTCTCAAAAAAATGGCAAGGTTCTTAAAGGTAAGAGTTGTTTGTTTATTGCTAACATTCACAGCCCCAATACAATGCTAGGCACATAGGAAATAATAAATATTTTTATATGAATGAAACAATTTGATTTTGAATCTATCATGAAAATGTACTACCTAACAGAAAAGGCACTGCAAAATATACATAAAATAAGCATAAGTCATTAAACTCTTACCAGTTGATAAAGAAGTTCTTGATCTAGGTTTAAACTAATAGCCACATTGTGGTTGAGACCAAATGAACTATGAATCTAGATTCTAAAGTGAAAAAAACTTCTTCTAACTTTAAATAGGGCGTTAAACCCTTTGAAATCACTGAGACACCAGGGCCAAGAACCAGCTACACAAAGTTATAACATACTGAGATATATGCAAGTAATCTTATATTGATTACAAATAATTGATGTTCCTCAATGTGGTTTATTTAAACCAAACAAGTAAATTATTCACCAGAAGGATATAGAAGGATTCACTCCTTTCTTGTTCTTTCCTCCCTCCATCCTTCCACAAACACTTATGAATGATTACATTGGGCAAAGAGGTAAGTACATGGTAAAAAAAAAAAAAAAAAATGCCCAGTGGCTTCTTGATGATGGAGTTGTATTTCTGTACCATGAATAAAAATAGCAAGAGTAATTTGAAATGACTTATTTGACATTAATGTTGTTTTACAACTTAGGTATGATTTCTTCCATTTGCAATTGTTATTAATAAAGGAACATGTTCTGAGTTTAGCAGGAGTGATTCTATAGGAAATCCAATAATTCAAAGGAGGGTCTAAATTGTTCACTCTACATCTCCCAACTGTGTTAAAATAAGATGGTAATTTTTTATCTTAAAATGAGGTTTTATCCACACATCTATACCATTTGAATTCTATATACAGATACATATGAACATGATACAACTTATTTTTCATATTTAACAAATACAACATATTTCACTTCTTTTGCCCTCATTATGAAACCCTGTGTCTCTCTCTGCTCAGAGATTACTTCTTAGTGTATACATCTCAAGTGGTCTCTATATAAATAGTCAAATTAGTGAAAACATTCACCCCAACTCATTAACTTTAGCTATATTATTAGACAAAGCCATCCTGTATACTGGAGACTGTCATGTTAGTGTTCTAAGTAATTACAATAAACTTGTCATGATTTTGGTGTAATGAAATAATGATATCATTGTACATGAGGTTGAGTTAGCAGAATTACATCTGTTAATTCCATTTACATGAATATTTTGATTTTTGATAGTAAAGGTGACAATATTAAAATAAACATGCTTATTTATTTTTTATTATTCTGTTTAGGAACAAACTTTATTTTTATCTCTCTTTACCCACCCATAAAGATGCCACATCCAATATCCTCCTTGATTTAAAAAAACTAACAAAAAACAAAAATATTTTGAGGTTAAATAAGTTATTAAATATTCTAGAGAGATAAACCTTATGACTTCAGTTTATTCCACAATTGTTTCTCTCTTTAACCCAACTGTCTCTCGATTCTGTGATTCAAGCTCACATCATGGGTCCAATTTGTGAAATCAATATATAATGACAGTAGATTGTGTCATGTCACTAAATTAACACTGATGCTGAACTTCTTCAGGACTTGAGACCAGCTCTTAAAGACAAGAAATAAACACACTAAGGAAACAGCATATGGTGTTTCCATTGCAGATACAGAAGTCAGAAATTTTGCGGCTTCCATTAACTTTCAGCTTAACCTGGAATAGAGCAAGAGATATAAGGATGTATTTTTAAAATCTGGATGACAAAATACACCCAACACTATGCAAAGAAATGAAAAGACCAAGCTAAAAAAACCTTTACCCTTTGAGAGGTGGTAAAGCATTGAGGTTAAGGGCACAGGCCTTCAAATCACTGCCTGGCATTAAATCCTACCTTTGTAACTTAATAACTGCTAACCTTGAGCAAGCTAGTTAATTGCATTTGTATCTTAGTTGCATTTATAAAATGGATGTAATATAGTACTTAACTCACAGAGTTGTTGTGATGTTTGAATGAGTTAATACTTTATCTCATAGAATATGACTCATATTAACCAAATAAATGATACTGTAAACTATGACTTCCTAGAAGTTGTCAGACATATCCCAATTTTAGAGGTGTTAATTGTAAAAGGGTTGATAAAAATATGGTCCACACGAGCACCTGGAATAGTGTCTGGCAAACTGCTTATGTGTATCGAATATTAGCTGTTATTACTTGTAACGTTCAAGTAATAATCATACTAAGAATAATCAGTAAGATATATTTGTGTTGTTTCCATTTTTCTTCTTCAGGAGAGGGATAATTGTGTCCTTCTACAAAATAAGGTCATTGGAAAGATAAATATTTCATCTGATAATATTAGCTGGCATTTTACTATTTAAAGGTGTCTCAAGGGGAATGGTGGTTGGGAAAGGCCATACCTCCCAAAGCCACAAACTGCTGATGAGAACAGAGCCTTATATGGTGGGTGAAGGAACTGTCCCTAAGTCAAATATAAGGTCCCACCTTTCCTACTAGAAACTCCAAAATACTTTCTGGGCTCCCGTGTAAAAAATGAATGATCCATTAGAATCTTCAAGAATAACAGTTTAGAAATGCAAAAATAACATAAAATAATATCAACTTACTGATGCAAGCAGCTTACTCTCTTTTATTCATGAAATTGAAACTTTATGGACTATGAATATATACATACATACGTCTTCACCTATGATTTCTCAGACTAAAAACTTGGATGACTTTAATAAAGAATAAATAAACACCTGAATATAGTAAGTTCCTAAGTCTTTTTCTTAGGTAGAAAGCAATAAATATTGTTTATTGAAAAATGAATGAAGAAATGAAACAGCAAATTAGGTGAACAAATTAAAAATAAATAAATGAAACAGTAAACTCAAATGGAACGGCCAAAAGAGGGATGTCACATTTCAGCTAAAACGCCTTGTCATCTCACCCAGAACTGGGGTCACAACATTTTTAGACAGGAAAACATATTGCCTTACTGATTAACTCAGAAAAAAAGGGGTTCAGCTAAGTCACTGAATGGCAAAGCAAAGAGAACACACTAAAATGGAGAGATTTGTTTCCCTGTCTCACGGCAGTAAGGTCAGGTGTTTCCTTTGCTAATAGCCAGTGAACCAATGAATGACACATCATTAATGGATGTCTTAAGTTATGGGAAAGAATCAGGTTTCCTAAATGAATGTTCCTTCAATTCACTAAAAGGAAGTGATCGGCAACCTAGAACTGGAAGAACTCATATTTAAAGAGCTTCCTTTACATCTTAAAATGGGCACCAACGGTTTCGTTGAAAAGAAAAGATGACTAAACTAAAGAAAAAGAAAGTAACATGTTCTCGGTGACAAGTTGGGGCAAATCTTCACTCATCACTGCTGTGTTTCCAACTCTGGAAACAAATAGAACTCCAAAGCCCCCCAAATTAAAACAAAAGTGTTACTGTAGTAAGATAGGAAATGGCAAGTGAGAAGATTCACTTGTGTAAGTTGTTATGTAAACACTTATATCTGTGGCTGAAAATTTACCAAGATTTGTCTAAAAGAAAGGTTTCTTGGGTTTCTACATGCTTAGTATTATCATAACACAGCTAGATGAAAAGCTGTGGAAACTCCCAGGGGTTGGAAAGGGATTTCTGACCTTCACATAGGATTTCTTGGTTGACTAAACATGTGATATTACTGTGGGATTTTTCTCTTAACCCTTCAGTACCTGTCCTTATTGTAGGCACAATAAAACTCATGAGAGCTATAACTGGGTACACAAAGCCCAATTTGTCATTCCATTTAATCACAACAGGGTTCTCATTGTGGTACACCAAGTCATGATCCCTTTGTCAACTCCCTTAGCTGAGAGAAAGTGAAAAATAATCTTGGAGGATGCTATTTATTGCATTATAGGCTAACAGTGTTTGTCCTTCTTTGATAAAGAAACAACTTGCTTTCTGGTGTCATTGTTTCATCTTTCTCCATGTCCTGTACTGCTGATTCAACTGTAGTGATACTTATTGACTTCAAAGAGAGCTTAATAGTGCATGGAGAAAGACAGGAAATGGTGGGAATATCTGAGAGGACTTTACAAGGTCAAGTTTCCTTTCTGAAATTTCCTTATGCACATCTCAAACCATTTTGTCTTTCTATTTCAGGAAGCAACGGATGTTTGGCCCCTTTCTTATCCACAACCCTCACTAAAGTCATTAAAATGCTTCATTTTAATTCTGCATACAGTACAATTAGTACATGGGCTCTGCTAGTCTGTGCATACAATGCATATTACCTTGCTTGGAAGCTCTCTCACCAAGGCTCTGTGGATGAAATCAGAATTTTGATGCTGACTCATAGTATCTTTTTCAGATGTAAATACATTTACTAAGATGATGAAAACCAGAAACTAAGATGTTACTTTTCTTGATATAGCATAAAATTCAGTGCCATCCATGATGTTTCTTATATCATCTCCTTTTCCTGATATTACTAATGTGATCATGTTGATAATGGTAGAGAGTGAATGGATTTGGGTTCTTGTTTTTCTTTAAGCCTTAGTATAAATCTTCTAAAAAACATATTCCATTTGTATCAGTGAGTATGCATACATACATAGTTTCTACGTATGCCAAAGCATCTTTCTGGATTTTCTGCACAGTCTATAGTTAAGCATAGAAAGATACAGGTAAGTGCATGAGATGCATGTTTAATTAAAAGAGAAAATGCTGGTTAAGTATCAATTTGTATGACATTCAATTTACAAGGAGGATTCAGAAAGCTACTCTTTCTCACGTATTTCCTTTTATATGTATGTATATATTTACACACATGTATGTTTTCACACTGAAATCATATTCTCATTTCATATGCTAGAGTTGCTGCCACATGTACTGCCCCCATCCAAGAAAATGTTGATATATATTGAAAATCCCCATGAAAAATAAAATGCTTGCATAAATTCATGTAGGGCAAATAAGAAAGCAGCCAGAACCCGACAGGCTGAGTCAATGTATAGCTTGTATATGGAAACAATGACATGATTGTTTACTCACTGGTTTAATGATATTCACTTTCTCCTAATGGCAATGGTGGAAAATGTGAGTGCCAGATGCTGCGCCCAGAGTGGAGAAGAGAGAAGAGGGGAAGGTCTAGAATAAGGAATTTATCCTGACACCAGAATGTAGTGTAACTCTTCAGTTTATTAATGCTGTTTTTTTTTTTTTTTAGAAAAAAATACTTTGATGTCTGCAGCTTAAATTTCCATATTTTTATAACAGTTCAGCAACAAATTTACATATTTCCTGGAATCTGCAGATATAAAAGCGGTAAAACACTCCAGGCATTATTAGACAGTAGATTATAACCCATTACTATTGTTTCAATTAGCAATGTAAAAGTGACCTACAGTGTTCAGATGACCCACTAATGGATTTAAACGCTTTCAAATATTAATGCAGTTTTTCTAAAGATGAATCCCAAACCCATTATTCCTGGAACAACTATGAGCTGAAAAGCTGGCAATGATTGTGCATTATGTGGAAAGGCTCATGGTTAATTAAATGAATACCTAGCATTACACTATTCACTTTAGTGCTACAAAATTATTTCTCATTGATTTTTACATTCTGAGTCTGTGATTCAATTTACTTCTGCAATTTGTGTTGCTGTGTCAATAAAAGAGAGCTGCTTGAAGATGGAAGCATTAGAGACTGATAAATACATTAAGATCCAATGAAAACTGAAGTTTTCCTATTGTTTTCCTTTATTGAAATATCATTTGTAGCAGCACTTTGTTATGTATTATTAATACAATTTTTGTTTGCTTCCATCTGCTCTCTTCTCCCCTTTTCTATTCAGGAACTGGAATGCTAGCGATTGCTTGAGGGTGAGTAGCTAATTTTTCAGTAACAAGTTCTCTCACTATCAAGAACAAAAGCACCATCAACACAAATCTGTTATTTCATGTTAAATGAACTAGAAGGCTAGATTCTCCATCAAAGGCAGTGTGAGGAGTTACTGTGTGTGTGTTTTAATTTCAAGGAGTAAATGACACTCTTGTTTGTTAAACCATGAAAGCTAAAAAAATAACAAATAGTTCTAACCTCATTATCCCATTTATGCAATATAAAGGTAATTTCTTATATTTATGAAGTGAACATTTTATTCAAAAACCTTGTTACACATATTATGATTGAATCTATACAAATCTTTTTGTGAACGACCCAGACTCAGTTCTGTTCAAGTCTAAAGTTGTATGCTGAGATTTGCTTTAAGTTTTCTTTACTCCAAAATGTAGCAAACTTCAGTGTCATAGTTGGTGTCTAAAGAAATCTTAGATGTGTTATGTTCATTTGATTTAGACTCCTAACCTAGGAAGTGTTTGGTATGTACTGTAACTTTAACCTTTCCTGAGAAAAGTACCAGTCAAATGTAATAATCCATATCTTCTATCTAAGATCATCTTATTGGAGTTTATTTTGCCCAAACAAATTGTCTCCATGAGGATGACCATTAAAACTTCATCTCATCACATGTTTAAATTTTTCTGCACTCTGCATAAGACCCAATGAAGAATCAAATCTCAAAAATGTGTTATGTCCATTTCTAAAGGTGTAGTCTTCCATTGTCTACACCCTCCTTACAAATCCCATCTTCAGCCATTACTTTTCATACTTAGCTGACTTGCTGACTATTTTGAGTTTGACTGTTGATCTGATATAAAATGCACAACATGGCAAATTTTATAATGAAAATTATTTTGGAAAAAGTTTTAAGAAAAATCATTCTGTAGACATAAGAAAATTAACAAAAGAAGAGTACAAATAACCAATAAATATAATAAAAATTGTAATTTCCTAATTAATCAATGAATGCTGATTAAAAACAATCAGCTCTTTTTGCCTATCATTGGCAAATATTCAAATAAAGAATAATATTTAATATTTGTGAGGGAAAATAAATCATGCATACACCTATACCACTGGTGGGATGAACAATGATACAATTTTTCTAAAGATAACCACCTTTACAGCCTATGTGTTTTTGAATTTTGAGAGTTTTGCGTACGTATTCACTCTAAATCTACTTTTGGGAATTTAACCTCAGGAAATAATTATGAATGTGTGCAAAGCTTTAGCTATATAAACTGTCCATCTAGACCCTATGAGCATTAATGAAAGTAGAAAAGTTGGAAGCATCCTAAATGTCTAAAATGAGGAATTAGTAATAAATTATGATGTATTAATACAATTGAATATCATTCAATAATTTAAAATAATATAATACTATTTAATGCTATGGATAGACATTTATAATATATTGTTGATTGAATAAGACACATCACACATACACACACACAAGCAAATACTCACAAGTGACCAAACTGTGTATAATGTATTTGATGTTTAAATAGTTGTTAGATATAGTTTCTTCAATAATTTTGAAGATATTCCAAATGATTAAAATTATTGTTTAGAATAATTTTATCCTTATAAAAAAGTAACGTGTTCATTCTAGAGTAATTTAAAATTCCTTTAAACAAAACAAAATGAAAAAAATACTAAACATCTGTACATCCACATGTAGCTATATAGGAGAAGGAGTAGACTGGAAAGATATATAACAAAATGTTGGACTTCCCTGGTGGCACAGTGGTTAAGAATCTGCCTGCCAATGCAAGGGACATAGGTTGGAACCCTCGTCCGGGAAGATCTCACATGCCGTGGAGCATCTAAGCCCATGCACCACAACTACTGAAGCCTGCGCGCCTAGAGCCCGTGGTCTGCAACAAGAGGAGCCACCATAATGAGAATACTGCGCACTGCAATGAAGAGTAGTCTCTGCTCACTGCAACTAGAAAAAGCCCACACACAGCAACAAAGACCCAAAGCAGCCAAAAATAGATAAAATAAATAAATTTATTAAAAAAAAACTTAACAGAATTTATTTTTTAGCTATGTTATGAGTGGTTTCTTGCATTTTTAATTTGTATTTTAAAATATTTCTACAAGTAACATGGATAACATTTTTAATAGTTAAAAAATATGATTGAGAATTGTCTTTTGGTTATGCTACACAGAAACCAAGTGGAAAGAAGCACTTATAACTTTTATGGAAAAAAAGATGGAATAATCAAAAACAACCATTATAGAGAAAAAAATACTGATTTGCCTGTCAAAAAAAAACCTGGATTAGAATCCTAGCTCTCTGAGTTACCAGGTGGGGGACCCTGGACAACTCAACTTCTCTTAGCTTCACTTTCCTCCACTAAAGCAGCAATGGTCAAATGAGAAAAGAAAATTCCTGCCTGACTACTTCTGAATATGGAGATGTCATGACTTCTGAGAGGGCTGAAAATGGGCTTAAATATCACTGATCCCTTAGTCCTGTTCCAGCTCACTGGTTCATGCACTCTCTAGAGTCATGCATATTTAAAAACCAATACGACTTTTACCTTGTGACATTTGCTCCAAAGGATATTCTGTCATTACAATGAAACATACCTTTTCAGAAGAGAACAGAGCAATAATTATTATAGCAATGTTCATAATATTTTGGCCCCTGATAGTAAAACGTCATCCTTATTGCTGTGGCTTTTGTGTGAGCTACAAGAGTGCATGTGGTATTTCACTCACTACCGCCTTCCCTGTGTCGGCACTTAGTAGGTTCATATTGTCAAACGAATACTTACAACACACTCAAATGAGAGTTTCAAAATTTGAGAACTGCATATTTACTGAATACTTATTCACCTCTATTACTGCAAAATTGAAACAAGTAACAAATTATTATCCAACACTTTGATAATTATTTAGCTGCTAAATAAAAACTGTGTAATACTTGAAAAAAATAGTTGCTGCTTTTGGAAGCTGGGTTCATCACATTCAGTAACCAGGAAACCAACTCCTTCCTTTGTCAAAGGCCTTAACCTCCCCCAAGACAAAGTTGCACAGTCTGAAACTGGCTCCTGGCTTGTGCCCCTCAGGCAGTCCCTGTGCTTGTGGGTGTGTTGCTGGCTGGTGCAGAGGGCCAAGCACAGGCCTCTGGGCTATGTACATAACATTCTTTCTTAGGTAACTGGGCAACATGTTAAACAAAAGAATTTCTTTATAATAGAACCTTACAGTGTCCAGACTACTAAGTAACTACCATCAGTGAAGGTGGACTCTAAGGATGAACATACTTTTAAAAGCTGGTTTGGGTTCATGCCAGTTTTTAGTTTGATATATTTGCAAGAGAGGAAACCTTGGGGTCTCAGTACCTCAGTTTGCTCATCTTCAAAATGCGACTATTCACAACATGTAAATCATAAGGTAGTTATGAAAGTGAATGAGCTAATATATAGAGAGCACTTTAAACAGTGTAGGCAGAGAGGAATCTCTCAAAGACTAGTTCCTCCAATTATCCCTACTACTGTCCTAGTTCTGGAGATTAGAATCATGTTTCAAGAGGCCTCATCTTGTGAGACTGAGCAAATGAGAGTCTTAACAAGCTAAATGGAAAAGTAAGAAAATAGTTCAGATTATTAAAGCCAGGAAGATATTTGACTAAATATCCCTTAAGTATGGCTGCAAATATTAAGAAGGCACAGTTTTACAGCTGAAAGAAGCCTTACTTGGTATCTAGTATGGTCACCTTAGTTTATCTTTCCATCAGAGGTTGCTCAGTGCTGCCCAGCCTGATGGAAGATCTCATTGTCTGCTGCAGTATAAAGGGAACACTTGATCAGAGCATGTCACTCCCATTCATTTTGAAAATAGCATATAGAGTTAAATGGTCCCAGGACTGAGGTATGTAGCTCTCAGTGCTATAGAAGGGAGCATTGTGGTCAGTAGATAGAACGTTATTCTATGCTGCAGTTCAGTCTGGTGTCACCAACTGTACTTCAACAGGTTAACAGGGAATGTGGCCCTCTTCACATTTGGCCAAAATTCACATAATGTTAATTTTTTTTGTTTGTTTTTGCTCAGATTATCTTTACTTGCACTATTACCTTGATTAATGCACAAGCAGATAATAAGATATAAATATTGAAATAACTGTAACATAGCTATCTAGGCAAGAATAGCTAAATGAAAATAGAGTGGCATTAGAAAAGAGCATTTCATAATGAAATAGACAAAGAGCACATTTTAAACATGCATTTTCTTCTAAACGTTTTCACAAATTTGATAATTATATTAATTTTATTTAAAGTTAGCTAAGATTAACTTACCGCAGGAGAAAAAAAAATATCCTCTGTACTATACTTAAAAACTATAAAATCTAATTAGATAGTGGAAATTCAATAGAAATTATTATAGCCATAAAGAATTAGAACACGATAAATACTATAGATTTTTTTTTTTAATTATTGTTTAAGGTAGATAGTGCATATATTATCAAGCTACGTGGAAATTGTCTAGAGCAACATTTATTCAGAAGTAAACTAAATGAGGATGCTGAAGATTATTAAGGTCATCTTAATGACATTAAACCACTGAGAGGGAGGAGAAAGATTCTGAAAACAGACTCGGTTGAATGCTCAGTGTCAGAAACCCACAAAAAACAGAATACGTGTTTGTGAAGACACATTGCATAAAAAATACTTTTTGAATGGTTATATAAATAGCTTCCTTTCTCAAAAGCAACAGGAAATACATTTTACATAATATGACCAGAAAAGAAAACTTCATTTTGTGCAAAGCCTGATATGAATTTATTTTCTTTGTTATGGCTTAACTAGCCTCTCACCTCTAATCATAACAGACTCCTTCTGGTTTAATTATGTTTCTAGTTCTAAGGATGAGTTAACCACTTACATAGGAAATTTGACTTTCATTGATCAGGGAACAAAAAAGAAGTCTATATTCTGATTAACCATTTAACTGACCACCATTTTAACTTCTTCAGAAGGTTGTCTCATAGGCATTGGAGTTAAGCACATAACGTATAGACAGGATGAAAGAAGACCTCTTCAGATACTGCAAAACAGCTAAAAATAGCCTTATAAATTAGTTCTTTACTAAATGCACAGTAGAGAGCCTGAGAACTGAAATGGGAGAGGACTTTCACTCCACTGAAGGAAACTGTGCCTTCAGAGACCAAATGGTGAAGAAAATTACTAGAATGAGCAGGACAATTTAACCTGAAACTTGACTGTGCATCATATCCTTCTGCCCAGCTAAGAAAATCAATTCCTCATCTTACTCTTGCAATTTTAATTGCAAGCCTGATGAAATCACAGAAAAGCAAACATGAGATTAGATTTGAAACTATGTAATTTACTTTGGCAATCAAATAACAACAAAACTATTGAAAATACAGCTTCGTTTTCACTTGTATGCTAAGCATGCATTTTTACATATTCTGAAATACGTGTGCACTATCTATAGTAAACATATTGTAGTTTTTACAGGAGGTCATTGAAAAACTAAATTTTTATTTGGTCTAGATATCAGCATTCTGGGCAGGGGCTACTGAATCTCACATTGCATTTTGTGACATTTTCCCCTATTTTGAGGCTCCGGAAAAGCAGATTTGGTACTGCTTTGGTATCATTGTGTTTTTCAGATTCTTAAGATATTAAACTAAAAGCATGATGTTTGATATGAAAGAGTTTGCTGTTAGATGATCATTCTTCAGAACTGTAAATTTTGGTGTGAGCTTGAATTAGCTCTAAGGATTTACGAATACCTATTTTCAATGTTTATTCCCTAGTATAAGATTTGCTGGGCACTATTTCAAATTTCCAAGTTCTAGTGTTCAGTGATTGATAAAACATAATTTCCTATGATCACTAATATGGTGTACTTCTTAACATAACCAAAGTAACTTGCCTACCTTTAAAATGAAAAAGGTGTGGAGGAAATAGTTTAAAAACAGGGAAGAAAACCCAAAAGATAGCAACATGTTCCTAAAAGGAATTACTTAATATTTAAAAAATGAAATTATGCAAAGGCTATGGAAATCTTAAGCCCACAGTCATATACATATAGCAACCTCCTTTAAGATTACACTAAGTTTCTGTAAGCTGAAATTCACTGTTGATAAGAAAAACAAAAATGTTTGACTCTATTGGACCTTACCTTTATTGGAGCTTAATATATCTGATGTAATAAATTCACACTTTTCTATGTTAAATTCATTCATACAATAGGAGCTTATCAAAAAGAGTACAGACTAAAGAGTAAGTTGCATAATGAGATTTAATCTATGTAAAATATGTCCCAGAAGAAATGTCCTTTACTTTGATCATATCCCTTGAAACAAGATCCCCTGCTGGAAACCACAATAAAATGCGGGCTTGGGAAAAAACTTCTCTGGCAAGCAAGATTGCTTTTTAAAACAAAAGTCCACCAAGCCCACCAAGCCCATGATCCTGGGGTGGGCTTAATTAATGTCAATGAAATTTCAAAGCTTCCCTGAGGCTTAAATGGGAAATAAATCTCATTGGGTTCTCCATGCCTTCCTCTCTGAGATACTCAGACTGGACACACACACACATGTACATACATACACAAACCCCAGATGTGAACATGTGTGCGTATGCATACACACCATACACACACACACACACACACACACACAGTAGTTATGTATTTCATTATGAAATGCTCTTTTAAATATTTTAGTTATTGCAGAGTAGGTCACACATCGCTTTACCATAATTTTTAACGTGGCTCCAGAATGTCATTAGCTATATTATAATCTTATAATCAGAATGATTTAGCATATTTCTCAAAGTGCACATGGTAATATTTCTGTCTTGCTCTTGAGTTCTGTCATTGACTCATATTTTTATTGAATCCAGAGTGTTGCTCTGTCAAGTTCAACTGAAAAGACTTAACTGAGTAAAATCTCCAGTTATTTTTCATTAAAATTTTACTCTATATTCAATAGTCCCTCACAGAACTGAAAAAGTTGGGTTTTCTTAAAGTGCATACTCCATTTCATTTTACTCAGAGTCAGTGAGATTCTGGGCCTAACTACATATCCTTCTAGCAGAAACAAATGAATACAAATGCCAATAAAATTTTTAATTTTCTTCTGTATTTGTTATATATGCAAAGACTTACCAAGAGCAGGTTCACAGATCACAGAAAATCATGTTGTCCCTGAGAAATGAATGAAGAGGCCAGAGATGAGTTTTCATTAATACCTAAATATATGGTTAATGCTGATTCACTGGCTTAAAAGCAAATAGCACATGTGTTTCAACATGAAACACACACACACACACACACACACACACACACACACACGCGCCTTTCAGAACCGTTAAGCTGCTGTACCACCAGGAAACAATCATATTCACTCCTGATCCCTACACTGGAAAATGATAGTTTTTATGAAAATTGTCTCCCAGTTGTTCTTTTCCTACCTTTCCAATTATGTCAGCCACATCATTTTAAGCCTCTGAGTCACTTTAAAAGTTTGTTATAGAGACTTCTATAGATTCAGAAATATACCAGTGGTTTTAACAAATATGGTGTGACTGCTGCGTGGTTTCATGTTGCCTTTGTAGTTTCTAAGACACTCTAACATTATTTAATTAGCTAAAATTTCTCCTCTCTGGAGAAATGGAAACTCAATGAAATGTCAACAATGCTGTCAGCCTGCTTCAGGCTAAACTCATTACACAAAAACTAAAGGTAAAAATAGTCCAAGGCAGAATTCTTTGTCATAATTTTGAGGCCCACACCTTATGCCAATAAAAACCATATGTTTCTATGAAAATGCTAAATTGGGAAGAGTACTAATAAATTATCTCAACACAGGCAATAATTGATCAGTCCTGGCATAGATATTTATCTGATTAGCCAAATAAAGTATCAAGTTTTGTTGAGGATTATCTGAGTACTACATTTATTGTATGATGAACCTTTGATTTTTGGTTCTGGTAAGGTGGGAAATGCTCTGTGCTTCTCTTTACTCCTAAAATGAACCTTTTTCCTCAGGAAAGAAAAAAAAAATCTTTTTCTTTTAAAGCCGAGTACAGCCAAGAACTGAACAAAAATGCCTCACTTTATCTGAATTATCATGAGGGTTTGGGATCCATGGATTCATTACTAAAGATAATAAAATTTGGCATTTTCTATTGTCTGAGGGTTTATAAAGGCTAAATTTCTTGATTTATTTAAATAGATGATAGGAAAGAGCAAACTACAAAAACAAGTGCTATATACTGAAGGCATGTGAATTACCTCCTTCCCAAGGATAATGCAAATTAGAAGTACATAAAGCTTTGTCTGCACCTGGGATCTTTAATGAGGATAAAGAAAAATCAGACAGAGATTCTCCTGGGGAAAGAGAGGATCGTTATTTGAATAACCTGCAGTGAATTCTAATCAATGCGACGTGACTTTGAAAATGAATGTGGTCTTTCAACCCGCTGTACTTGAGCTGTAATATTAATCATAACTTCATGGTACAATAAAGCTTATGACAAATGCTTATGCAGTGGACTCAGAAAAAGACTGGCTTCGATGTGCCAAGAAAATACGGAACCATGGAAATACAAAGGCTCTGCTTTTTTCCTCCTTGCTAGCCCATTTATTGCTAGTGTATTCTGTTATCTTTCTTTGATTATCTCAGAAGAGGTTGATGCAAATTGTATGTCATAACTATAATTGTTTTCTTTTTTTTTCCAAAGGTGACATTTTACACGTATCTTATTTCCTGATACGGTCTTAGGAGTGTTATTTAACATTAAATTATACCAGGAAACTAGTGTGCCAGTTTGCTTAGGATGCATTAATCAGTGCAGCAAACATCTGCAACATAGGAAGGAATTGCAGCCTTGCCCATTAGAACACTGCATTCTCTACAAGTGCATCCTGGACCTGAAGAAGGTTGAGCATATACACAGATTTCCCAGAATCCTGGGTAGAAAAGTGATGCTGACTTAATAATTTCCAAAAAAAATCAGCCATCAAGTGTTTTCTACCTAAAAGAATATGTAATTAGTTTTTGACAAGTTGACATAAAAGGCTTATATCAGAATAACATAATGTGTTAAAGCTAAATGCTGAAGAATCACATGAGGAAGGAAGAAGATGATAAAACAAACATCTTAAAATAATTTAAATCATCTTTTGTCTGAAAATAATTCTAGGGAAAGGGAAGGCCTGGTGTATTTGCATTGGCCTAATGGAAATAGTGTTTGGTAATCAGAGCTGTCATCTTGGTTATTGTTGTTGCTATAGTGCTCTGAAGTGAACTCCAAAGGGTGTCACTCAAACACACTGTCCAGCATGTGCCATTATTTCATGATTAAACCTTAATCTTAAGGTGAAACAGAAGTTAATTCTTCAAGTGTATATTTTCACAGGGCAGCAGCTTCTATATTTCAGGCCTGAAGTAAAGGGGAATGTTAGGTGGTGCTCACAAATCTGATGGCAGTCTAAGTGGACAGATGCCCTCCAAACTTACTCTTGTTTTGCAGAATTTAAGAACCAGAAGGTCTCATGAGACATCTCATATTTCATCTACTGCTTCAATGTCACACTCAAATGATCATGGTCTCTGGGATATAATTACATGCACACACAGATAGAGGTTATATTGAATACAAATGGAATGTGTGTATATATATATGTGTGTATCTGTATATGGAATAAATATGGAATATAATATGGGAGGTATATGTGTACATATATGGAATGTATAAACTCATATACATGTATGTAGGTCTAATGTAGATAAAGGGTAGAGCACTAAGCTTGAAGTCATACTCAATCACATCATGAGCCCTCAAATACGGTCTTAAATAAGTGTTTTTAAAGTGCCATTTAATGATCTTTTACTGAGAGTCTTATTCCCAGTCAAAAGTATTAATTGTTAATAACTATAACTTGTTAGTGCGATTTTAAAGTTTTAACCCTAATGCTGATCATGTGCAGCATTATTTGACTGTTCTATTATACTAAGAAGTTAGATGCCATATGAGATAAACACTATTTTTATCCCCATTTAAGAGATGAGAATCCAGGGTCTTAGAGATGTTGAATTACTTTCTCAGCTTAATCCAAGTTGTAAGTGGCAGAGTCAAAAATGAAATTGATAATTCTAATGTTAACATTTCATGTTCTTTAAAAACAACTTAGGTTATAAGTCACATGCCACAAAATTCATGCATTTTAAGTTTACAGTTCAGTGATCATTAGTAAATTTACTGAGTTGTGCAGCCAGCACCATAATCCAGTTTTAGAATGTATTCTTCTCCCCAGTAAGATCCATCATGCCTGTTTATAGTTAATCTCTATTCCTACCCTCAGCCCTAGGCAACCACTAATCTATTTCTGTCTCTATAGGTTTGCCTTTTCTAGACATTTCATATAAATGGAATCATACAATATGAGGTCTTTTGTGTCTGGCTTCTTTCAATTAGCATAATGTTTTTGAGGTTCGTCTACGTTGTTACCTCATGCTTTTTATAATGCATGTGTCTACTCTTCATTCTGCTCACTGCTTCCATTCTATTTTGAGCTGTTTCTATTTTGATCTCAGTTTAGAATGGGAAGAAAAGAAGCACTGCAGCATAAAGGAAAGAATGCTGGGTCTGATAGGAAGAAGACCTGGGTTTGGGTCCTAAGACAAGGCAATTCTATCTCTCAAATACTTTACCTGTAAAATTTTGCTTACTGAAAAGATCAAATGAGATAAGACCCATATCAGTACTTACAGAGCCATCTAAGAAGATAGTTTATTATTACTGTGTTTACTACAACATCATGAGGTAAATGACTCATGTTTTTAAGATGGAACTATTTCTCTGTACTCAAGGAATTCTGGATCTGGGGTGAGAAAGGTTGAATAACATAATCTCATCAGTGATAAGGACATCTAAGTTCCTTCAGTTCAGGTCACCAACACCTGATTATAAAGTTGACCTAAACCCAAGTTCAAGTTTAGATGCTACAAGTAGTAAGCTTTAATTATTCAAAACTTACAAACCATTCCAAAATTCTATTTGAGGCAGCCCATAGTAGTGGTTACCCACCCTAAATTGTGGGAATGGCATAAGAATCACATGTGGTATCCTTTAAAACTTCAGATTCCTGGCTTTATTAGGATTGGAACTTAAAATATTTATTTTTAACAATTCTGAGGACAATCCATTTATATTCTAAGATTTGAGAACCAAACTTGAGTGAAACCATTCTTCTTTGATATGTTACTGAGACTGTGGTCAACATAATAATATTTGAGCATTCCAGAGGCAGATCACAAATTCTCACGGTGCAGAGGTTGCTGTTGGCCTCCAAGATCCATTCTCCCTTGCTCCCTTTTAGTACCATCTCCCAAGAATATTAGCAGACACATGGTTGCCCAGCCTCCCTCACCACTGAGTGTAGTCATGGATTAATTTCTGGTCAGTGAGATGTGAATGGAAGTGATGTGTGCTATTTCTGGGTCATGTCTTTAAAAGAAAGTGTTTGCTTTCCATTTCTCTCTTCCTCCTTCTCACTAGCTGGACTTCGGACAGGGTAGTGGTGAGCCATCCCTGACCACATGGATAAGGTCAACACTAGGGACTGGAAAAGCAGCTGTATAGAACTTCAAGTACTGGATAATCTCATGGACTGCTTACCAGCTCAGGTTCTTAAATTACAGAAATAAACTTTTATTTTGCTTATTGATGTTTTGTTCTCTGCCAGCGTCTTAACCAATACACTTGCTAAAAAAGGCACTCAGTGTTCAGAAAACTCAGGCAAATAGCTTTTGAATGTCTCAATTTCTAAGGTTTTTTTCTTTTCTGGACACATTTACTTCACAGAGTTTAAGACCTGGGTCTTTCTGCTCTTCTCTGCAATACGGTGTTCAATTTGAAAAGCCTAAAGATTTGATCAGAGGGGCACACCGACATAAAATCTTGTGGAGGAGATAACATAGAGAATATAGTTTTGTATGACATGGATTTACATTTTTAGGCTAGGTAAGTTTGAGATCACAGGTATGAATGAATTGAGACCACATGACTGGTCTTCATCATATTTGACTTCTCCAGAGAAGCAGGCACACAGTAAGTATTCCAAACTATCTGTTGATTTATCCTCAGCAAAAGACTCCTGCAAAGGCTGGATGCTGATATGATGAAATCTGTAGGCTTATTCATCAGTAATGCACACTGATGGTGAGGCAATTTCTTTAAAAGTGACATATAGGAGTTTACAGTATTAGGCAGGTGGACTCCATAATTGCAGGGTTCCTTTCAGCTTTAACACTTCATGGTTCCTTTCAGTATTAACACTTCATGGTTCCCCAAATCCTTTGCTGATTCTCTATTAATTTAAGAATAAAGTACACAAAGATGACCAGTCCCTCCCATCAGGGATTTTGCATGAGACTCTTAGATAGCTTCATTCACCAGAGAGCAGAGCAGAAGCAAGAAAAATTACAATGCTGCAGCCCATGGAATGAAAACCACATTCGCAGAAAGATAGACAAAATGAAAAGGCAGAGGACTATGTACCAGATGAAGGAACAAGGTAAAACCCCAGAAAACAACTAAATGAAGTGGAGATAGGCAACATTTCAGAAAAAGATTTCAGAACAATGATAGTGAAGATGATCCAGGACCTCGGAAAAAGAATGGAGGCAAAGATGGAGAAGATGCAAGAAATGTTTAAAAAAGGCCTAGAAGAATTAAAGAACAAACACCTAGGAGAATTAAAGAACATACAAACAGAGAGATGACCAACACAATAACTGAAATGAAAAACACACTAGGAGGAATCAATAGCAGGATAACTGAGGCAGAAGAATGGATAAGTGACCTGGAAGACAGAAAAGTGGAATTCACTGATGTGGAACAGAATAAAGAGAAAAGAATGAAAAGAAATGAAGACAGCCTAAGAGACCTCTGGGACAACATTAAATGCACCAACATTCACATTATAGGGGTCCCAGAAGGAGAAGAGAGAGAGAAAGGACCCGAGAAAATATTTGAAGAGATTATAGTTGAAAAATTCCCGAACATGGGAAAGGAAATAGCCACCCAAGTCTAGGAAACACAGAGACTCCCAGGCAAGATAAAGCCAAGGAGAAACATGTCAAGTCACATCACATAGTAATCAAATTGGAAAAAAAAGAAAAAAGACAAAGAAAAATTATTGAAAGCAGCAAGGGAAAAATGACAAATAACATACAAGGGAACTCCCATAAGGTTAACAGCTGAAAATGTTTCTCAGCAGCAACTCTACAAGCCAGAAGTGAGTGGCATGATATATTTAAAGTGATGAAAGGGAAGAACCTGCAACCAAGATTACTCTACTCAGCAAGGATCTCATTCAGATTTGATGGAGAAATCGAAAGCTTTATAGACAAGCAAAAGCTAAGAGAATTCAGTACCACCAAACCAGCTCTACAACAAATGCTAAAGGAACTTCTATGAGTGGGAAACACAAGAGAAGAAAAGGACCTACAAAAACAAACCCAAAACAATTAAGAAAATGTTAATATGAACATAAATATCAATAATTACCTTAAATGTGAATGAATTAAATGCTCCAACCAAAAGACACAGGATTGCTGAATGTATATAAAAACAAGACCCATATATATGCTGCTTATAAGAGACCGACTTCAGACCTAGGGACACATACAGACTGAAAGTGAGGGGAAGGAAAAAGGTATTCCATGTAAATGGAAATCAAAAGAAAGGTGGAAGGGGGCAGCTTCAAGATGGTGGAAGAGTAAGATGCGGAGATCACCTTCCTCCCCACAAATACATCAGAAATACATCTACAGGTAGAACAACTCCTACAGAACACCAACGAACTCTGGCTGGAAGACCTCAGACCTCCCAAAAGGCAAGAAACTCCCCATGTACCTGGGTAGGGCAAGAGAAAACAGAAAAAACAGAGACAAAAGAATAGGGACAGAACCTGCACCAGTGGGAGGGAGCTGTGAAGGAGGAAAGGTTTCCACACACTAGGAAGCCCATTCGTGGGTGGAGACTGTGGGTGGCGGATGGGGGAAACTTTGGAGACATGGAGGAGAGCGCAGCAACAGGGGTGCAGAGGGCAAAGCAGAGTGATTCCCGCACAGAGGATCGGTGCCGACCAGCACTCACCAGCCCCAGAAGCTTGTCTGCTCACCTGCTGGGATGGGTGGGGGCTGGGAGCTGAGGCTCTGGCTTCTGTCAGATCCCAGGGAGAGGACTGGGGCTGGCTGTATGAACACAGCCTGAAGGGGCCTAGCACACCAAAGCTAGCTGGGAGGGAGTCCGGGAAAAAGTCTGTAGCTGCCAAAGAGACAAGGGACTTTTTCTTGCCTCTTTGTTTCCTTGTGCAAGAGGAGAGGGGATTAAGAGCGCTGCTTAAAGGAACTCGAGAGGGCTTCCCTGGTGCCGATGCAGGGAACACGGGTTCGTGTCCCGGTCCAGGAGGATCCCACATGCTGCGGAGCAGCTGGGCCCATGAGCCATGGCCGCTGGGCCTGTGCTGCCGGAGCCTGTGCTCTGCAACGGGAGAGGCCACAGCAGTGAGATGCCCACGTACCGCAAAAAAAGAAAAGAAAAAAAAAAAGGAAAAAAAAAAAAGGAGCTCGAGAGATGGGAGCAAGTGGCGGCTATAAGCGCGGACCCCAGAGACGGGCATAAGACACTAAGGCTGCTGCTGCAGTCACCAAGAAGCCTATGTGCAAGCACAGGTCACTCACCACACTGTCCCTCCTGGTAGCCTGTGCAGCCCATCACTGCCAGGGTCCTGTGATCCAGGGACAACTTCCCCCGGAGAACGCACTACGCACCTCAGGCTGGTGCAACGTCACGCTGGCCTCTGCTGCCGAGGGCTCACGCTGCATACGTACCCCTCCCTGACCCTGGCCTGAGTGAGCCAGAGGCCCGAGTCAGCTGCTCCTTTAACCCCCTCCTCTCTGGGCAAAGAACAGACGCCCACAGTCGACCTACATGCAGAGGAGGGTCCAAATCAAAATCTGAAGGCTAGGAGCTGTGTGAATAAAGAAGAGAGGGAAATTTCTCCCAGCAGCCTCAGGAGCAGTGGATTAAATCTCCACAAACAACCTGATGTACCCTGCATTGTGGAATACCTGAATAGACAACAAATCATCCCAGATTGAGGAGGTGGACTTTGGGAGCAACAATATATATGTATTTTTTTCCCTTTTTCTCTTTTTGTGAGTGTGTTTGTATATGCTTCTGTGTGTGATTTTGTCAGTATAGCTTTCATTTTACCATTTGTCCTAGGGTTCTCCCTGTCCATTTTTGTTTTTTTATTCTTTTTTTTTAATTACTTAAAATTTTTTCTTAATATTTATTTTTTATCTTTATAATTTCATAAGTTTATTTTATTTTATCTTCTTCTTTCATTTTGTTCTCCCTTACATTCTGAGCCATGTGGAGGACAGGCTTTTGGTGCTCCAGCCAGGTGTCAGGGCTGTGCTTGAGGTGGGAGAGCCAAGTTCAAGACACTGGTCCATAAGAGACCTCCCAGCACCACATAATATCAAATGGTAAAACTCTCCCAGAGATCTCAATCTCAACGCCAAGACCCAGCCACACTCAACAACCAGCAAGCTACAGTGCTGGAAACCCTATGCCAAACAACCAGCAACAGGAACACAATGCTATCCATTAGCACAGAGGCTGCCTAAAATCTTAATAAGGCCACAGACACTCCAAAACACACCACCAGATGTGTACCTGCCCACCAAAAAGACAAGATCCAGCCTCATCCACCAGAATACAGGCACTGGTCCCCTCCACCAGGAAGCCTACACAACCCACTGAACCAACCTTAGCCACTGAGGATAGACAACAAAAAACCGGAAACTACAAACCAGCAGCTAGTGAAAAGGAGACCCCAAACACAGTAAGTTAAGCAAAATGAGAAGACAGAGAAACAAATAGCGGATGAAGGAGCAAGGCAAAACCCACCAGACCTAACAAATGAAGAGGAAATAGGCAGTCTACCTGAAAAAGAATTCAGAATAATGATAGTAAATTTGATCCAAAATCTTGGAAATAGAATGGAGAAAATACAAGAAAAGTTTAACAAGGATCTAGAAGAACTAAAGAGCAAACAAACAGCTATGAACAACAAAATAAATGAAATTAAAAATACTCTAGAAGGGAACAATAGCAGAATAACAGAGGCAGAAGAATAGATAAGTGACCTGGAAGATAAAATAATGGAAATAGCTACTGCAAAGCAGAATAAAGAAAAAAGAATAAGAAGAATTGAGGACAGTCTCAAAGACATGTGGGACAACATTAAACACACCAACATTCAAATTATAGGGTTCCCAAAAGAAGAGAAAAATAAAGGGACTGAGAAAATATTTGAAGAGATTATAGTGGAAAACTTCCCTAATATGGGAAAGGAAATAGTTAATCAAGTACAGGAAGCACAGAGGGTCTCATACAGGATAAATCTAAGGATAAACACACCAAGACACATATTAATCAAACTGTCAAAAATTAAATACAAAGAACAAATATTAAAAGCAGCAAGGGAAAAAGAGCAAATAACAAATTAGGGAATCCCCATAAGGTTAACAGCTGATCTTTTAGCAGAAACTCTGCAAGCTAGAAAGTTGTGGCAGGACATATTAAAAGTGATGAAGAAGAAAAACCTACAACCAAGATTACTCTACCCAACAAGGATCTCATTCAGATTTGACAGAGAAATTAAAACCTTTACAGACAAGCAAAAGCTAAGAAAATTCAGCACAACCAAACCAGCTTTACAGCAAATGCTAAAGGAACTTCTCTAGGCAGGAAATACAAGAGAAAGAAAAGACCTACAATAATAAACCCAAAACAATTAAGAAAATGGTAATAGGAACATACATATTGATAATTACCTTAAATGGAAATGGATTAAATGCTCCAACCAAAAGATATAGAATGGCTGAATGGATACAAAAACAAAACCCATACATATGATGTCTACAAGAGATCCACTTCAGACCTAGGGAAACATACAGACTGAAAATGAGGGGATGGAAAAAGATATTACATGCAAATGGAAATTAAAAGAAAGCTGGAGTAGCAATTCTCATATCAGAAAATATAGACTTTAAAACAAAGACTATTACAAGAGACAAAGAAGGACTCTACATAATGATCAAGGGAATATTCCAAGAAGAAGATATAACAATTGTAAATATTTAAGCACCCAACATAGGAGCACCTCAATTCATAAGGCAAATACTAACAGCCATAAAAGGGGAAATCGAAAGTAACACAATCATAGTAGGGGACTTTATCAGCTCAGTTTCACCAATGGACAGATCATACAAAATCAAAATAAATAAGGAAACACAAGCTTTAAATGATACATTAAACAAGATGGACTTAATTGATATTTACAGGACATTCCATCAAATAACAACAGAATACACATTCTGCTCAAGTGCTCATGGAACATTAGATCATAATTTGGGTCACAAATCAAGCTGTGGTAAATTTAAGAAAATTGAAATCATATCAAATATCTTTTCTGATGACAACAATTTGAGACTAGATACCAATTACAGGAAGAAATATGTAAGAAATACAAACACATGGAGGCTAAACAACACACTACTAATTAACCAAGAGATCACTGAAGAAATCAAAGAGGAAATCAAAAAATACCTTGAAAAACATGACAATGAAAACACGACGACCCAAAACCTATGGGATGCAGCAAAACCATTTCTAAGAGGGAAGTTTATAGCAATACAATCCTACCTTAAGAAACAAGAAACACCTCAAACAACCTAAACTTACACCTAAAGCAATTAGAGAAAGAAGAACAAAAAAATCCCCAGAGTTAGCAGAACGAATGAAATCATAAAGATCAGACCAGAAATAAATGAAAAAGAAAAGAAGGAAATGATAGCAAAGATCAATAAAACTAAAAGCTGGTTCTTTGTGAAGATAAACATAATTGATAAACCATTAGCCAGACTTATCAAGAAAGAAAGGGAGAAGACTCAAATCAATAGAATTAGAAATGAAAAAGAAGTAACAACTGACACTGCAGAAATACAAAGGATCATGAGAGATTCCTACAAGCAACTATATGCCAATAAAATGGACAACCTGGAAGAAATGGAAAAATACTTAGAAAAGCATAACCTTCTGAGACTAAACCAGGAAAAAGAAGAAAATATGAACAGACAAATCATGAGCACTGAAATTGAAACTGTGATTAAAAATCTTCCAACAAACAAAAGCCCTAGACCAGATGGCTTCACAGGCGAATTCTAACAAATATTTAGAGAAGAGATGACACCTAGCCTTCTCAAACTCTTCCAAAATATAGCAGAGGGAGGAACACTGCCAAACTCATTCTATGAGGCCACCATCACCCTGATACTAAAACCAGACAAAGGTGTCACAAAGAAAGAAAACTACAGGCTAATATCACTGATTAACATAGATGCAAAATCCTCAACAAAATACTAGCAAACAGAATCCAACAGCACAGTAAAAAGATCATACACTATTATCAAGTGGCATTTATCCCAGGCATGCAAGGATTCTTCAATATATGCAAATCAATCAACATGATACACCATATTAACAAACTGAAGGAGAAAAACCATATGATCATCTCAATAGATGCAGAGAAAGGTTTCAACAAAATTCAACACTGATTTATGATAAAAACCCTGCAGAAAGTAGGCATAGAGGGAACTTTCCTCAACATAATAAAGGCCATATATGACAAACCAAAGCCAGCATCGTCATTAATGGTAAAAAAATGAAACAATTTCCTCTAAGATCAGGAACAAGACAAGGTTGCCCACTCTCCTCACTATTATTCAACATAGTTTTGGAAATTTTAGCCACAGCAATCAGAGAAGAAAAAGAAATAAAAGGAATCCAAGTCGGAAAAGAAGAAGTAAAGCTGTCACTGTTTGCAGATGACATGATACTATACATAGAGAACCCTAAAGATGCTACCAGAAATCTACTAGAGCTAATCAATGAATTTGGTAAAGTAGCAAGATACAAAATTAATGCACAGAAATATCTGGCATTCCTATATACTAGTGATAAAAAATCTGAAAGTGAAATCAAGAAAACACTCCCATTTACCATTGCAAAAAAAAGAAAAAAATATCCTGAGAAAAACCTACCTAAGGGGACAAAAGTCGTGTATGCAGAAAATCATAAGACAGTGATGAAGGAAATTAAAGATGACTCAAATAGATGGAGAGATATACCATGTTCTTGGATTGGAAGAATCAACATTGTGAAAATGACTCTACTACCCAAAGCAATCTATAGATTCAATGCAATCCCTATCAAACTACCACTTTCACATAACTAGAACAAAAAATTTCACAATTTGTATGGAAACACAAAAGACCCCAAATAGCCAAAGCAATCTTGAGAAAGAAAAACGGAGTTGGAGGAATCAGGCTCCCTGACTTCAGACTCTACTACAAAGCTACAGTAATCAAGACAGTATGGTACTGGCAGAGAAACAGAAAGATAGATCAATGGAACAGGATAGAAAGCGCAGAGGTAAACCCACGCACATATGGTCACCTTATCTTTGATAAAGGAGGCAAGAATATACAATGGAGAAGAGACAGACTCTTTTATAAGTAGTGTTGGAAAACTGGACAGCTACATGTAAAAGACTGAAATTAGAACACTCCCTAACACGGTATACAAAAATAAGCTTAAAATGGATTAAAGACATAAATTTAGGGCCATACACAATCAAACTTTTATTGGAAAATATAGGCAGAACATTCTATGACATACATCACAGGAAGACTCTTTTGGACCCACCTCCTAGAGAAATGGAAATAAAACCAAAATAAACAAATGGGTCCTAATGAAACTTAAAAGCTTTTGCACAGCAAAGGAAACCATAAACAAGGTGAAAAGACAAACCTCAGAGTGGGAAAACAATTTGCAAATGAAGCAACTGACAAAGGATTGATTTTCAAATTTTACAAGCAGCCCATGCAGCTCAATATCAACAAACAAACAACCCAATCCATAAATGGGCAGAAGATATAAATAGACATTTCTCCAAAGAAGTTATCCAGATTGTATATAACAGACACATGAAAGAATGCTCAACATCATTAACCTTAGAGAACTGCAAATCAAAACTACAATGAGATATCATCTCACACCGTTCACAATGGCCATCATCAAAATATCTACAAACAATAAATGCTGGAGAGGGTATGGAGAAAAGGGAACACTCTTGCACTCTTGGTTGGAATGTAGATTGATACAGCCACTATGGAGAACAGTATGGATGTTCCTTAAAAAATTAAAAATATAACTAACATACAACACAGCAATCCCACTTCTGGCCATACACCCTTAGAAAACCATAATTCAAAAAGAGTCATGTAACAAAATGTTCATTGCAGCTCTATTTACAATAGCCAGGACAGGGAAGCAACCTAAGTATCCATCCACAGATGAATGGATAACGAAGATGTGGCCCATATATACAATAGAACATTACTCAGCCATAAAAAGGAATGAAACTTAGTTATTTGTAGTGAGGTGGATGGACCTAGAGACTGTCATACATAGGGAAGTAAGTCAAAAAGAGAAAAAACAAGTACCATATGCTAACACATATATATGGAATATAAAAAAAAAAAGTCATGACGAACCTGGGGCAAGATGGGAGTAAAGATGCATACAACCCTACTAGAGAATGGACTTGAGGATACGGGGAGGGTGATGGGTAAGGTGGGACAAAGTGAGAGAGTGGCATGTACTTATATACACTACCAAACGTAATATAGCTAGATAGTGGGAAGCAGCTGCGTAGCACAGGGAGGTCAGCTCAGTGCTTTGTGAACACCTAGAGGGGTGGGATAGGGAGGGAGGGAGATGCAAGAGCAAAGAGATTTGGGGACATATGTATATGTATAATTGATTCACTTTGTTATAAAGCAGAAACTAACACACCACTGTAACAAAATTATACTCTAATAAAGATGTTAAAAAAAAAAGAAAAAGAAAGCTGGAGTAGCATACTCATATCAGATAAAATAGACTTTAAAATAAAGAATGTTACAAGAGACAATGAAGGACACTACATAATGATCAATGGATCAATCCAAGAAGAATATATAGCAATTATAAATGTATATGCACACAACAGAGGAGCACCTCAGTACATAAGGCAACTGCTAACAGCTATAAAAGAGGAAATCAACAGCAATACAATAATAATGGGGGACTTTAACACCCCACTTACACGAATGGACAGATCATCCGAACAGAAAATTTATAAGGAAACACAAGCTTTAAATGGCACAATAGACCAGATAACTTTAATTGATATTTATAGGACATTCTATCCAAAAACAGCAGATTACACTTTCTTCTCAATTGTACACAGAACATTCTCCAGGATAGACCACATTTTGGATCACAAACCAAGCCTCAGTAAATTTAAGAAAATTGAAGTCATATCAAGCATCTTTTCTGATCACAACACTATGAGATTAGAAATCAATTACAGGGGGGAGAAAAAGGTAAAAACACAAACACATGGAGGCTAAATAATACATCACTAAATAACCAAGAGATCACTGAAGATATCAAAGAGGAAAAAATACCTAGATACAAATGAAAATGAAAACATGATGATCCAAAACCTAAGGGATGCAGCAAAAGCAGTTCTAAGAGGGAAGTTTATAGCAATACAATCCTACTACATGAAATAAGAAAAATCTCAAATAAACAGTCTAAACTTACACCTGAAGGAACTAGAGAAAGAAGAAAAAACAAAACCCAAAATTACTAGAAGGAAAGTAATCATAAAGATCAGAGGAGAAATAAATGAAATGGAAACAAAGAAAACAATAGAAAAGATCAATAAAACTAAAGGCTGGTCTTTGAGAAGGTAAACAAAATTGATAAACCTTTAGACAGACTTATCAAGAAAAAGAGGGAAAGGTCTCAAATCAATAAAATTAGAAATGGAAAAAGGAGATGTTACAACAGAAAACACAGAAATACAAAGCATCCTAAGAGACTACTACAAGCAACTCTATGTCAATAAAATGGACAATCTGGAAGAAATGGACAAATTCTTAGAAATGTACAACCTGCCAAGGCTGAATCAGGAAGAAATAGGTAATATGAACAGACCAATCACAAGCACTGAAATTGAAACTGTGATTAAAAATCTTCCAACAAAAGTCAAGGACCAGATGGCTTCACAGGGGAATTCTATCAAACATTTAGAGAAGAGCAACACCCATTCTTCTCAAACTCTTCCAAAATATAGCAGAGAGAGGAACACTCTGAAACTCATTCTATGAGACCACCTTCACCCTGATACCTAAACCAGACAAAGATTCAACAAAAAAAGAAAATTACAGACCAATATCACTGATGAATATAGATGCAAAAATCCTCAACATAATACTAGAAAACAGAATCTAACACCACACTAAAAGGATCATACACCATGGCCAAGTGGGATTTATCCCAGGGATGCAAGTCTTCCTCAATATACAAAAATCAATCAATGTGATACACTATATTAACAAATTGAAGAACAAAAACCATATGATCATCTCAATAGATGCAGAAAGAGCTTTTGAGAAAATTCAACATCCATTTATGATAAAAACTCTCCAGAAAGTGGGGATAGAGGCAACCTATCTCAACATAATAAACGTCATATACAACTAACCCACAGCCAACATTGTTCTCAATGGTGAAAAATTGAAAGCATTTCCTCTAAGATCAGGAACAAGACAAGGATGTCCACTCTTGTCACTATTTTTCAACATAGTTTTGGAAGTCCTAACCATGGCAATCAGAGAAGAAAAAGAAATAAAAAGGAATCCAAATTGGAAAGAAGAAGTAAATCTGTCACTGTTTCCAGATTACATGATACTATACATAGAGAATATTAAATATGCCATGAGAAAACTACTAGAGCTAATCCATAAATATGGAAAAGTTGCAGGATACAAGATTAGTGCACAGAAATCTTTTGCATTCCTATACACTAAAAACAAAAGGCCAGAAAGAGAAATAAGGAAACAATCCCATCCATCAATGCAACAAAAAAAAAAAAAAATACCTAGGAATAAACCTACTTAAGGAGGTAAAAGACCTGTACTCAGAAAATTATAAGACACTGATGAAAGAAATCAAAGATGACACAAACAGATGGAGAGATATACCATGTTCTTGGATTGGAAGAATCAATATTGTGAAAATGAATATACTACCCAAAAAATCTACAGATTCAATGGAATGCCTATCAAATTACCAATGGCATTTTTTACAGAACTAGAACAAAAAATCTTAAAATCTGTATGGAGACACAAAAGACCCTGAATAGCCAAAGCAATCTTGAGAGAAAAAAAAACAGAGCTGGAGGAATCAGGCTCACAGACTTCAGACTATACTACAAAGCTACAGTAATCAAGACAGTATGGTACTGGCACAGAAACAGAAATATAGATCAATGGAACAAGATAGAAAGCCTAGAGATAAATCCACGCACCTATTGTCAACTAGTCTATGACAAAGGAGGCAATGATATACAATGAAGAAAAGACAGTCTCTTCAATAATGGTGCTGGGAAAACTGGACAGCTACATGTAAAAGAATGAAATTAAAACACTCCCTACACCATATACAAAAATAAACTAAAAATTGATTAAAAACCTAAAAGTAAAACCAGACACTATAAAACTTAGAGGAAAAATTAGGAAGAACACTCTTTGAGATAAATCACAGCAAGATCTTTTTTGACCCACCTCCTAGAGAAATGGAAATAAAAACAAAAATAAACAAATGGGACCTAATGAAAGTTAAAATCTTTTGCACAGCAAAGGAAACTGTAAACAGGATGAAAAGACAACCCTCAGAATGGGAGAAAATATTTGCAAACGACTCAACGTACAAAGGATTTGTCTCCAAAATATATAACCAGCTCATGCAGCTCAATATTACAAAAAACAAACAACCCAATCATAAAATGGGCAGAAGATCTAAATAGACATTTTTCCAAAGAAGACATACAGATGGCCAAGAGCCACATGAAAAGCTGCTCAACATCACTAATTATTAGTGAAATGCAAATCAAAACTACAATGAGGTATCACCTCACAACGGTTAGAATGGGCATCATCAGAAAATCTACAAACAACAAATGCTGGAGAGGGTGTGGAGAAAAGGGAACCTTCTTTCACTGTTGGTGGGAATATAAATTGATACAGCCACTATGGAAAACAGAATGGAGGTTCCTTAAAAAACTAAAAATAGAATTACCATATGACCCAACAATCCCACTACTGGGCATATACCCAGAGAAAACCATAGTTCAAAAAAACACATACTCCCCAATGTTCATTGCAGCACTATTTACAATAGCCAGGTCATGGAAGCAACCTAAATGCCCATTGCCAGACGAATGGATAAAGAAGGGGTGGTTCATATATACAATGGGATATTACTCAGCCATAAAAAGAACGAACTTAGGCCATTTGTAGAGACGTGGATGGACTGAGAGACTGTCATACAGAGTGAAGTAAGTCAGAAGGAGAAAAACAAATATTGTATATTAACACATATATTTGGAATCTAGAAAAAGGTACAGATGAACGGGTTTGCAAGGCAGAAGTAGAGACACAGATGTAGAGAACAAGCGTATGGCCACCAAGGGGGGAAAGCAGCAGGGGATGGTGGTGGTGGTGTGATGAATTGGGAAATTGGGATTGACATGTATACACTGATGTGTATAAAATGGATGACTAATAAGAACCTACTGTATAAAAAAATAAATAAATAAAATTCAAAAAAAAAAGTACACAAAGATTCAACACCATAAATGTACTCTTTCCAGCTTTCTCTCTCTCCACACTTTCCCTGAATTGTCTCTGTATTTTCCTGACCCTACATTCTGCTCCACCTGTTCCCTCTGCTTGGGGACATATCCACCTATCAAATTCCCATCCACTCTGCATGAGTGAATGCCCTTCAGTGTAATGTGAATACACAGATCCCCTGATGGCAGGGGAGGTAAACAGCCTTGACAGCTCCTGGATATCAGTCTAATAGATTTTGAATGATGTTCTCTCACTGAAGAGACTCTATACAGCACAACTTCAAGTCAGAAACCAGAGGACTGAAGATGCCTACTGATCAAGAAAAGTTATCCCATATTCTGGGCCCCTGATGTCTACTCCAGGTGGACTAAGATAAGAGTTGATTCCCAGGCATAGACCTTTCCTGATAGGTGCTTCCATTTATGAAGTCCTATGGGTGAGCTCTCACCAAAATATCTTCTGAATGCTTCCTCTCATCATCTCCACTGTATCTGGGTACCAGCTACACTTCCCCAACCTCTACCATCTTAGTCCTAGCCACCATCAGCTCCTACCTGAACTTGTCTGAACTACTGCAGCTGCCTCTCTACTAGTCTCTTTTCTTCCATTATAATCCTCCAGCCCAGTTAGTTCCACACAAAAGAATCAGAATAATTAAAACCTACTTATGGCTTCCCATTGCACTGATCATGAATCTAATTATAACTCTCATGATCTATTTTCTGCCAGCTTCTCTAATGTCATCTTATACTTCCATCCCTCTGCCCACTATCCTCCAGCCACACTGGCCTGTTCCTCAACATTGCAAGCTGTCTTTTTTTGTGGACTTCTCACTCACAGTATCTTCTGCTGGGAACACATTCCTCCTGCAGCTTCACCTGGTTGGTCACTTCTCAGCAAACAAAGCTCAACTCAAAGGTCACCTCTCAGAGAACTTCCCTGGCCCTGTTAGCTAATGCTCCTCTCTCTCACCATATCAGACCATTTTCTTCAGACCACTTAACCTTATTTGAAATTAATTTATTTTAATTGAGCACATCATTAGATATCAAGAAATTGCTGTTAAATGAATGAATTTAGCATAGTGATTAAGACTCAAGCTCTGGAGCTAGTCTTCTTGAGTGAGTCTCAGCTCTGACATTTGGCTTCTATGTATCTGTGGGCAAGACACTTAGTCTTTTTGTGACTCAGTTTCCTCATCTATAAAATGGGGATACTAATAGCACCTACTTTATAGGGTTGTTGTCAAGATTAAATAAGTTCATGCATGTGATAGAGAGGAACAGTGCATATGTGGAACATAATATCCACTCAGAAAAGTCAGCTCACAATTTAAAGAATTACATTTAAATTTCTAACCATGATTCAAGCTGAAAAGCATTTCAGTAACTACATAAGTTTATAAAATGCTTAAGGTTTTAGGTGGAACCAAAACACTTAATGATCATTATATGTAAAATTTTAGGCCCCTGAATTGTTAACACAAGCTGTCGTTCAGGATTCTAACTTTTTCTTCATTAATTTATCCAAGAAAATTTTACAGAATTATCATATGTAATAGTTTGCACTAGGTTCTAAAATGGATGGATTGAGCATAGACTTGAGAACAGATGTAAATGACATTTACAGTACAACGAATGGCAAAAACTATGAATCCAGAACCATGGGAACACTGAAGAGGGAGCATGGAGAAAGAAGCACCTATCCCAACTCTCCTTGAGAGTGGGGATGGGTGGCCAGGAAATGTTCGTGACCCTTGCAAGGCAGGCTCTAGCCTTGGACTGCTTGATATTTTGTGAGCACCTGTGGATTCCCCACTGCGGGCAATAACACAACACAGGGAACATGCAGTCACTTCATGAGTGCATAACCAGGAAAGAATGCAGGGATTTTTGTTCTACCCAGCAGCATGTGAATAAATATGCCACATGTATGTATTTACACAAATGCAGAATTATAGACTTGCTCCAGAGAGGGAAGGAGAAGAGTGTTGAAACCTGATGGCATATCAAGCATTTCCTGAGGGATGTTGTCTGTCAGTCTGTTTGTGCTGGCGGATTGGAAATCACATGTGGCTTTCAGTTGTAGAGAGGAAAAAGTATTTGCATATAAAACTGGGATTTCTTTTTTTTTTTTTTTTTTTTTTTGGGGCTTTCAGTTGTAGAGAGGAAAAAGTATTTGCATATAAAACTGGTTTTTTTTTTTTTTTTTTTTTTTTTGTGTGTGTAATGCTTAACACGAGCCACTTAAGCAATCATATAATATTTCTGGGCAAGTTTTTGAGCACAAGTTTCTGGAAGAGCTTCTGAAGGCCATCTTCTTGGATTTCCCTTTCTTTCCTGGCCCTGGCCCTCTGTCAGGGATGGGGTTTGTTCTAGCTGAACATCTCCTTCCCATTTCCCTATTGCAGGGAGATGACTGAAGGAATTTCTGGCCCCACCCACTGCCAGAACAGCGCACACACTGACACGAGCCTCAGGCTCTGCCTCCTACTTCTTGGAGGAAGGTGCACACCCCTTGAAAGTGTGGTTCTAATTTCCTCCAACAGCTTCTCTTGTAAACCATGCTCATAGAACGTTTTCAGTGAATAAAGTTCTCCACCTTGTTATAGGATTTGACCTAATAACGACTTATGTGATCTGAGAAGGGAAAAATCAGAATAGGAATATTCAAATCTTCATTCTGACAATAAGCAGAATGAATAGGTTTCTATAGTCAAAGCAAAGCTGAGAATTCATTACAAGAGAAAGAATGACCAGTGAAGCTGGCCTGTGAGGCTTAGGTGAACAACGCTAATCCTTGACCTCTCTGATGCGTGGGCAGTGCCACAGGTAGGGAGGTATAGTGCAGTGCAGATGTGCTCTGAATTAATTCATACAGGGAGAAGCCTCTCTTGTTAATAACACCCCTTATTCTGGTTTCTCATTATTATTATTTCCTAACAATGGTACCTGAAACAGCCACATTTATCATATAATAATATAATATACTTTTATATTAATATATAAGGATAAGCACTGTGAAAATGCCATTTTATCTATGAGAGGTAAATATAACAATGACTGATATTACTTCAGACTAACCTTCAGGCATATTTATTCAGTCAGTGAGGGCTTGGGACCCTGGGTGACTAAACTCAGTGGAAAATAAGATGAACAAACAACTTGGGGCCTTCATGGAGTAGGCAGCCAGGAGCGAACCAACATTCTGCAATCTTTCATACCACTGAACTCAGGGTTGTTAAGAATTGGGAAGAGTCTGAGATTTTGCCCTACTTGTAAGCTATCAAGAGACATGTGATTCCTGAGTGAGAGACAAAGGACTTTTTGACTCATGGAACAGCAGGAGCTGTTGAGTTTGCATTGTTTCTTCTTGTCACCCAGGTCTCATGGGGACAATACACGTGCAAGTGGGTTTTGGTCATATCTGAGTGACCCTGAAGTTAGCAAATTCCAATCTTCTGTAATAAGTTGTAAGCAAACTTGTCTAAACTTTGCCCCAAAGGAGATATTATCTTTATTATCCTGGACAGCAGACAAATCTGCTCTCTTCTCTGGAGTGAGACACTAGCTGTACCCTTCAAAGCTGTTCACTGGCATCCTTGAAAAGATAGCCTAGAACAGAAGATGGTCAATGTTTCTGTTTGCCAAATGTGCAGAAATTCCAGAGATCCATGGAGAATTATTTCCTAACAATGGTGGCAATATGTACTAGAAACAAGGCACATGGAGAGTAGGTGAATCAACCTCAGGCCAAATGCAGCTCCATCATTATTATTTAGCATCTTTCAAGGAAATTACTTAAATTCCCAGAATTTCAGTTTCCTCATCTATGAAATAGAGAGGATATTATCTATCATGTAGAGATACTATAAGAATTAAATAATTTTGTCTGCAAAGTACATGGTAACTATGTTTACATATGTATATTAAATGGGTAATATATAATATTATACCCTACATTTTAAATATAATGCCATATATTACTTTATTTTGCACTTCTTATTAACATAGATTACATTTTTGTTTTGGCTAATAAATCTAGTTAGCTTTGACCTGTGATTTAACTTGTTTATGTTGAACCCCGTAAAGACCCCTGACAAAAAGACAGGTTATCTGGGTTCCAAGCCTACCACAAACCAGCTGTATAGCTTCAGTGAGTAATTGAAGCTCACTGGTTAAAGGAGGAGTTTGGACAAAAATGAATGCCAGGCCTGAGCAATGGGTAGTGATGGCCTGGAGAGTGGTGCTGAGAAAAACTGTGAGCCAGTAACTAGGCTCAGTGGGAAAGCATGCCTATGATGAGCTACCATAACTTTGATGTGCAGCCACATCTTTGAGGTGCAGGCCTGGGCTGGAGGGGGTGGAAATGTGGTAGCATCCTTGCCTTTGCTTTGTATCTAACAGTTGCTAAGTTACTACATGTTGATTCATTAAGTGATGAATTGAATAACAAGGTTTCTGGAATTCAGTGTCAAGGATGTAAAACGTGGAGCCATGAATGATGGTCAGGGGAGGAGAGTGGCAAAGATCCACTTTACAATTTCATTTTGGGATGAGGAGAGGTCTTTTTTTAGTTAGGTCATGACCTCTAAGCCAGGTTAAGTACTTGTGGAAATTCCCAACTGTTATCAAGCTGTATGTGGAGCCCAGCCGGCTTTATTTCAAATGACCTGGTATGTTGATGCTGCCTCTGGTTTCTCCTGGGTTCCAAATTACTGCTATGAAACATCTGCTCAAGCCATTTAATGGACACAATTAAACAGTCCCAGAGGCTGACCTTTAGACATGGCAGTGGTTAATTGAGCCAAATGCCCTGGGGTCTGCCATCTTTGGCAAAGCCTTGCAAGTCCAATGTGGCTCAATCTTTTGTTTGGTTTCTCAGTATATCTTTCAAGGGGAAACCTTACTTCCAATCACACTAGTAGAAATGGCAAAAACCTGGGGATGAGACAAGACTGCTGAGGAAGTTCCAAGGTCTTTGTAACAAAAACAAAATCTTGGAAATGGCAAGTTTGAAGTTCATTCAAAATTGTCTGGCCTTATTAAATACTTTAACGAGTAGAACCAAGCTTTTGCTGGAAAAGGGAAGAGAATTAGTGACTAGAATTTAGTGTTTTCATCAATAATTCAATTAACTTTCAATTAATATTGAATGAATGACCAGTAGATAGCAGAGTGCTTCAGATACGAGGAGATAGACTTGGAAAATGGACCAGAATGTCAGTCCATAAGAACAGAGATAGTTTTTATTTGGTTCACTGCATTTCCCAAATGCCTAGAATGCTGCCTCATGTATAATTGATGATCAGTTAATAATTTTTGAATAAATGAGTGGACAAAAACTCTACCTTCATTGAGCTCACAATCTAGTAAGTACATGAAAAGATGTTTATCATTCGTGATGAGTTCTGTGAAGGAAAGAAGTGTTATGATGTCATGTGATAGAGACTGAACTGGGAGGGGAGGTGGTGAGAGATTCAGGAAAGCCTCTCTGACAGTTGTATTTGAGCTGAGAAACACATGACAAGGAGGAGCCCTCTGTGAGAAGACTGTGGGGTTGGAAAGGAGATTTCCAAGCAGACAACAGCAATAGGTAAAGTCCCTGAGGAAGGAAATATGTGTGTGTTACAGAAACAAGATGGTGAATGTGAAGAGGGACTATTAGTGAGGTCGGGAGTGGTGAAAGATTTAATCTCAGTGGCAGGAAGGAGCGCATGAAATACAGTCTCCTAATCTTGTTAGGTTGTACTCGACGTATTAGTCTGCCAGGGCCGTGAACAACTTACATCAAACCAGATGGCTTAAAACAACAGAAATCCATTTTCTCACAATTCTGGAGGCCAGAAGTCTGAAATCAAGGTGTTGGCAGTGTTGGTTCGTTCTGGAGGCTCTGAGGGAAAATCTGTCCTGTACCTCTGTCCTAGGTTCTAGTGGCTTTTGGTAATCCTTGGTGTCCTTTGCTTTGCACACACATCACTCCAGTCTCTGCCTCTATCTTCATACAGTCTTCTCCATGTTTCTTCTCTCTCTGTCTTCTCATCTTGTAGGATATTTGTCATTGGATTTATGGTCCACCTGGATAATCAGATAATCTAGGATGATCTCATCTAGATAGTCTTAACTTAGTTACATATACAAAGACCTTTCTTCCAAATAAATTTATATTCACAAGTTCTCAGGAGACATATATTGTGGGAGGGGAGCACCATTCAACCTGCTACACTCTATTTGCAATGGAAAGCCATTAGAGAGTGTTATGAAGAGGAGTGACATAAGATTTATACCTTTCTGGGTGAGAAGGCTAGAAGATCCTGGCGGTGAAAGATGAGGTGCTTGGAGATTGTCCCTTCTATGTGGAAGCAGGAGTGGCTGGAAAGTCTGAGTTGAGAGCTGGGCCAGGGTGTTAGTGTCAAGGCAATGTGAGAAACATGTCTGGGTTGAAATGGGGGCAGCGGCACCCAGGCAGCATCTCAGGCCCAGATATAGTTGGTCTAACATTATACAGATGTCAGGTCTTTGGCTGGAAATCAGTCAGGCCTTTTTCTTTTTATGCTCCTTATTGCCCCACTCATGGGTCCCAGCAGGCCTCCTTTTCCTCTGGGTGAGGTTGCACTGAGCACTCAAACTTGCTGCTTTTCTGCCTCACACATATTAGGGCCTGCCACTTCCTACACCGAATTTCCATCAATCTCAATGTTCTGCCACAAAAGACTGTGGAACTCTGGCTTCTTTTTGTATCACATTGCCCTTCTGGTAGGCTTTGGAGTCTCCAGTGTTCATTGCCTGTCTGCCACAAGCTGAGATTGCCATAGACAGGATAAAAGGTCCCCCCTTTTTCTAACTAAAAATTAGATCTTGGCTAGGAGTTTTTACTTTCCCCCTGTGGAAGCATTTCCAATAGTACCCATGGGTAGCTTCCTTTAGAAGAGGAAGGAAGAAAAAAAAACAACCCTACCATCAAGTAAATAGTATGGACCAAAACTTGTCTTTCACAATTTGCAAGCCTTTTCCAGAGGCATGGAAACAAAGGTGGGATTTATAACTGGGAATTAAATGTGGAATTGAAGCATTTATTTTCTTTCTTTTTTTAAATAGAAGTTCTATATTTTAATATAGTTTAACTTATTTTTTTATGCTTAATATTATTTTGGGGTCCTGTTTAAGAATTTTATCTACTCCAAGGACACAAAGATATCCTGTTTTTGTACAGTTTTGAAAGTTAGGTTTTCCTTCCAGTTTAATTGAGATATAACTGACATACAGCACTGTATGAGTTTAAGGTGTACGGCATAATGGTTTGACTTAATATATCATGAAATGATTACTACAATAAGTTTAGTTCACATCCATCATCTCAAATAAATATCAGAGAAAAAATAAAAACAAAGAAAAAGAAAAAAATGTGTTTTCCTTATGATGAGAACTCTTAGGATCTCCTCCCTTAACAACTTTCACATACACCGCACAGCAGTGTCTGAAATAGTTTCCTTTGGCAACCTTAATTACAAAGTCTTAGGTAGGACTACTGAGACTGACTCCTTGTCAGGCCAGCTGTGTAATTTGTGGGAGAGAAAGAGCAATCTTTTGTGGTGTAGCAAGAGTCTCAGTGCTCTGGGGAAATATGGACTTTTTCTGAAATTATGATTTTTCCTCTTTGCAGATTCCTTACATGGTGCAGAGGAGTCCTCAAATGATGAGTACTTTTGTTTTAACTCTTTTTCAGTTGCAAGTAATAGGAAAAAAGCTAGTCAAATAAGGAATTTAAATGAGTAATGTAATTGTACAGCTGAGGTAGTACAAGGTCCCAGGTGCTCAAACACGGGGTCTGGAATATAATTTCTTTCTGTTAGTTTCACTCTCTCTATGCCGATCATACTTAGACAATTCTCACTTCATGGTGACAACCAGGACACCAGACGTCCCACTCCACAGCATTGTCATTCCTTCTGACTGACTTATCCTGGACCACTACTTCTGTCTAGAGGATGGCAGTGTTGACTGACTGGGCTAGAGTCTCCCGGCTTCCCCTGGAGCTATGAGTGATGTCAGCACTATAGGAAATGCATAGACTAAGAGGCGAGAAGAGTGATTTCTCAGAAGGAAATCAGGGTGCTGTTAACAAAATGAGGGAATGAACATGATGAAGAAAAATACTAACAATAGCAGCAGGCATATGTCCGTTCACTAGCTGGATGACCTTGGGCAAACTGTCCAGACCTTGTTCCTGTTTCTTCATCTCTAAAGTGGACATAATGATATGTGTACCTTCTTTGCAGAGTAATTAAGATTAGGTAAGTCAATAACTATGAAGCACATAGAACAGTGTTTGGCCACATCTGCATTAATTTTATTGTTCACTTATTTATTTTTAATGGGAACATTGTCCCTGCTGAGTTTTACATAGACAAAAGTCAAGCTATTTATTTTATTGAGCACATCTAAGCCAGAAAGACATTGGAATTCGTATCGATGCACACAGGACCAGGGAGCAAACAGACATTTCAAAAGGGAGATGAAATATATCCTGATTCCCACCACTTATTACCATGTCCATTGCTGCCCGCTTTGTCAAACCACATAATCACTCAGTGGATTTCTGAAGCATTCTCTTCTCTGATCTCCTGGCTCTGCTCTTAACTCCACACAGTCCAATCCCCACATCACAGACCAAGTAATATTTCTAAGGTATATATCTCAAGCTGAGTATCTTCTAGTGGTTCCCCAATAGAAACCAGAATGCATGAACCTCAGTTCCTAATTTGCATGGCCTGGTCCATTTCTACTTCTATAACACTGCTTTGCTGTGCCCACGGTCCTTCACTTTGCAGCCTCCTTCTGTGTCTCACACGTGCCAAGCTCATTCTCATCTCTTTTTAAAATGCTCTTTCCTTAGATCTTCAAGTGACTGTTTCCATATCACCATTCTGATCTCAAACTGAAGGCCAGCTCCATGAAGATACTTTCCTTACCAGCAAAGTATTTTTCCTCCCTGCTTCAGTAATTGTCTATATTATTTTACTTCTTCTGTACCTCTTAATACTTGAATTTGTCTTATTTACTTTTTGATTCCTTCTTCCAGAACAAAATTTTTGAAGAGGTGAAAAGGTAGTGAAGAATTACCTAAGACAGGTATAGAGAATGAGCTCATGTTTGGGGCTGCTTTCCTGGGATATTTGCCCATACCTGAGAAGCCAGCTGAGAGTTTGAGAGTTTCAACAAAAACCCTGCCAGTATGTGAGTCACAGAAACAGAGAGAATCCCCTTGCTTTGTGTTGGAGCTCTGAAAACTGCACAACAGGAGTAAGTGTGAAATGGAAGAGACAACAGTTCAGCTTTAAGACATCTTTATCACTGAAATTGAATTGAGGTCATTGTTAGAGCCCCTAAGTGTTCTGTAGACACAAATGTAAATCTGATCTAGAGAAAGATATTATCCTAGGCTTCAAAATATTTCTTTGAACAATTTTTTTGAATACAATTTCAATCATCAATAAAAAGTAACCAGGGATATAAAGAAACATGATAACAAGAACAAAAATCAATAAGGAAAATCAGACAATAGGAAAAGATTCACAAGAGTTCCAGATATCTGAGTATGAGACACAAACTTTAAAATAACTTTTCTATGTTCAAAGACATAAGAAAAGATTAAAAACTTCACTAGAGAATGGGAAACTATTAAAAAAAGAAACAAAACTAAAAATTAAAGTACTTAAAATTAAGAATTCAATGATTAGATTTAACAGCAGATTCAGCTAGAGAGAGAATTAGTGGACTGGAATATATGGCAGAAGAAAATGAGAGAAAAATGGATGGAAAATACAATAACAAAAGTAAGAGGCATAGAGGTTTAACTGAGTAGACATAATATAATGCAGATGGAAGTCCCTGGAAGACAGGAAATATAATGGACCAAAACTTCTCACCTTAATTACTGGGTCTCTCTGCTGTCAGGTTGGTTCCTACTTCCATCCATAACACTGCCAGAGTGAGGATTTTAAAGTAATACCTTAGTGCTTAAGAATATTGATTTTAAGTTTTGTCTTCATCACTAATTAAATGTATAACTTTGGTCAGGATCTTTAATCTCTTTGAGCTTCAATTTACTCTTCTGTAAGTGGTTATAATTACATCTAGCTCCCAGGCTTACTTTAAGAATTTAGGTAAGCTTATATGTCTATATTTATCTATCTGTATAGCTATCTACATATCCATGTAGGTAGATAAATATAGATATATAGCATTTGGCATAATAAATAGTAAATAAATAAATAAATAAATAGCAGCAGGTTATCATTTGCTATTATTCATATCTAAACCCCTGCTTTCACCCAACTTCTTGTCCATGACAAGCTGCTTTACATCCAGGGTATTTGTGTGTGTGTGTGCGTGTGTGTGTGTGTATATATATATATATATATATATATATATATATATATATATGTATTTTTATATATATATATATATATATATATATAATTTTATATATATATATATATCCATATGTATATGTGTATATATATGTATATACCCATAGGTATATGTGTGTATATATATATATATACCCATATGTATATGTGTGTATATATATATATATATATACCCATATGTATATGTGTGTGTATATATATATATACCCATATGTATATGTGTATATATATATATATATATACCCATATGTATATGTGTATATATATATATATATATATAATTTTTTATGGAAAATTTTTTATTTCTTCCCCTCAACCCTCAAATTTTATGTCAACCAGGGTCCCTTTCTCTATATTGGTGGTTCTCAATCTTGTCTGTAATCAAGCTCATCTGTGTTTTATATAAATACAGGTGCCAGGGTTCTACCTAGAAATTCTGATTCAGAACATTTGGATATTTACTTTTTACAAAAAATTTCCCCATGCATGTCTGAATGATAATCCAAATTATCTACTGTGATCTATAGAGTTTCTTTGGGGGCACAGTTTCTTTGAGTGGTCTCAAACTGTGCTTCTTTTCCTCCAGCACCAGTAGAGACCCAAGTCACATTTACAGCCTTGGTTTTCTCTGTGAACTTTCTCCCGAGTTCCAGTCTTACACCCACAGCTGCCTTATATGCTCAGAAAAATGCTCACACGTTACATAAAATCTCCCCTCCATCTAATCTTCTCTTTTTTCTATATTCTCAGTGTCAATAAATGGCACTGTAATCCATCCATTAAGTTAACAATTTAGACTTGAATGTTATTCACAATGTAATGTAATTCATAAGTAACAATAACCTCACAAGAACTTTGTAACTTTTATGGGGAAAAATATTCACCCATAATCTCACCTGTTATATGCTTTGTTCACAATGTGGTATACATTTTTTAAATTGAGAATTAGAGTGTTTCTATGCTTTCTTTCTAAAATAAGTCAATTCATTGCTTTCGAAAATGTCAGATTCCTAGGCCAAGTATAAATAAAATTTTATATATGATAAATGAGCTACTAAAATTAATTTGGAGGTGATGGCTTATTCAATAACTGATGTTGGGATAAATGGTTAAGCATTTGGCAAAAATTTTAAATCATATTCCTCTCATACTCTATACTGTAAAAATATTTCAGATGAATTAAATATACAAACGACAAAAATTCTAAAAGTTAAATATAGCTGCTCTGGGCTGGGAAAGTTCTTTAAAGAATGATACTAAATTCAAGAGTCTTAAGGTAAAGAGCAGATAAATTTGACCACATAAGAATTAAAACAAAAAAATTTGTTTAATGAAAATCATTCAGCAACAAAACAACAATAGGCTGGTAAATACTCAACATATATGACTATGCTCTTTAAGATAAAAAGAGCTCATATATGAAAAACATGTATATCACAATAGAAATGAGACAGGCTGGGACCTGGGACCCTTTGCTGTAGTGCTGAAATGCTTGCACCTGGACACACCACTCCTTGAGCAACAAAATACAAAGAAACTATATGGAACTAAAATTAACTATGTGCATGCGCAGTTGCGACAAATTCTGGACAAAAGATTCAAAGAGACCAAAAGATTCAAAGAGACCAAAAAACCCAGCTGCCAATTTTGGAGAGCCTGGAGCAAAAGCAGGAGGTCGGGAGCAAAGGCAGGGTACTGCGCATGACCCCTGAACACAGTGCCACCTAAGGGGTGGACAAACCACCTAAGCCATCCCTCTGGCGTGACCCCTGGACACACTCTCATCGTCACCCCATATAAGGAACAAGCTCGCCCCCACTCAGGGAGTGAGCAAGCAAGGGAACCTGTTGTTTGTTCTTGCTAGCCCCTGCTTCAGCAGGCACCCCAATAAAGCCTTGCCTGAATTTCTTGCCTCTGATCAATTTCTATTGATTAAGGAGGCCAAGAACCCTGGTTGGTAACAGAAATATGTGAGGAGTAGAATATACAAAATATATAGTCAGATAATGAAATATATATGCAAAATATATAGTCAGATAGGAAAAATATTACAATTGATATAATATTATTTATCAAATTAACAAAGATAAAAAATGGGACAATAACCCTGTGTACGAGCAACTGTCAATTGCTGTAATCTTTTGGTGGACATGTAAATTGATACAACCTCTCTTAAGGGCAATTAGACATTACACATCAAAGGTTAAGACATATCAATCTTTGATCGTGCAATTTGATTTATGGGAATTTACCTAAAAATAACTGGTTAAGTGAACAAAAATATATGCACAAGAATATTGATCAAACTTAGCCTTTTTTCATTGAAGTATAATTGATTTACAATTAGTATATTAGCTTCAGGTGAACAACTTAGCGATTCAATATTTTTATAGATTATACTCCATTTAAAGTTATTACAAAATAATGGCTATATTTCTCTGTGCTATACAATATATCCTTGTTGCTTATTTATTTTACACATAGTAGCCAGTGTCTCTTAACTTAAACTTAGCTTTTAATATCAAAAATATGAATAATGTACTTCAATTAAAGATTAGAAAAATGTTTAAATTAAACAATATACAAGCAGGAATAATAATTTTATAGACATGAAAAGAATATAATAAAAGAAAGACGCAAATAGTGGTGGTTTGATTCCTCTTTAGAAAATAATAACTGTGATATATTCTATAATGTTCCCAATGGTTTCCTTTGTACAGCGGTGTTATATAAAGGTTTTATTGCATTCTATTGCAGTCTACATTTTCCTTATTTTGTCCAATGAACATGAATTATTTTATTATTAGAAAGAATAATAAATGTCTTTACCAGAAAAAATAAAGTTGAAGCTCATCTTGGAATCTAGATCTTATTTTTGTTGTAATGCTGGTAGGCAGCTAAAAATTTAGAATATTGTTCCATCAGACTGCCCTAAACATATGTGGACAGGATAGAAAGGTGAAAACCCAGTTAAGCTTCAAAGTTCCATTTAGTTTTTGTGCTCACTTTCTAGAAAGAGAAAAGGCAAGGCAAATGGAAGATGAACTGATACATATATTGATTGTTTAATATGTGACAGGTATAGTGTTAGGTATCTGACATGCTTAGTCATTTGGTGGTAGGAATGTAGTCACATTTAGGAAATGGGCATTGCCTGCTACCTAAGCAGAAGAAATTAACTCAAAATCCAGAAATGATTTTCAGTAACTACCAACTGGAGTCAAAATAGAATCTCTGCAATCAAATTTTTTAAAAGGCTTATTATCATATTTATCTAAAGGTGGCATGTGTTTTAATTGGCAATTAAGGCCTGGGGATGACATCTGGGAACACGGGCAGGTGGAATGCCAGAGAAAACCACTTATTCTTTTAATCTGGACCCCAGGAATTGCGCAAGGTGTGTGTCAATTTCCTTAGGAGAACCCAAGTCCTTTAGTTGTGTTTTAATCTAACCTGTTCACTTGACACATCTATTCTAATTTGTATTACTTTGCAAATTGCTAAAAATATGAAAATACTAGTGATTGCCTCTCATTAATATTCAGGAGCCTCCTGTGAGGGAGATAAAACTCAACAGCTGGCTTTTCCCCACCTAGGCTCACAAGAGAATTATCTAAGTTGCCTCACAAGTTATTCATAGTTGTGAAGAAGACCCAAATATAGAATAATGCTTTCTTAACTTCAGTGGCATCAACCACAGCAGACAGAATAGAGTTAAGTGAAAAGTTGACAAAATATTTTTCTTCATTGAACTTGCCACCTCTTCTGACCTACCCCATCAGTTGTAGATGTATTTTGGGCAGTAGCTTCCCCAGCCTTTGAACACTAGAAGCCATAAAACCAAATGACCTGAAGCAAAACAAAAACTTTTTTGAATCTTGTCTTCAAATCTGCAAGTTGAGGGGAATGACAATACATACCTCACATGACTCTAATGAGGATTAAATGAGATAATCAGGGAAAAGTAAATCAAAATTTAATTTCATTTTCTCCAATAATATTGGCAAAAATTTAAAAGACTAGTCAAATATGAGCTTCTCAACACTCTTTTTTTTTTTTTTTTTTTTTTTTTTTTCCGATACGCGGGCCTCTCTGTTGTGGCCTCTCCTGTTGCGGAGCACAGGCTCCAGTCGCGCAGGCTCAGCGGCCAT
>NW_006770175.1:936984-940432 GCF_000442215.2 Lipotes vexillifer
GGCATGTGGGATCCTCCCGGACTGGGGCACGAACCCGCGTTCCCTGCATCGGCAGGCAGACTCTCAACCACTGTGCCACCAGGGAAGCCCTCAACACTTTTGAAAATTTTTTTCTCCCATCCTCCCTACCTCCCTCCCTTCCTCATAGTATACTTTGCTGTTTTTCAACAGTAATTCTGAGTCAGATTATATTTGACCCTCTTTAAATTTTTTGAAGTCCCTTTTTGCCTACTGAGAAGAGCTAAGGTCCTTAATAAGGCATTCAAGACCACCCATACTCTAGATGATCTGATTAAGGGATACATGATGAGCACAGAAAAGATTTCAGAGAAGTAATGAATAAATATATAGGCAAATGATACAAGTTTTTGTAGGCATTTTGTTATCTATACAATGCTTACTCCTTCTGTATTCTGGGATCTCACTGCTGTAATTTGGTAAAACTCCATGCAACCTGTGATGGAGCCTGATAGAATTTCACAACCTTCTCACACAAGGCATTTCCTCTTATACCATAAGCTTTATATGGAATTGGCATCCACATCACTCTCCCTTGTTTATTCCACTATCATAGCCCATTTAATAATTATTATTTTAATTATTATTAAAAGATAAATGCCTCATTAAAATCTAGGCATTTGATAATTGTTATTTGAGTAAAAACATCAATATTAAAGCACTGTCTTATTCGTGTACTTATTTTGACGCATGACTATCTGGAATGGCAACATGTAAGAATTGTGAACTTTCTATGTGCCAGACTGTGTTCTAGAGTCTGAGTGACAACAGTGAATAAGATTTCTGCTTTTTTGTACTATTGCCTGCGTGATTCTTTTTCATTTCCTTTGGCAATCATGTTTTCCTTTGGGGGATGGAAATCTACTTTTAGACTACATGTTTGGGTAAATTTTTTCCATACCTGAATCTGGAAGGTGGGAGGCATTGAAGTAGTATTGGACAATTGGGACATCATATGCCCCTAGGTGCAGTGATAGTCAAAGATGAGCATGGGACCCAAGCCAAGAAAATCATGCCTAAACCCAGGATTTATAATGGAGACACAGGAAAGCTTGTTTGCTTTTCCATTGGACTTGAACTTGGGGGGATTTAAGCCTGAAGCTGCCAATGGGCCACTAGGTGAAATTTGAGTATAAAGCCAACATTAAGGAGAGAAGAATGGCAAGATAGAGAGAACCTGCACCCTAGTTACTGTATGAGGGCCAGAACCAAGTCACACCTGAAGCCAATAATGCCTCAGGGGGTTTCCATTAATGATCCAATAAATTCCCATATTTGCTTAAGCAGATTTGTTATTTTTGTTAAGTGTGTGATTTGATTCCCAGAGTTCCAATACTGGGACTAACTTAGGTTTAACTTAGATTGTTAAAAGTAGTAGATTGTGCCATTTCTTTAAGCATCTGGCAAGGAATTAAAATTAGCTATAATTTTTCCAATGCCTATATTCACAAAAATCTAGGGAAATTGCCATGAATAGTTAAGAAAACCTTGAAAGAGTTTTAACTCTTAATCAAAAAGCTTTTTTTTTTAATGAATGCAAATATTTATTGTTTCCTGTATGCAGAAGATGTGTCAAGTGTCTTTCAATGGAGATAGGCTCAGATATGCCTTTATAATACAAAGAAACATCCCTTGGTTCTTACTGTGACCACAATAATCATTGGTATAAATCGTTAATGATTGCTCGTTGTCCTAATAATCTTTATTCCAATGTCATTAGTAAGGTAGTCCAACAAAAACAGGAATAATACTTAGGGATAGGTTCAGGCTGTAGAGTTGAGAGGGCTGTTTTCTTTTGACCACAGGCAGAATTCATCACTCACTCATCCTGAATGTTTGTTCCTACTCTGCACATGGAACATATTTAGTACCATCATCAAAGTAATCACCATCTGTATAATCAATACGAGATCATATTCACTCAAGGTGTTGAATGCTATCATTGTCTTCTAAGAACTTATGCTGTGTACTTAAAAAGCAATATTGTATACTGAGGATAATTTCAGTAAGCTGCACTAATGTAAATGGGCTAATATCTGTAGAAAAGTGTAGTCAAATGATACATCATATTAATAAAGAAATATTTAACTGTGTTCATCCTTTGTGATTATGATTAATGAGGTGACTTTCAGAATTTAAAAGGGAAGATCATTTAAGAGGGAGGACAATTATAACATCACTGTCTTCTAAGGATGATTTTGAAAGGTATTTGGAGAAGGGGATGAAAGCTAATAAGAATATAATTTTAATAATCGAGTCTAAGATGACTGGGACCCCATCCGGTATACCTACCAAGTATTCAGGTGGCGTCTAAAGCCACAACTTGTTTAAATGATTTGACAAAATTGAAAAACTTGATCCAAAATATGTGCCCACTTAGGAAAGGCACTTCAAGACACAGCGGAAGAGTAAGACATGGAGATCACCTTCCTCCCCACAAACACATCAGAAATAAATACGTCTAATGTGGAACAACTCCTATAGAACACCTACTGAATGCTGACAGAAGACCTCAGACTTCCCAAAAGGCAAGAAACTCCCACATACCTGGGTAGGGCAAAAGAAAAAACAGAGACAAAAGAATAGGGATGGGATCATCACCATTAGGAGGGAGCTGGGAAGGAGGAAAAGTTTCCACACACTAGAAGCCCCTTCGCGGGCGGAGACTGTGGGTGGTGGAGGGGGGAAGCTTTGGAGCCGCGGAAGAGAGCACAGCAACAGAGGTGCGGAGGGCAAAGCGGAGAGATTTCCGCACAAAGGATCGGTGCCGACCAGCACTCACCAGCCCAAGAGGCTTGTCTGCTCACCCGCCGGGATGGGTGGGGCCTGGGAGCTGAGGCTCAGTCTTCGGAGGCCAGATACCTGCTTGGGGTTGGCTGCGTGAACACAGACTGAAGAGAGTTAGTGTGTTACAGATAGCCAGGAGGGAGTCAGGAAAAAGTCTGGAACTGCCTAAGAGGCAAGGGACTATTGTTTCGGGGTGCGAGGAGAGGGGATTCAGAGCACTGCGTAAACGAGCTCCAAAGACGGGCATGAGCTGCAGCTATCAGCCCGGACACCAGAGATGGGCATGACACTCTATGGCTACTGTTGCAGCCAGCAAGAAGCCTGTGGGCAAGCACAGGTCACTCTCCATAACTCCCCTCCTGGGAGCCTGTGAAACCCGCCACTGCCAGGGTCCCGTGATCCAGGGACAGGTTCCCCAGGAAAACACACACTGCACCTCAGGCTGGTGCAACGTCATGCCGACCTCTGCCGCCTCAGGCTTGAACCGAATTCCGTACCCCTCCCTTCCCCTGGACTAAGTGAGCCAGAGCACCTTAATCAGCTGTTCCTTTAACCCCGTCCTTTCAGACAGGGTACAGACATTCTCAGGTGACGTACAAGCAGAGGCGGGGCCAAATCCAAAGCTGAACCGCAGGGGCTGTGT
>NW_006770175.1:940442-1012824 GCF_000442215.2 Lipotes vexillifer
GAACCCCAGGAGCTGTGTGAACAAAGAAGAGAAAGGGAAATTTCTCCCAGCAGCCTCAGGAGCAGCAGACTAAATCTCCACAATCAACTTGATGTACCCTGCATCTGTGGAGTACATGAATAGACAATGAATCATCCCAAAATTGAGGCGGTGGACTTTGGGAGAAATGATATACATATTTTTTCCTTTTTATCTTTTTGTGTGATTTTGTCTGTATAGCTTTGTTTTACCATTTGTCCAATGGTTCTGTCCGTTTATGTTTTGTTGTTTGTTTTAATTTTTTTTATTTTTAATAATTATTTTTTATTCTAATGATTTTTTCTTTCTTTCTCTCCTTTCTTTCTTTCTTTCATTCTCTCTCCTTTCTTTCTTTCTTTCTTTCTTTCCTTCTTTCCTTCCTTCTTTCTTTCTTTCTCTTTCTTTCTTTCTTTCCTTCCTTCCTTCCTTCCTTCCTTCTTTCTTTCTTTCTTCCTTCCTTCCTTTCTTTCTTTATTCTTTCTTTCTTTCTTTCTTTCTTTCTTTCTTTCTTTCTTTCTTTCTTTCTTTCTTTCTTTCTTTCTTCTTTCTTTCTTTCTTTCTTTCTTTCTCCCTTTTCTTCTGAGCTGTGTGGCCAACAGGATCTTGGTGCTTTGGCCGGGTGTCAGGCCTGCAACTCTGAGGTGGGAGGGACGAGTTCAGGACATTGATGCACCAGAGACCTCCCGGGTCCACATAACATCAACTGGCAAAAGCTCTCCCAGAGATCTACATCTCAACACTAAGACCCAGTTCTACTCATTGACCAGCAAGCTACAGTGCTGGGCACCCTATACCAAACAACTAGCAAGAGAGGAACACAACCCCACCCATTAGCAGAGAGGCTGCTAAAATTATAATAAGGTCACAGACACCCCAAAACACATCCCTGGGTGTGGTCCTCCCCACCAAAAAGACAAGATCCAGCCTCACCCACCAGAACACAGGCACTGGTCCCCTCCACCAGGAAGCCTACAGAACCCACTGAATTAACCTTAGCCACTAGGGGCAGACACCAAAAACAACAGGAACTATGAACCTGCACCTGCAAAAAGGAGACCCCAAACACAGTAAGTTAAGCAAAATGAGAAGACAGAGAAACACATAGCAGATGAAGGAGCAAGGTAAAAACCCAGCAGACCAAACAAATGAAGAAGAAATAGGTAGTCTACCTGAAAAAGAAGTCAGAGTAATGATAATAGAGATGATCTGAAATCTTGGAAATAGAATGGAGAAAATATAAGAAACATTTAACAAGGACCTAGAAGAACTAAAGAGCAAAACAACATTGATGAACAACACAATATATGAAATTTAAAATTCTCTAGAAGCAATCAATAGCAGAATAACTAAGGCAGAAAAACAGATAAGTGACCTGGAAGATAAAATAGTGGAAATAACTACTGCAGAGCAGAATAAAGAAAAATAATGAAAAGAATTGAGGACAGTCTCAGAGACATATGGAACAGCATTAAAAGCACCAACATTCGAATTATAGGGGTCTCAGAAGAAGAAGAGGAAAAGAAAGGAACTGAGAAAATATTTGAAGAGATTATAGTGGAAAATTCCCTAATATGGGAAAGGAAATAATCAAGTGCAGGAAGCACACAGAGTCCCATACAGGATAAAAACAAGGAGAAATACACCAAGACACATATTAATCAGACTATCAAAAATTAAATACAAAGAAAAAATATTAAAAGCAACAAGGGAAAAGCAACAAATAACATAAAAGGGAATCCCCATAAGATTAACAGCTGATCTTTCAGCAGAAACTCTGCAAGCCAGAAGGGAGTGGCAGGACATATTTAAAGTGATGAAAGGGGAAAAACTACAACCATGATTACTCTACCCAGCAAGGATCTCATTCAGATTTGACAGAGAAATTAAAAGCTTTATAGACAAGCAAAAGCTAAGAGAATTCAGTACCAACAAAACAGCTTTACAACAAATGCTAAAGGACCTTCTCTAGTCAGGAAACACAACGTAAGGAAAAGACCTACAATAACAAATCGAAAACAATTCAGTAAATGGTATAGGAACATACATATCGATAACTACCTTAAATGTAAATGGATTAAATGCTCCAGCCAAAAGACATAGACTGGCTGAACGGATACAAAAACAAGACCCATATATATGCTGTCTTTAAGAGACCCACTTCAGATCTAGGGACACATACAGGCTGAAAGTGAGGGGGTGGAAAAAGATATTCCATATAAATGAAATCAAAAGGAAGCTGGAGTAGCAATTCTCATATCAGGCAAAATAGACTTTAAAATAAAGGCTATTACAAGAGGAAAAGAAGGACACTACATAATGATCAAGGGATCAATCCAAGAAGACAATATAACAATTGTAAATTTTTATGCACCCAACATAGGAGCACCTAAGGAGCACATAAGGCAAATGTTAACAGCCATAAAAGTGGAAATTGACAGCAACACAATCATACAAGAGGACTTTACCACACTACTTTCACCAATGGACAGATCATGCAAAATGAAAAAAAATAAGGAAACACAAGCTTTAAAGGATACATTAAACAAGAGGGACTTAATTGATATTTATAGGACATTCCATCCAAAAACAACAGAATACACTTTCTTCTCAAGTGCTCATGGAACATTCTCCAGGATACATCATATCTTGGGTCACAAATCAAGCCATGGTAAATTTAAGAAAATTGCAATTATATCAAGTATCTTTTCTGACCACAACAGTATGACACTAGATATCAATCACAGGAAAAAAAATCTGTAAAATATACAAACACATGGAGGATAAACAATACACTACTTAATAACCAAGAGATTACTGAAGAAATCAAAGAGGAAATCAAAAAATACTTAGAAACAAATGCCAATGAAAGCACAGTGGCCCAAAACCTATGGGATGAAGCAAAAGCAGGTCTAAGAGTGAAGTGTGTAGCAATACAATCCTACCTCAAGAAACAAGAAACAGCTCAATAAAAATCCTAACATTGCACCTAAAGCAATTAGAGAAAGAAGAAAAAAAAACCCCAAAGGTAGCAGCAGGAAAGAAATCATAAAGTTGAGATCAGAAATAAATGAAAAAGAAATGAAGGAAAAAATAGCAAGGTTCAATAAAATTAAAAGCTTGTTCTTTGAGAAGATAAACAAAATAGATAAACCATTAGCCAGACTCATCAAGAAAAAAAGGGAGAAGACTCAAATCAATAGAATGAGAAATGAAATAGGAGAAGTAGCAACTGAAACTGCAGAAATACAAAGGATCATGAGAGATTACTACAAGCAACTAAATGCCAATAAAATGCAGACCCTGGAAGAAATGGACAAATTCTTAGGAAAGCACAAGTTTCGGAGACTGAACCAGGAAGAAATAGAATATACAAACAGACCAGTCACAAAAACTGAAATTGAGACTTTGCTTAAAAATCTTCCAACAAACAAAAGTCCAGGTCCAGGTGGCTTCAAAGGCAAATTCTATCAAACATTTAGAGAAGAGCTAACACCTATCTTTCTCAAACTCTTCTAAAATATAGCAGAGAGAGAAACACTCCCAAACTCATTTTACCAGGCCACCATCACCCTTGTACCAAAATAAACAAAGATGTAACAAAGAAAGAAAACTACAGACCAATATCACTGATGAATATAGATGCAAAAATCCTCAACAAAGTACTAACAAACAGAATCCAACAGCACATTAAAGCGTCATATACCATGATCAACTGGGGTTTATCCCAGGCATGCAAGGATTCATCAATATACGCAAATCAATCAATGTGATACACCATATTAACAAATTGAAGGAAAAAAAACATATGATCATCTCAAGAGATGCAGAAAAAGCTGTCGAGAAAATTCAATGCCCATTTATGACATTCTCCAGAAAGTAGGCATAGAGGGAACTTACCTCAATATAATAAAGGCCATATGTGACAACACCACAGCCAGCATTGTTCTCAATGGTGAAAAACTGAAAACATTTCCATAAGATCAGGAACAAGACAAGGTTGCCCACTGTCACCACTCTTATTCAACACAATTTTGGAAGTTTTAGCCACAGCAATCAGAGAAGAAAAAGAAATAAAAGGAATCCATTCAGAAAAGAAGAAGTAAAGCTGTCACTGTTTGCAGGTGACATGATACTATACGTAGAGAATCCTAAAGATGCTATCAGAAAACTACTAGAGCTAATCAATGAATTTGGTAAAGTAGCAGGATACAAAATTAATGCACAGAAATCTCTTACATTCCTCTATAATAATGATTAAAAATCCAAAAGAGAAATTAAGGAAACACTCCCATTTACCATTGCAACAAAAAGAATAAAAAACCTAGGAATAAACCTACCTATGGAGAAAAAAGACCTGTATGCAGAAAAGTATAAGGCACTGATCAAAGAAATTAAAGATTATACAAACAGATGGAGAGATATACCATGTTCTTGGATTGGAAGAATCAACATTGTGAAAATGACTATACTACCCAAAGCAATCTACAGATTCAGTGCAATCCCTATCAAACTGCCAATGGCAATTTTCACAGAAGTAGAACAAAAAATTTCACAATTTGTACAGAAACACAAAAGACCCAGAATAGCCAAAGCAATCTTGAGACAGAAAAACAGAGCTGGAGGAATCAGACTCCCTGACTTCAGAATATACTACAAAGCTATAGTAATCAAGAAAGTATGGTAGTGGCAGAAAAACAGAAAAAAAAAATATCAATGGAACAGGATAGAAAGCCCAAAGATAAACCCATGCACATATGGTCACCTTATTTTTGATAAAGGAGCCAAGAATATACAATGGACAAAAGACACGCTCTTCAATAAGTTGTGCTTGGAAAACTAGACAGCTATATGTAAAAGAATGAAATTAGGAAACCCCCTAATACCATACACAAAATAAACTCAAAATGGATTAAAGACCTAAATGTAAGGCCAGACACTATCAAACTCTTAGAGGAAAACATAGGCAGAACACTCTATGACATAAAGCACAACAAGATTCTTTTGACCCTACTAGTAGATAAATGAAAACAAAAACAAAAATAAACAAATGGACCTAATGAAACTTAAAAGCTTTTGCACAGCAAGGAAAAGCATAAACCAGACGAAAAGACAACCCTCCAAATGGGAGAAAATATTTGCAAACAAAGCACCTGACAAAAGATTAATCTCCAAAATTTACAAGCAGCTCTTGCAGCTCAATATCAAAAAAAACAAACAACCCAATCCCCAAATGGGCAGAAGACCTAAATAAACATTTCTCCAAGAAGATATACAGATTGCCAACAAACACATGAAAGAATGCTCAACACCACTAATCATTAGAGAAATGCAAATCAAAACTACATTGAGGTATCACCTCACACCAATTAGAATGGCCGTCATCAAAAAATCTACAAACAATAAATGTTGGAGAAGGTGTGGAGAAAGGGGAACCCTCTTGCACTGCTGGTGGGAATGTGAATTGGTTCAGCCACTATGGAGAACAGTATGGAGATTCCTTAAGAAACTAAAAATAGAACTACCATATGACCCAGCAATCCCACTGCTGGGCATATACCCTGAGAAAACCATAGTTCAAAAAGAGTCATGTACCACAATGTTCATTGCAGCTCTATTTACAATAGCCAGGAAATGGATGCAACCTAAGTGTCCATCCACAGATGAATGGATAAAGAAGATATGGCACACATATACAATAGAATATTACTCAGCCATAAAAAGAAAGGAAATTGAGTTATTTTTAATGAGGTGCATGGACCTAGAGTCTGTCATACAGAGTGAAGTAAGTCGGAAAGAGAAAAACAAATACCGTATGCTAACACATATATATGGAACCTAAAAAAAAAAAGTTCATGAAGAACCTAGGGGCAGGACACGAATAAAGATGCAGATGTAGAGAATGGACTTGAGGACACAGGGAGGGGGAAGGGTAAGCTGGGTTGAAGTGAGAGAGTGGCATGGATTTATATACACTACCAAATGTAAAATAGGTAGTTACTGGGAAGCAGCCGCATAGCACAGGGAGATAAGCGTGGTACTTTGTGACCACCTAGAGGGGTGGGAGGGAGATGCAAGAGAGAGGAGATATATGTATATGCATAGCTGATTCACTTTGTTATAAAGCAGAAACCAACACACCATTGTAAAGCAATTATACTCCAATAAAAATGTTTAAAAAAATACGTGCCCACTTAGGAGTCTATAGTGAGAAGTTTAATGCCATGGTCGTTACTATATATTTTTAAAATATTGCTGTCTTGAATATCTTTTTGTTGTTGTTGTTTTACTATTTCCAAGTCTGGAAGAAGTAAATTGTCAAGTTATATTAACATTTTCACATGATGAAATATGTAGATGTAGTGTAATTGTTGTAGATTGTAGAATCAGAATATATTGATTGAACATGGTGAAGGCCTGATATTTGAAACTTTTGTCATGTAACTATTTTTGAAATAAATTTCCTGATTGGTTTTCATCAAAAGAGCTGAAGACCCTTTATTAAAAGTGCTTTTGTGTACATATTTGTGCAGGTAGTATATGCATGTAGAGTTGTGAAAATAATTCTAGAAAAGAAGGTGTGGTCACAGACAATTGAAGGTAAAAGAAGGAATATTCATGTGCATATTTTGTCATGCAATTTACCAGCCATTTTGCCCTTTAGTTCTCACAGTGAGTTGTGTATCAAAACCCTCATCTTACAAATGAAAAACTGAGACTAGAAAGAAGATAAATCGCTTACCCAAAGGCCCATAGATAGAAGAAATAGAATCAGGAATCAAATGCAAGTCTCTCTAAAGCAAAGCTCACTTTCTAATCTTTCTAACCTTCTAATTTTTTCTAATCTTTCTCCTTTCTAATCTTCTACCATATTATACTGTGCACTTCCAGATTCTTGTGGCCAGTATGTGCATTTCCTATTCTGCTAGTTCCTTCACCTTCTTAACAGTTCTGATTCATATTCTGCAAGGAACTCTCTATAGAGTTGATCTCTATTTCTTCGTAATATTCCATTGTTGGAGATCTTTGAAACAGTGTCAACTGCAAATGCTCTATCTTGACAGCTGTGACACAGAAAACTCAGAATATTTAAGAAATAATAATAGTAATAACACTGGCTAAACTAGCTAAATCTTTAAAACCCTTACTGTATGTAAGTCATTAGAATAAGTGCTTTACCTTAATTATCTCAGTTAATCTTCATAAAAATCACACAAGTTAGTTACTATTTTAACCCATTTTTAAGGATGAGAAACCTAGTTTAAGTAAATTCATCAGGACGACACAGTAAATGGTGAAAAGTAAATGTTTCCATATGGAACTTGTGTAAAAAGGCAAGGATTGTTCTTACAAGTTTCACTGTTGTGGCCTCTCCCTTTGCGGAGCACAGGCTCCGGACGCACAGGCCCAGCCGCTCCGCGGCATGTGGGATCTTCCCGGACCGGGGCACGAACCCGTGTCCCGTGCATCGGCAGACGGACTCTCAACCACCGCGCCACCAGGGAAGTCCTGTTCTCACAAGTTTTGTCTCATTGGAGGACCCATCTCTTTGTATTAATAGTTACCTCTGCTAGGGACATTTGGGAGGTCTCCCACAGTTTCATTTATTTCTCCACTCAAAAGAAACAAAATTTATTTCAAATATTCTGCAACTGTTTAGTTCTTAGCAATTTTCAGTGTCTAAGAAACACATTTTATTTCTAGTTTCTGAAACATTGGGTATTTGAAAGTTGTTTGGTTCTTGAAGATTAGTTTCCAGTTATCACCATAAGACAATTGTGTCACCTTAGAAATTATTTTTAAAAGATATGCATTAAGATGATGTTTCAGTTTGATTTGTGAAGGATTGGCATTTGAAAATGTAATAGACGTTCCAAAGATGACTTGATTTTAAAATGCCTCATTGAGAAAGGGAGAACATTTGAACTAGAAAGGGAAATTTGGCACGTGTGAGTTGTTAGCTGGTAAAAATAGGTGTCTAATTCTGGAGGAATCCATTATTAAGTGCTTCATAGTGAGAAAATAGAAATACAACATCCCACCACCGTTTGTGTCTGATATTTTTCAGTGGCTCATAATGCTAATTTTGATGTAGAAAGTTGGTTTTCAACAATAAGCAACAGAAGCTACTTTTTCCTATCTTCTTACTCTCAGGATTTAATTCTCCACACTGCCAACCACAAAACATGCACACACACACACACACACACACACACACACACACACGCAAAGTAATAAAGAGAGGTTGGAAGAAATGCAATTCATGTTTGCAGGTCTAGATGGACCTTTCTGCCTTAAACAACTGAAGGCAATGCTGCTGAAGAAAGTGGTCTTGCATTCATATATATTCTTTTTAAGATACAGGTAATTAAAAGTTCTAGAACTTTACATAATGCTGTGTAAAATTTTTAAACCCCCTCCTTCCACAGGAGAACACTGGAAGAGCCCTAAGATTTTCTTTCAAGAAACATCATATTAATATTCTTGTGTCTTTGAGATTTAACATTTCATATTCTTTCCTCTGCACCTTTTATTGTTCCTGTTTACCGTGCACCTGAAACACATTGTGTAATTGGCAGAGAGCCCAGATTTTCCATTTAGGAACAGTTTGAGGATTTCACTTTTTCTTCTTCCTTTTTTTTTTCCCAAACAGCAGGTGCTCTACATTGTAAACAATGCCAGTCACCATAATATTATTAGCTTTTGAATTTTTATTACATTCTTGCCTCCCTACATATTTTAAACTTCAGTGTAAGGAATTTTTGGCACCAGCTCAGCAAGCTTCTTATTTCATAAGGAAGGTAGATTCCAGTGAATAGAGTGGTTCATTGTCATTTATAATTAGAAAGTATAAGATTTACCTAATCATAAAATCACCCAATATTTTCAGGTTTGTTTCTAATTTTCTAAGCAATACATTCACATCTGTCCCATGCAGAATGCTAATTCCCTTTTGGTTGCATTAGTCTTACAAATGTTTAACCCTTTTCTTACCCATTATTTAAATATAACTCTCTTCTGGCTAATCTTTACCATGAAGGCTGTGGTTAAAAGCTAGTTATTTTTGTTTGTTTTTTTAAACACTTCTAAATGGTCAAAGCTCATCAGAATCAATGCATTCAGTTGAGTTATTTTAGCAGTCAATGTGTATCACTGCATGATGGATTTAACTTCAGCAGTCAGCATGGAATAAGGAGATGGCTGAGGTGATACAATTGACCATGCTGGTTGCCAAATGTAATTTATTATATTCCCAGCAATGGTGACCAAACACCAGGTACAGAAACTGTGTTTTTCACATAGCAAGTGCTCAATAAGTATTTGCTAAAAAAACAAATGACTCAAAAAATTTCCCCATTGTCCTCAGAAGTTAAAATGTTATTACCTATATACATATATTTATGAAAATTTTGTGGAAAAGTTTAGTTAAAAAATCATTTCAGGGCACTCTTTGAAATACTGAAATGAATCAGCCAGTTAGTTGATACAGCGTAAGAAATGCTGTGTGTAGACTGATGAAAACCAAAAATTTATTCCCAACCCTAAATCTGGATTTTCGTTTCATTTTCTGAGACGAATTTTAAGATAACACTTAGCATAAATAATATTTAGAATTTTTCTTCACAGGTTTTGAGAAACTTTCCATTAGCTGCCCAAAAGGGAAAATAATCAAACTATTTTATTTCTACAGCTATGATATTTCCCTCTAAACTGCATTTAGAGTTAACATTTTTTCCAGATCACTTCAATAAGTGAAAACCCAACAGAGAACAGATGTAATGTAAGAGCAATAAAGGAAGAAAAAAATTAAAAATCCTTTGTTCTCCCTGCAGTACATCCGTAAATCTATTAGCATTATTTTCCTTTCTTTCTCTCTCTCTCTTTTTTTTTCATCCCAAGCCAGATCTCAAGTTCTTTGAAGCAACCCTTAATCAAGCTCCCCAAAGGCCTACGACTGCATGCAGCAATTTCTCCCCTGCTCTCAGCACAGATGTTTCGAGCACATTCCATTACACCTACATGCCATTACAGCTAATGGCTTATTCTGATGAAGAAAGCTGCTTTCTGCTCAGTGCAGCAAAGGGGAAAATTTCCTCCTGTACAGTTCAATCCCTGCAACAATGAAATGTGAGGGCAGGTGGTACAACAGAACTCTCTAATGTTAATTACATACTGTATTACCCCCAAATTTGGCTGGTCATTAATTATGCTAATTTACCTTACTGAAAATTAGCACCATCAATGTGAACATTTGAGCAGATTATGGCAAAATGTAGTCTATCATAGTTTGCTTGTAAGCCTGAACCTTCTGATCCATCCAAAGAGAATATTACTGTTCTTGGATACAGCAAACTTAAGAAATGGGTTATGGCTACACTTGGCCCCCCTCAGGGTAAATATCCTGATTTTTCAGAAAAATAGTATTCAAAGGAAGCAATTTCTTCAAGTCCTGACTAGCAATGAATTTATTAATTTTTTCAAATTGCTAAATACAGAAAAATAAGTATAAAATCTAAAACATTGGAGAAGATAAAGCTGTGTACTTTGCACTGAATAAAAATCATAGGTATTATTTTGGGAGCAGAATGAGTAGAGGAAAGATGGAAAATAAAACTTTGCTGGCAATGTGTGAAGTTTTCATGCTGTGGAGTGTAGTGATTTTCTTCTATACATTTTTCATAGAGTCTTGATAAACAGAGATGAACATTGTCTTTAACAGCTCCTACAGTTATAGATTGTATTTTGTTATTTATTACTCCATAAAAAATTAATGTCTCCCTTCCAACTAAAGTTCAAGTTTTACCACATTGATCATAAGTTTAATAAAGTGTGCAAATCAGATTAGGCTCACTTTCCATATGAATTAAATAAGTACTATTTCTTTCTGGCCTGTTGAAATTGATTGGATTTCAGAAGTAAATATAAAATCTTCTCTATGGAGTGAACAGTCTCCCTTTCCTCTTCAAGGCTGCTGTTTCCTTCTATCCATCTCCAAGAAGCCATCATCATATTAACATAGATGACAATCTGGCAAGGAGGTGCTGATCAAAGATAAATTTCACACTCGCACTTCGCATTTTCTAATTACACCATCTGTGTCAGACTCTTTCGTGGCAGTTCTGCTCAATCTGTCAAATGCTGCGTGCCTATGGGAATGCAGAGGAGCTGAGAAAATCTTCTTGTCTCCCCCCACTCTCCCAGCCGATCCATCACCCCCAATCGGAGCTGGGCAGATATATTAGTCTAATTGGGGACTGGAATGAAAGTTCCAGGTTGCATGGGAGATGAGGTGTTTGGGGGATGCAAGACATGAGATTGCAGTTTGAATCATATTACAGGGTCTGCCCTAGCTTGTCTCAGAGCAGGCTGAGAACAAGCCATGCATGCGATATCAGGATGGGAGGGGGGAAGACGAGAGAACAGTTTTTAAAAGAATCATGAATGAGAAAGTGTCTCCTTTCATTTCTCTCTGTTTCTTTCAGGCACATTAAGGATAAATGATTGTGAACAGGCACTGATGGGCAGTGCTCATTCTTTTATTATAATGTTATAAAACATAAGTATAAGGAGTTAAGCACAATGACCCAGCTGATATGGTCAGGTCTAATCTAATCAAGGCCAAGCAAATAAACCTAAGAGTTCTTCCTAAATAACAGAAATTAGTTCTTGTGAAATGTACATGATACTCACAACTGGACACAATAGACTAAAAACAAGAGACAGAGAAGACTGCTAGCTACTCTAATAAGAAGTTCTCAAATATATATTAAACTTTAAGATCTACTTTGATTTCTTCTTTCTTTTAATTTAGAATGACAAAGTCCATGAAATACCAAAGAAAAATGAAATGATGGACCTTTCAAACTAAAGCCATGGCATAGCTAACTCGTTCTAGTTATTGATTTCTCTCTGCCACAGGTCACTGCATTTAAGTCATGTTGCAACGGATGCCAAGGTAAGCCAATAAATGCAGTAACTCATTTTTAACTCTTCAAGGGTGTACTCTTGTGTGGGTTTACCTAAAAATGGTACTGCTATGAAACCAAAGGAATCAATCATTTCTTTTTTTTAAAATATATGCAGTTCTTGTGCTAATACTACTTCTGTTGCTCTTGAGAAATTCGGAATCATATTTTTATCCTAGTCATTCTCAAATGAGAAGGTCTATGGTGAAATGGAAACAGGAAAATAATGAGAGTTAAAGAAATTTGACTCTAGACCCATCTCTGTTAATTACTTCTCAGACTCTGTTTTCTATAAACTTTACTCTTTCCTTTCATACATTTGAGGCACATGCATGTGAAAGCATGTTAAAGATTATAAAACACTTCAAAAATTATAAGGCCATCTTGTTCATGCATTTATGTATTTATGTCTCAAATCACATGGTATTTCAAGTTATAGTTGATTGGAAAGATTTCTTCCCAAATACACCATGCTAATGTCCAGCTGCAGAAGTAGGACCTCTCATGCACTCATTTTGTCCTATAAGAAATTAATTCTGTGTTCATTATTCTCTATCTTGCATATTGTCCATGATCACAAACTTGTTTATTAAATAACATTGGTACATTTAATATTCACAAAGAAGGGAAACGCTATGTGAGTCATTGAGTAAACCAGGCTGATGGTGCTGACGTGATTGCATTTGCAGGGAAGGAGACCTCCTCAATAACCTGTACCTTTAGTATTTCCTTGCTTCTGAAAATCAGGACTTTGCCATCAAATACTTAGGCAAACTTTGTAGTTTTACTTGGATTCTAAAAATTTTTCTTTTCAAGTAATGGACAAGGTGACCTCAATACGGACTATTGCTAAATGACTTCATCGTGAAAACATTAAGTAGATAAAACTTAAGCCTCTGCTTACAGAAACTATCTTCTTCAACTATGATAATAAATCCATAGGAAAACTGACCTTATGGGTTTTATTGTTTCCTGATTTATTAAGATGCAATATCATCAGCTCCTTCTCTCTCTCTCTCTCTCTCTCTCTCTCTCTCTCTCTCACACACACACACACACACACACACACACACACACATCAATCTATCTATCTATCTATCATCAATCATAATATGACTTGAGAATTCAGAGAAAATATAAGAGAGTGTATATAGATAACCAAGTTAAAGCCCAGAGACTGGACACTAAAGCCCAGAGACAGGAAACACTAAAGAAATCTATCCTTTTGATTAAAGAGTAGAAAAATGAGGAGAAAATTAAAAACAGTATTCAATTTCACATTGCTCATGGTAAGAAAGTGTCCTTTATTTCAGCCCTAAGCATAGGCATCTTTGAGGATTCCACTTAGCAAATGTTATCATTGAATTACTCAATCACTCCACTTGCTAATTCAATTGTGAGTAGCATTGGATATTAGCAGAGGTGGATGAAATTTGTTCTTAACTATTGCCATGCAACAGTGTCCAATGTCTCAAATCCTTCTTGAGTCTTCTCTATTCTCATGAATTTCTAGACAACTGAAAATAAAATGTTCATAAATCCAGTATGTTTTTAGAGAAAGTAAATGACCACTTCCAGCATTATTTGCACAACTGTACATTTCTGGAGTAATGTACTTCTCTCCATTTTGCTTAAAGAACATTGGTTATAAAATAGGTAAATACATGTGTCCTGTTATAAAGGAAAATATTCCGACTTAAAACTGAGCTATGGGGCTTCCCTGGTGGCGCAGTGCTTGAGAGTCCGCCTGCTGATGCAGGAGACGCGGGTTCGTGCCCCGTTTCGGGAAGATCCCACATGCCGCGGAGCGGCTGGGCCCGTGAGCCATGGCCACTGAGCCTGCGCGTCCGGAGCCTGTGCTCCGCAAATGGGAGAGGCCACAACAGTGAGAGGCCCGCATAACGCAAGGAAAAAAAAAAAAAAAAACTGAGCTATGTATGTGATGCTTTTCTTTACCAAACTTGGAAGAACATTTTACCCTCCTCATATGTGTGTGTGTGTGTGTGTGTGTGTGTATATATATATATATATATATATATATATATATATATATATATATATATGATAGATTTTTAACAGCTCTAAGATATATACAATACAGTTTCAGGTTTGGAAATACTCATGTATTAAATAAAAATCTCTGTAGAGCCCACTATAGTACTTTATCACAGGCACTTGCCAAACATGCGATGATTTACATCTTTTCCAAATTCACAGGTAAAATTAAGACTCTAGTTGATAATTTGATGAACCAAAAGGATGTAGAACCTTGGGGAAGTCAATAACAATTTCTTAACCATTCACAGTCACTTCCACAATTTGGTATCTGCCCCAACAGCCCCTTTCATGTTGTGTTTCCATTAAGCACTAAGAGCTAAAAATAAAGTAATTATGTCACAACTTTGTAATGCAATCCAAGGAATCATACATTCTTATTTCAGTAATGCTTCTATGTATAAATATTTCAAGAATAAAGACTATTTATGTGCTCTCTGGCTCACTAAAACTCAAAAACTCAAAGTATAATATTTACGAAAAAGAAAAGTAACATTTTGGGCCAGTATTCACAGAGCTGTCTCCTAGATAAGGCATTAAGGATGGGAAACCTCCAGCTTCACCTCCATCATCCTGGAAACTAAATGGAGAAAAGACTTACTGCCAATTCTGTCTCATCTTGCTTGCTGTCCAATTCCACCCCCAGCAAGCTAAGTTTCACACCCCACTTAGAGCATGCTTGGAGGGGCCCCCAAAGATTTGGAAGTAGGCTCAAAGCTTATCTTGACTCTCCAGACATCAACAATGTGAAAAATGGGATTTTAAAAATAATGTTTCCTGTCCTTCCTGCTTCTGGTCAAGCCAAAATTTCCATAGGGATTGTTTTCCTCATGGAATTTTGGCACTTCCTCTGTAAGGCACATCCAGAATCTGGACATACAGAGGGACATGGAAATTGAAACTGATTGAAAAGTCCCAAATCGGGACCACAAACAATGTTGGGGGAGTACATTTAAAAAGGCTAGAATCCACGAGAACATTGACCATATGAGCACAGTTTCACTGATGATATAACTGATGCCCAGCCAACACTCCATGATTCATTGTCAACACAGGTCTTTAAGTCAGAATATATGGGATGTCCACATAGACTTACAATTATCAACTTTTTTTTTTTTTTTTTTTTTTTTTTTTTTTTTTGTCTCACTGTCGTGGCTTCTCCCATTTGCGGAGCACAGGCTCCGGACGCGCAGGCCCAGCGGCCATGGCTCACGGGCCCAGCCGCTCCGCGGCATGTGGGATCCTCCCGAAACGGGGCACGAACCCGCGTCTCCTGCATCGGCAGGCGGACTCTCAAGCACTGCGCCACCAGGGAAGCCCACAATTATCAACTTTTGATTCAGTCTAATCTATGTGGGAAAAAACTTTAAAAATGCTCCTTACAATTAAAGACTGCTGACTTAGCACAAACAAGACAGATTGGCAAGCTGAAAGAATAGTAAACACCGATAGGAATGTAAATTGATACAGCCACTATGGAGAACAGTATGGAGGTTCCTTAAAAAACTAAAAATAGAACTATCATACACCCATGCAATCCCACTACTGGGCATATACACTGGGAAAACCGTAATTCAAAAAGAGTCATGTACCACAACAATATTCATTGCGGCTCTATTTACAATAGCCAGGACATGGAAGCAACCTAAGTGTCCATCGACAGATGAATGGATAAAGAAGATTTTGCACATACATACAATGGAATATTACTCAGCCATAAAAAGAAACAAAACAGTTATTTGTAGTGAGGTGGATAGACCTAGAGTCTGTCATACAGAGTGAAGTAAGTCAGAAAGACAAAAACAAATATTGTATGCTAACACATATATATGGAGTCTAAAAAAATAAAAAACAGGTTCTGAAGAATCTAGGGGCAGGACAGGAATAAAGATGCAGATGTGGAGAATGGACTTGAGGACACAGGGAGGGGGAAGGGTAAGCTGGGACAAAGTGAAGAGTGGCATGGACATATATACACAACCAAATGTAAAATAGATAGCGAGTGGGAAGCAGCTGCATAGCACAGGGAAATCAGCTCAGTGCTTTGACCATCTAGAGGGGTGAGATAGGGAGGGTGGGAGGGAGACAGAAGAGGGAGGAGATATGGGGATATATGTATTATGTATAGTGGATTCACTTTATTATAAAGAAGAAACTAACACACTATTGTAAAGCAATTATACTCCAATAAAGATCTTAAAAAAATAAAATAAAAAAATTTTAAAAACTATGATATTTTTTAAAGAGATGCTATTGGTATTAAAAATTAGAATTTTTCTATAAAGGCAGCATTTTTCAAAGAGCTGCTCACTAATAAGAGAGTTTAAGCATATAAGTATCATTTTAGACATTGATAAAATATAGTAAGTGAAATATAGAGCTAAAATACTAATAGTTACTTGAAAGATGCAAGTGCAGATAAATCAAACTTTTCCTTTTTATTTCTAAATTATCCAACAAATTACCCCAATCACAGACATTATTTTTGTTTAAAAATTCTATTGTATTAAAATGGCCATTGCGTTATGAACGAATTAGTTTATGAAAGCATTGGTTAAGATTGCCATGAAAACATACTCTTTTTTTTAACATCTTTATTGGAGTATAATTGCTTTACAATGGTGTGTTAGTTTCCGCTGTATAACAAAGTGAATCAGCTATACATATACATATATCCACATATCTCATCCTTCTTGCTTCTCCTTCCCACACTCCCAGTCCCATCCCTCAGGTGGTCACAAAGCACTGAGTTGATCTCCCTGTGCTATGTGGCTGCTTCCCACTCGCTATCTATTTTTCATTTGGTAGTGTATATTTGTCCAACACACTCTCACTTCGCCCAAGCTTACCCTACCCTCTCTCCATGTCCTCAAGTCCATTCTCTACGTATGCATCTTTATTCCTGTTCTGCTCCTAGGTTCTTCAGAACCACTTTTTTTTCTTTTCTTTTAGATTCCACATATATGTGTTAGCATACGGTATTTGTTTTTCTCTTTCTGACTTACTTCACTCTGTATGACAGACTCTAGGTCCATGCACCTCACTACAAATAATTCAGTTTCGTTTCTTTTTATAGCTGAGTAATATTCCATTGTATATATGTGCCACATCTTCTTTATCCATTCATCTGTAAATGGACACTTAGGTTGCTTCCATGTCCTGGTTATTGTAAATAGAGCTGCAATGTACACTATGGTACATGACACTTTTTTTTTTTTTTTTGCTGTACACAGGCCTCTCACCGCTGCGGCCCCTCCCACTGTGGAGCACACGCTCCGGATGCACAGGCCCAGCGGCCACGGCTCATGGGCCCAGCCGCTCCATGGTACGCGGGATCCTCCCAGACTGGGGCATGAACCCACGCCCCCTGCATCGGCAGGCAGACCCCCAACCACTGTGCCACCAGGGAAGCCCCATGACTCTTTCTGAATTATGGTTTTCCCGTATTCAAAGGGTATATGCCCAGTAGTGGGATTGCTGGGTTGTATGGTAGTTTTTTGAGTTTTTTAAGGAACCTCCATACTGTTCTCCATAGTGGCTGTATCAATTTACATTCCCACCAACAGTGCAAGAGGGTTCCTCTTTTTTTTTTTTTAGTTTTATATATATATATATATATATATTTATTTATTTATTTATTTATTTATTTATTAGAGTATAATTGCTTTACAATGGTGTGTTAGTTTCTGCTTTATAACAAAGTGAATCAGTTACACATATACATGTGTTCCCATATTTCTTCCCTTTTGTGTCTCCCTCCCTCCCACCCTCCCTATCCCATTCCTCTAGGTGGTCACAAAGCACCGAGCTGATCTCCCTGTGCTATGCGGCTGCTTCCCACTAGCTATCTATTTTATGTTTGGTAGTGTATATATGTCCATGCCACTGTCTCACTTTGTCACAGCTTACCCTTCCCCCTCCCCATATCCTCAAGTCCATTCTCTAGTAGGTCTGTGTCTTTATTCCCGTCTTACCCCTAGGTTCTTCAAGACCTTTTTTTTTTTTTTCTTAAATTCCAGCCTCTCCAGTATTTATTGTTTGTAGATTTTTTGATGATGGCCATTCTGACTGGTGTGAGGTGATACCTCATTTTAGTTTTGACTTGCATTTCTCTAATGATTAGTGATGTTGAGGATCTTTTCATGTGTTTGTTGGCAATCTGTATAACTTCTTTGGAGAAATATCTATTTAGGTCTTCTGCCCACTTTTGGATAAGGTTGTTTGTATTTTTTGGTCTTGAGCTGCATGAGCTGCTTGTAAATTTTGGAGATTAATCCTTTGTCAGTTGCTTCATTTGCAAATATTTTCTCCCAATCTGAGGGTTGTCTTTTCGTCTTGTTTATGGTTTCCTTTGCAGTGCAAAAGTTTTTAAGTTGCATTAGGTCCCATTTGTATATTTTTGTTTTTATTTCCATTTCTCTATGAGGTGGATCAAAAAACATCTTGCTGTACTTTATGTCATAGTGTGTTCTGCCTATGTTTTCCTCTAAGAGTTTTATAGTGTCTGACTTTACATTTAGGTGTTTAATCCATTTTGAGTTTATTTGTGGGTATGGTGTTAGGGAGTGTTCTATTTTCATTCTTTTACATATACCTATCCAGTTTTCCCAGCCCAACTTACTGAATGGGCTGTCTTTTCTCCATTGTATATTCTTTATCAAAAATAAGGTGACCACATGTGCATGGGTTCATCTGCAAGCTTTCTATCCTGTTCCATTGATATGTATTTCTGTTTTTGTGCCACTACCATACTGTCTTGCTTACTGTAGCTTTGTAGTATAGTCTGAAGTCTGTGAGCCTGATTCCTCCAGCTCTGTTTTTCTTTCTCAAGATTGCTTTTGCTCTTTGGAGTCTTTTGTGTTTCCATACAAATTATGAAATTTTTTGTTCTAGCTCTGTGAAAAATGTCAGTGGTAGTTTGATAGGGATTACATTGAATTCGTAGATTGCTTTGGTAGTATAGTCATTTTCACAGTGTTGATTCTTCCAATCCAAGAACGGTATATCTCTCAATCTGTATCATTTTTAATTTCTTTTATCAGTGCCTTAGAGTTTTGTGCATACAGGTCTTTTGTCTCCTTAGGTAGGTTTATTCCTAGGTATTTTATTCTTCTTGCTCCAATGGTAAATGGGAGTGTTTCCTAATTTCTCGTTCAGATTTCTCATCATTATTGTATTGGAATGAAAGAGATTTCTCTGCATTAATTTTGTATCCTGCTACTTTACCAAATTCACTGATTAGCTCTAGAAATTTTATGGTGGCATCCTTAGGATTCTCTGTGTATAGAATCATGTCATCTGCAAAGAGTGACAGATATATTTCTTCTTTTCCAATTTAGATTCCTTTCATTTCTTTTTCTTCTCTGATTGCTGTGGCCTAAACTTCTGAAACTATGTTGAATAATAATGGTGAGAGTGGGCAACCTTGTGCTGTTCCTGATCTTAGTAGAAATGGTTTTAGTTTTTCACCATTGAGTATGATGTTGGCTGTGGGTTTGTCACATATGGCCTTTATCATGTTGAGATAAGTTCCCTCTGTGCCTACTTTCTGGAGAGTTTATATCATAAATGGGTGTTGAATTCTCAACAGCTTCTTCTACATCTCTTGAGATGATCATATGGTTCTTATCCTTCAATCTGTTAATATGGTGTATCACATTGATTGATTTGCATATATTCAAGAGCCCTAGCATGCCTGAGATAAACTCCACTTGATCATGGTGTATGATCCTTTTAATGTGCTGTTGGATTCTGTTTGCTAGTGTTTTGTGGAGGATTTTTGCATCTATGCTCATCAGTGATATTGGCCTGTTGTTTTCTTTCTTTGTGACATCTTCGTTTGGTTTTGGTTTCAGGGTGATGGTGGTTTCATAGAATGAGGTTGGGAGTGTTCCTCCCTCTGCTATATTTTAGAAGAGTTTGAGAAAGATAGGTGTTAGCTCTTCTCTAAATGTTTGATAGAACTTGCCTTTGAAGCCACCTGGTCCTGGGCTTTTGTTTGTTGGAAGATTTAAATCACAGTCTCAATTTCAGTTCTTGTGATTGGTCTATTTATATTTTCTATTTCTTCCTGGTACAGTCTCAGAAAGTTGTGCTTTTCTAAGCATTTGTCCATTTCTACCAGATGGTCCATTTTATTGGCATATAATTGTTTGTAGTAATGTCTCATGATCCTTTGTGTTTCTGCAGTGTCGGTTGTTACTTCTCCTATTTCATTTGTCATTCTATTGATTTGAGTCTTCTCCCTTTTTTTCTTGATGAGTCTGGCTAATGGTTTATCAATTTTGTTTGTCTTCTTAAAGAACCAGCTTTTAGCTTTATTGTTCTTTGATATTGTTTCCTTTGTTACTTTTTCATTTATTTCTGATCTGATGTTTATGATTTCTTTCCTTCTGCTAACTTTGGGGGGGTTTGTTCTTCTTTCTCTAATTGCTTTAGGTGTATGGTTAGGTTGTTTATTTGAGATATTTTTTGTTTCTTGAGGTAGGGTTTTATTGCTATAAAATTCCCTCTTAGAACTGCTTTTGCTGCATCCCATAGGTTTTGGGTTGTTGTGTTTTCATTGTCATTCGTTTCCAGGTGTTTTTTGATTTCCTCTTTGATTTCTTCAGGGATCTCTTGGTTATTTAGTAGTGTATTGTTTAGCCTCCATGTGTTTACATTTTTACAGATATTTTCCTGTATATATATAGTCTCATAGCGTTGTGGTCGGAAAAGATACTTGATAAGATTTCAATTTTTAAAAATTTAACAGTGCTTGATTTGTGACCCAAGGTATGATCTATCCTGAAGAATGTTCCATGAGAACTTATGAAGAAAGTGTATTCTGTTCTTTTTGGATGGAATGCCCTATATATATTAATTAAGTCCATTTTGTTTAGTGTGTCATTTACAGTTTGTGTTTCCTTATTTATTTTCATTTTGGATGATGTGTCCCTTGGTGAAAATGGAGTGTTAAAGTCCCTTTCTATGATCGTGTGACTGTCGATTTCCCCTTTTATGGCTGTTAGCATTTGTTGTATGTATTGTGGTGCTCCTATATTGGGTGCATATATATTTGCAATTGTTACATCTTTTTCTTGGATTGATCCCTTGATCATTCTTTTCTGTTATAATAGTCTTTATTTTAAAGTCTATTTTGTCTGGTATGAGAATTGCTACTCCAGCTTTCCTTTGATTTCCATTTGCATGGAATATCTTTTTCCATCCCCTCACTTTCAGTCTGTATGTGTCCCTAGGTATGAAGTGGGTCTCTTGTAGACAGCATATATACAGGTCTTGTTTTTATATCCATTCAGCCAGTCTATGTCTTTTGGTTGGAGCATTTAATCCATTTACACTTAAAGTAGTTATCAATATATATGTTCCTATTACCATTTTCTTAATTTTGGTTGTTATTGTAGGTCTTTTCCTTCTCTTGTGTTTTCTGCCTAGAGAAGTTCCTTTAGCATTTGTTGTAAAGCTGGTTTTGTCATGCTGAATTATCTTCGCTTTTGCTTGTCTGTAAAGGTTTTATTTTCTCCATTGAATGTGAATGAGATCCTTGCTGGGTAGAATAATTTTGGTTGTAGGTTTTTCCCTTTCATCACTCCAAGTATGTCCTGCCACTCCCTTCTGGCTTTCAGAGTTTCTGCTGAAAGATCAGCTGTTAACATTTTGGGGATTCCCTTGCATTTATTTGTTATTTTTCCCTTGCTCCTTTTAATATTTTTTTCTTTTTATTTAATTTTTGATAGTTTGCTTAATATGTGTCTTGGCATGTTTCTCCTTGGATTTATCCTCTATGGGACTCTTTGTGCTTCCTGCACTTGATTTACTATTTCCTCTCCCATATTAGGGAAATTTTCAAATATAATCTCTTCAAATATTTTCTCAGTCCCTTTCTTTTTCTCGTCTTCTTCTGGGACCCCTATAATTCGAATGTCAGTGCGTTTAATATTGTCCCAGAGGTCTCTGACACTGTCCTCAATTCAATTCAATTCTTCTCATTCTTTTTTCTTTATTCTGCTTTGCAGTAGTTATTTCCACTATTTTATGTTCCAGGTCACTTATACATTCTTCTGCCTCAGTTATGCTGCTATTGACTCCTTCTAGAGAATTTTTAATTTCATTTATTGTGTTGTTCATTATTGTTGGTTTTCTCTTTAGTTCTTCTAGGTCCTTGTTAATAGTTTCTTGTATTTAATCCATTCTATTTCCAAGATTTTGGATCATCTTTACTATCATTACTCTGAATTCTTTTTCAGGTAGACTGCCTATTTCCTCTTCATTTGTTTGGTCTTCTGGGTTTTTACCTTGCTCCTTCATCTGCTGTGTGTTTCTCTGTCTTCTCATTTTGCTTATCTTACTGTGTTTGCGGTCTCCTTTTCGCAGGCTGCAGGTTCGTAGTTCCCATTGTTTTTGGTGTCTGCCCACAGTTGGTCAGTTTTGTTCTGTTGGTTGCATAGGCTTTCTGGTGGAGGGGACTAGTGCCTGGGTAAGTCTGGATATTTTCTATCTGGTGGGCAGGACCACATCCGGTGGTGTGTTTCAGGGTGTATTTGACCTTATTATGATTTTAGCAGCCTCTCTGCTAATGGGTGAGGTTGTGTTCTTCTCTTGCTAGTTGTTTGGGATAGGGTGTCCAGCACTGTAGCTTGCTGGTCATTGAGTGGAGCTGGGTCTTAGCATTGAGATGGAGATTTCTGGGATACCTTTTACTGTTTGATAGTTCGTGGATCCAGGAGGTCTCTGGTGGACCAGTGAACTGAACTCGTGTCTCCCACCTCAGAGGAACAGGCCTGACACCCGGCCAGAGCCCCAAGACCCTGTCGGCCACACAGCTCAGAAGGAAAGGGAAAAAAAAAAAGAAAGAAAAAGAAATTGATTAAAAAGTAAAAAAAAATTTTTAAATAAAAATTTTTAAAGTAATAAAAGAAAAAAGAAAGAAGAGAGCATCAAGCCAAAAAACAAATCCACCAATGATCACAAGTGCTAAGAACTATACTAAACAAACAAACAAACAAAAAATAGACAGAACTCTAGGACCCTAGGTAAAAGCAAAGCTATACAGACATAATCACACAAAGTCTACCTCCTCAATTTTGGGATGATTTGTTGTCTGTTCAGGTATTCCACAAATGCAGGGTACATCAAGTTGATTGTGGAGATTTAATCCGCTGCTCCTGAGGCTGCTGGGAGAAATTTCCCTTTCTCTTCTTTGTTCGCACTGCTCCTGGGGTTCAGCTTTAAATTTACCCTGCCTCTGTGTGTAGGTCACCTGAGGGCATCTGTTCTTTGCTCAGACAGGATGGGGTCAAAGGAGCTGCTGATTAGGGGGCTTTGGCTCACTCAGACTACGGGGAGGGAAGGGTATGGAATGCGGGGCGAGCCTGTGGGGGCAAAGGCTGGCATGACATTGCAACAGCCTCAGGTGCACTGTGTGTTCTCCCATGGAAGTGGTCTCTGGATCACGGGACCCTGGCAGTGGCGGGTTGCACAGGCTCCCGGGAGTGTAGGTGTGGATAGTGACCTGTTGTTGCTTACAGGCTTCTTGGTGGCTGCAGCAGAAGCCTTAATGTCTCACGCCCTTCTCTGGTGTCCTCACTAATAGCCATGGCTTGCGCCTGTCTCTGGAGCTTGTTTACATGGTGCTCTGAATCCTCTCTCCTTGCACACCATGAAACAATTGTCTCTTGCTTCTTTGGCAGTTCCAGACTTTTCCTGGACTCCCTCCTGGCTAGCTGTGGTGCAGTAGCCCCCTTCAGACTGTGTTCACACAGCCAACCCCAGTTCTCTCCCTGGGATCTGACCTCCAAAGCCTGAGCCTCAGCTCCCACCCCCCGCCTACCCTGGCAGGTGAGCAGACAAGCCTCTCAGGCTGGTGAGTGCAGGTCGGCACTGATTCTCTGTGCGGGAATCTCTCCGCTTTGTACTCTGCACACCTGTTGCTGCTCTCTCCTCTGTGGCTCTGAAGCTTCCCCCTTGCTACCGCCTGTCCCGTATCTCCACCAGTGAAGGGACTTCCTAGTGTGTGGAAACTTTTCCTCCTTCACAATTCCCTCCCAGAGGTGCAGGTCCCATCCTTATTCTTTTGTCTCTCTTTTTTCTTTTGCCCTACCCAGGTATGTGGGTTGTTTCTTGCCTTTTGGGAAGTCTGAGGTCTTCTGCCAGCGTTCAGTAGGTGTTCTGTAGGAGTTATTCCACATGTAGATGTATTTCTGATGTGTTTGTGGGGAGGAAGGTGATCTCCACCTCTTACTCCTCTGCCATCTTGAAGGTGTCCTCTGCCATGAAAACATTTTTTTTTTCATGACAACATATTTTTAATAGCCCTTTATGAAGACTGTTTGAGTGTCAGTCAGGTTAAGTTTCCACAGTTGGGATGAATGTGCCACCAGGGTAACTGACTCAAAGACATGATGTTTTCGGAAACCAAAGTGTGAGCAAATACTCTCACCACCAACGTGAAGACAGTATGACTCAACCCACAGGTTGCAGAAGGTTGAAACCACCTTCAAGACATTCAACCCAAATAAAAAACATATCATCTTGATTAAAAATAAGTTTGAATTCTTTGATTTGAGGGGAGAAGAAATTTTTCAAGAACTGGGGACAATGTTTAAGTTATTGTGAAAAGAATTTCAAAATATTTAACTCACATTAAATATATGTGCTTTGTATCAGATGTGTTATGTCCATGTATAATAAACTTTTTAAATTTAAAAATTGAGGTGAGCGTATTTGGAATGAAACTATTCTCTGAGTAATATACTAGGTCTTCTGTAATTGTATATAGAATATTTAAAAAACTTCTTTATAAATAGATATTTTTCCCCTAAATATTCAAAGTCCAGAATGTCCAAATTGTAATGATTCATGCCAAGATGGGAGTTCCACATGACAACACAGAGAGCAGGTCACAGCAGAGAACAACTGAGGCATCTCCTTTCAGGACGTGTCCACACCAGTATGTCCAAGACTTACATAGCAGACATGTTTATCATACTCAGGAATCAGACCCACAAAGAAGTTCTCAAATGAGCTAGAGCTCAAGCACTCATTTTGAATCACACCTTCACCACTTACTAGTAACACAAGGCAGCAAGAAGAAGGGTGAAAGACACGGTTTTGAAGTAAACCACCCCGGGTGTAAATCATGCATCTATCCATTACTAGCTGTGTAACCTCAGGGAAGTCACTTAGCCTCCCTCTGAGCTTCAGTTTCCCATCAATAATGTGGATGTAATAACATCTATCTCATAGTTTTGAAAGGAACTTAAGTCAGAGAATATACACATATACCTACATACATACACATAGGTGTATGTGTAGCATATATGCGTATTTAATTATCTTTTGGACATGCTAAGTGATCATTAAATGCTGGTTTAGATCCTTTCCCTTCCTTTCTGTTGGAATATGAGCTAGAGTATCCTATTAGGGCCAGAATTAAAGTAAGAGAGAAAGGGTCATTCTTTCTGTAGATCTCTCACTGACTGGCCTTTATTGTAAAAATGAAGTGTATTCACTATGACTCAGAATTGTGGGAAAAGTAACTTCCTCACATTTGAGTCTACCTCTCCTGTTCTTCAGTCCCTGTTCTTGTTGGTTGTGGTGAAAATGGGTGGCTAGTGTGAGGAAAGGTTGATGTTGCTTGATGTGGGATGATGACAAAGTGGGCAGTTAAAATGACAGCCACCTTTGATAAATTTTTAGTCAAATAATTTAAAATTTATTCCCTACTAAGGTGGTTTTCTCTCAATGACCTCTCTTTCCCCATTTAAAAAATGGCATCTGGTTACAATTAGAGTTTTTGTAACTTAGCGTGACTGCAGATGTAGCCCTATCACACCCCTGTCTTCTGTGACCTTGTTGATATTTGTCCTTTCCTGATGCAGCATGAATGCCCTTGACTCAGTGATGGAAATACCACCAACAATGTGATTCACAGAAAATGGGTAAAACTTCAGTTTACTATTAAATATAAAAAATATATTCTCACTTTAACATTCATGCTGTGATATTCACCAGTGGTTACAACAAATCTAGGAGAATGGGGCTGGTGTTACTCTGTATACAAGAATATTATAACCATTGATGTCAGAATATCTAAAGAGTTTTCCTACAAATTCTCTGTGGACAGAGGTATACTCTCCTGAGAAATACTGAGAAATATGGACTTTCAGAAAACTGCTGTCATGGGCAGTCAATTTGGAGATACATAACATCTACGAAGCTAGAAGACCTGATAGAAGACACAGTAGATTACTTCTCTGACTACCATGGCATCTGTGCTAGATCCTGGGATTGTCAAGAGGTATGAGAGGGTCAGGCACTTCCCTTCACTGAAGGACCTCTTTGACACGCATAGGAAACAGGGAATCTCATCATCCAGGACCACCTCCAAGTTGCTTTCTATGAAGGCAGAGTCACATGCAGTCTGACTCAGAGTTCAATATCCAGGACTCTCTGCCTCATTTCTTTCCAATTACCATGTCCAACAGCACATTAGCCCCCATCTCTCATACCTTCGACTTTGCTTTTGGCTTCCCTTGCTTTTCCTTTTTTTTTTTTTAATTGTAATTAAGACTCATCTCTGTGGCTCTTTTCACTTCAGGTTAGAGTCTTTTGGCCAGTACACCCTGTTTTGGCTGGACCCTTGGCTCTCATCTCTTAGCTCTGTCTGCTGCCTGGTACCCCAGGGAGGGTCCCAACGAAAGAAATCCAGGCAACAAACAGTATCAATTAAATTTTAATATTTTCTAGCACAACCGGCAGTCGAGTGAGCGGGACGCATCAGGATTGCTGGGCGGCGGGCACTCTGCCGGACCCGATCTTCCTGGTGCACGTTTCTCTGCTCAGTCAGGGCCGCGTCTCGCGGACCGGGGACGCGGCAACATTTTTCTTGAATGTCCCTGGGCGAGGTACGACTGCCGGCGAGGGGACGGATTCCTCACTCCCCATGCTGGGCGGGTTCCAGGCAACGGAATTTGCTTTTGTCCAAGGTTCACCGCAGGCAGGCCTGAGCCGGCGTGAGCACATCGAAAAAATTTCGTCATCTTCGGTTAATATCACCACCTTTGTGCGTGCATGAAGAAAATTTCCCCTTTTTCTTTCTTTTTCCCCTAACAGCCGCTGCAACAAAGGAACATACATAAATGAGACAAATAAAAATACGGTAATATTTGCAGTAAATTAAAGAAATATATATTTAAATATTTTCTAAAATATATGTAGTAGAGGAGAAACAGTAATGTTCTCCCAAACCTGATGATATTTGCCTATCGCATTTTGTATTAGATTTGTTGTTCTGAATTGCATTTAGATTATATCTTCAGGGAGCAATTGGTATAAGCAAAGCATGAAAGTGAAAGTTGGATTAAAATGAAGACCAAAGGCAAAAAGGAAATAGAGGAGACCACATATAGAGGAACACCATGGGCGCTCAGGCTTAGAAGAGCAAGCAATTGGACTTCATTCTCTCCTAAGCATAGTTTGGGTGGAACTACCATTTACGGAACACCTTTATGTGGCAGATCCTGCGCGAAGTGTGATGTCTGTTTCATCCTCTCAACAGCCCTGGGCAATCTGAGTGCTTTACCTCAAAGGAAACTGAGGTTCAGAGAGATGAAGTAATTTGCCCAAGGTCACATAGGCAGCAACTGCCAGAGCAGGAATTCGAATCTACTTCTGTTGAACAAAACTGTGCCTATCCCAGCTGCCCCTTCCACAGTTTGTACCTTGGGAAGAAGAAAACCACAGAGAGAACCTTGTCATCCTCATTAACAACCGCTGTTGTTCAAACACTTCCCCTACCTTTTCAGGTGGATGAATAAGCTCACTTGCATTGCACTTGGGCTGTGTTTCCTTTCGTTTAGAACAGGAAAGCTCTGCGCTGTAGTATTTATTAAGTGTCCACATCTGCATAACACCTTGCTACCAGAAGGAACAATAAAATGCAGGTGAAAATGACAAAGGCCTTGCCCTCTGGAACTTTACAATCAATAACAGATGGGCCAGAGGTATGGAAGGGGGACCCAGCCCTCAAATAAGTGCTCGGCAGGCTGAGAAATGGTTGGAGACACAGAATTAAGCTAGTCCCAGCACAGGATGCTCCTGAATGAATACACAGGGTCTCCCTCAGGGACTGACTAGCTGAGCTTCTGTCACTGTGAGGGAACGATGGTGGAGGGTGGGATGTGGCCATTCTAACTTGGACAGTGACAATCTCCTCAGATTTTAGGTATGCCCAGTCTCCTTACTCATCCACCATCATGACTTAAACTGAAGCAAGGCTCTTCATCAGCTGTCGTATTAGTGAGTCCTTCAGTTCCTCTGAGTATTATGTTTAGCTATTATGTCATTCTTTGCGGTGCCACTCATTGTATGTGTGTGTGTTGAGGACACTGGGTGTGGGAGCCAGGCTTGCAGTCACGCAGACCCCCTCAATGCATACAGCAATGGAAAAGTGACTCAGACATCCATTTCAAAATGACTGTCATTCATTTTTCTAACATTTCAAGGTAAAATGAAATTAGGAGTGGAAGAGCAGTAAGATGCTTTTCACAGTCCTTAAGAAAAAGGCATTTCTTCATATTTCAAAGCCTGGACTGTCAGTAAACTGGTATAAATTGCTGACTTGGCTTCTTTCTGTTCAGCTTATTAAATAATAACATTCTGTATAAGGAGAGCTGTGTAATATATAAGGCTATGCATGAAATAGATAAAATATATTTAGACTGTGTCTAAAGGCCAAGAAAGTAAAAATGGAGAGGGGGAATTTGCTGGAGACACTTCTATTGTAAAGGCATTAAAATCTGAATTAATGGTGAAATTATCCTAGCAATGACATCACACTATGACTGTAAAGTCTAAACATGAGAATGGTTACTTTCAGGAAAGTGCAATATTTTACAGCCTGCAGATTAATACTGCACATACATATATATGGTATTCTTATACAGTTGCTTACTTTGATGGAAATTTCAGTTCCATGTAGACCTAGGAATTTAAAGTATTATTTTCTGCCTTCTAAGTAGACTTTTCAGAGATGCATTATTCATTTATAGTTTATTACTCAGAGAGAAAGGTATTAATAAAGAAACTGTACCTGTCCTGTTTCGATGTCAGACTCTGTTGAGAAAATCAACTCAGAGCTCAGCTGGTCTAAAAAAGTCTATCACACTTTTGCTTTTTTTGGTGGAAGTCATCCTGGGCATTGTAAATCGTGCATGTGTACTATATAATTATGCTGTCCATGGATTTATGCAACTCTGTTGCATATTTCATTACTTTTGCTTGCTCTACTTATTAAAACTACATTTTACATGTCTAATAATGCAATTCAGATTGTACCAAATATGAAACACTGACACCCAGGCCCAGGGAAATGATGCCTGGGCAATTTCACCTGATTCACTGAAGGACAGGAGAATTACCTTCATTGTAATGAGCTGTGGAGTGTGGTTCAGGCTGCTTTTTCACATTTGTGGTTCTGCTCTCCACCTTTCTCTCGAAATCTAAAGCCCCTGTCAGCTTGTACGGAAAACTTGGATGTGTTTCATACTATCATGTTCTCATCCAAGGGAAGGTGGTGGTGAAGGGAAGGAGGGGGGCCGCTTGTTGGTTTACAGGAAATCTGAACACCCATGGGATGCTTTTCAGAATCCAAACAGAGTTCAAAACATAAACATTCCACGTAATTTGTTGCTTCCATACATCATTTGCCTCTTAAAAAAAAGACTGAAATTTTTTTTTTTAATGTGTGACTACAGTGACAGAGAATGGGTGCCAACAGCTCTCTGGATGGCTTTTTATCTCATTCCCTTAGTGAAAACAGTTAACTAGGCACTGGTGAGAGATTCTGTAGCTGCACAACACAAAGCTGGTGCCAACGCCAAGTGTGGCATGCCAGATGTGTGAATACATTCTGGAGAGTAGCATCAGCAGCTCACCATAGCCATTAATCTAGAGACCTCTGGGAGTTCTGGGTAGTGCTGTAAAACCCGGCCCTGCCAAGGCTGCATCAGATAAAGCCATCAATGCATTGTAAAAAAAGACACAAAACCTATTTCATGGGCTGCACTGATCAAGCAATTACAATCATTGACTACATTAAGCAAAGAAACAGCGGGGTGCCCTATAAAATTGACTGCCAACTTGAATAATCAATAGACTCCATGTAGAGTAAATTAAATAACTGAAAAACTATTTGGAAAAGCTGAAGTTAAAAAGCCAATCAGTAATCCCTCATCCATGGCGAAACAATCCTGTTTCCAAAAGATTCTTTGGTTAGCTTTAATTCTTATCCTTGGGAAATCCTGGGACGGTGAGCTTGGGAAGGGGAGAGATTCTTTCATTTCTTTTATCTTTCTCTTTCATAACTGTACATTTAATTTGAATGTTATTTATAATCATTCGATGTGCTCTTCCTGTCATCTATAGCTGAGTACACAACCAAGGCAGGAAGGCTTTTGATCGAAAGTCAACATTGTGATGAAAGGCATTAAGGTTTGACATGGTTCATAGTTTAACCTGGGGCTTACAATAACAAGAAGTGTTTTTTTAAAAAATATATTTAGAACACTTTGGAATTTTGGAATACTTAATTATTAAATTTTGTATAAAATAAAGTCATAAATGCAAGAGAGAGAGCTATGTAAAAGCGTCTTGAGGTTTTTGCTGATTTACCTGATTACCACACATACAAGTTTTTAGAAGATAGAGCAGTCATGACCAAATTTCACATTTCCCTCTCCATAAACTATTTTTATCTTTTTTGCTCCATTGGAAAGTGACAAAACATGTTCAGAAAAATAAACGTTAATTTATAATTTAAGTTATTGTTGTCATAAAAAGTTTACATTATTTCACAAGAAATTATTTATTCATTTACACACACATTTGTTTGTTTTGTTTCAGCCTAGAAAAACCACCATCTATAAACAATTTCCCTATTGTCTTATTAGAAAATGCAGGAGAAAAAAACGATGGAAAGGTGAAATGATTTTTTCTCCTAAGTAAACAAAAAAACGTTTTTTTGTGTGTATGTTTCCTACATGGTGAAAATGTAATGATAATAATTGCAGGTCTCAGAAGCCAGGTTAGTTGGTAGCAATATATCTGGATGTGAAAATGATAGCACTGGAAAAATTACCAGTACTTCTGCATGCTTAACAAAGATATTTTTCGACCAAAAGAGAAATAAAAAATGTTTGAAACCATTATTGCAGAGACAATACAACTTTCTTTGTAGTCAAGTCTGTTTCTGAAAATATATAATAGTAATAGTATGAAGACACCTACAGCACTGATGAATACATCATTAAGCAGGCATTATTGCTGTTCCCACTGAATGTAAAATCACCCTGATATTAAGAATTATTTGCATATTAACGAAAATAATATTGAGGTATATTTAATGTGGCATTTGAATTAACTCTTAATGGCATACAAGTTCTTTGGAGCCAGGGTAGTGAATAAATTGCAGGATGAATTTGGAAATAATTGTTACTAGCTAGGCTTTGTGAACCTAGGTATCTAGAAGATATCTTAGTGGCATTATTTTTAATACATTGATGTGTTATATAGAGCCTCCTACTGTGGAACACAATAAATTAGTTGTCAATAAACAGCTTGTTTTAACAACACTCTGCTTCCTTTCCTATTAAATCTAATAGGTATAAACAATCTTTATTTTTTAAAAAAGCTGCACAAGGAAAAGCAGAAATATGATGAACTAAAAATGATTATGTGTCACAATAAAATTCTCCAGCTTTTCTGCTGATGAGATGATAATGTTGCCCATAAAAGCAGAAGGAGTGAGAGTGCTGCAGAGCTCTTGATAAAATGTCTTATTGAAACCTATTGTATTTACTTCTTATTAGATTCTGAACTCAAATAGATCTTGATTCTTGAGAGCTTGGGTATTTAAAAGCTTTAAGATCATCAATTACATTACTCATAATTTCCACATCTGCCTTTCCTGCTGCAATTCAGAGAGAGAGAAAGACTATTATAACAGCCTTCCTGCAACTTGATGACTGGGAGTCTCTGTTACAATGTGCACTTGAAATGCTGTTAAGATGTGAACTTAACTGCAATTTTCAGTTTTATGGAACTATTCCTGCATGGATAGATTTTGGTAATAATTGAAATAAAATGGTAAGAGACCTGCCAATTGACCAGGGAGAAACAGAGGACCACCTTAAAACCCAGACCCTTGTGGCATTGCAGGAAAGCTCGCCTTTTGGAGCTCCCCTGTTTTACCTTCCTGATACAAATTAGCTTTATGGGAGCTCATATGCATTTTGACTTAAACAAAATAATACTTCAAATGGCCAGTATATAATTGAACAGCAGCTTGGTTATGTTGATCCTGGGTAGAAGAAGTGCGGGGATTAAGAACCTGGAGGATTCTCGCTGTCAAAACAGCACAATTTTTTTTAGAAATACCTTGTTGTTTCTTAACTCCCAATGGGCAGGATATCTTGCGGGTAGTGTTCAAGATCTTCTGAGTGTCTGCTGTGTATTCGAAGTTCAGGTGTCCTGATAGGAATAGTTTAAAATATGGGCTGTTTTTCAATAAGGCAGTTCAAAACACAGCACTGTACACATATAAATATTTACTTTGTCTCATTGAATCTCACCATGTACCTAAGCAACCAAACAAGGGAGGGTCATCTCATTCATGAAGTGGGAACTCTGGGTCTAATTTATGATTAAAATTCTGTATTTCATTTGATAGTGTAGATAGTTTTTTAAGACACAGGTTTATATACACATACGCATGCATGCATGCACAGGCTAACATAGAAACATGGAGGTGATTTCTCAGAAGCAAAAAGACAGCATATTTGAAAGTATGCTGCAAATCTTGGGAAAGGGGGAGGGGAGAAGACAGGAGATATTTCTGTAGAAATGACTCCTCCTGGGGAAAAATATAATCTCTGTAATTTTACCTTTTCAGTAATGCTTTTCAATACATAATCTTTTTCCCTCTCTGTCTGTGAAGAATCAGCCCTGAGATCACAATCTAAGCAAACATAAGGTCCCATCATCTAGTTCTTAAACACAAAGGAGGATGTGTTGGTTCTTAACAATTCCTATAGAATCCAGAGCATTTTATTGTTCTTTGGCTAATGGTTTTATTCGGCCTTTAATCTGTATGCATCCTAAAGCAATTAAACAAATACAAAAATTGGGCCAAAATATTTTAAGATTTTTCATTAAATTCATTTACTGTCAAGAAAAAATAAATTGCATTCTGGATGAGCTGTATTTCTCTCTTCAAGAAAAACACAATAGGAGAAAATAATTGATGTCTCTTCACCTAGAAGAACAACAGTTTACAGGTCCCGTGACAGTATTTACATGTTCAGAAATATATGGAGCACGTGTGAGAGTTGATCAGGGTGAAGTGCAAACTGTTCTCCATAAAAATAGACTTTGATATGTATTTATGTGCACACAGTTACTGGATTATCCAAAATTATCACAAACAAATGTAAGAGTCACCCTGGCAGAAAGAGCTTTAGAAAAGTTTTTAGTCACAGAAAAGAAATATCCTGCCTAAGAAGAATTTAAGTACAGGTGTTGATGTCTAGCAATAAATTTATTTTAAAAACATATTGTAGCAGTATCACTGTGGTGCTAAACCAGAAGTATGTATTTTAGGTAGATCCAACAACTCTATCAGTTCCCAGCATTGGGGAAAAAAAGGTACCCGCAGAAGTTCCTCATTCTTTCATAAAACAGGGCCTATCCAGCTCATGACTGTAATTAACCTGACCCATTAAAAAGTAGACCAGTTTTAGTTTGCCTTGTTTCAGCTATTCTTAGGTCTTCTGTTCTCTCTTATTCTTAGCCCTTCTCCTTCAAGGATACAGAAAGGAACCTAACACTCTTACGTGTTTTGAACTCTGTGATCTGCTCCAACTTTGCCTCTTTTTTTTAAAAGAGCTGGCAGTCACACATGAAGGAAATCAGGCGATGCCTGTGGCAGACAAGCATTTTAGCATACACTGCTCTCTCTAGCTCAAGGCTGTGTGTAGCAAAACAGAAATGCACAGAAAGCATGTAAAAAAGAAGCACTGAACAGAAGGCAGAAGGGTGTGTCCTGACCAGCGACCGGACCAGGTGTAGGGCTCACATCCTGCCTTATTTTTAACACCCTGTCTAGATTTTTCTATTCAATCTGTCACTTTCTTCATCACTGACACAAATATAGAATTAACTAATCAACACAGGGGCTGTGTTGACTGAGCATTAATTAACCATTTTGCCCTGAAAACCTGTGGCAGGACACATGAATCTGAAAATGAATGAAAAAGAAAAAGGAAAGAAATACAGAGCACTTTGATAAGGTCATCCAATTTTATTAGGAAGAAACTATTGTGTGCACTATTATGTGCCAGTTTAAGTGTCTCAAAGTGTTTGTGGCACATATTTGGCAAGAAGCATCAGGATTGCCAATTTTCATCCAAGACTGAAAGAAAACTTTAAAGGAAATCTATTTCAATCACCATTCTGATTCTTGAATTCTTTGTATTTAATTCCTTTTAGCTGACAGGCTGGCTTTTTCCTATCCACCTTTAAAAGTTGAGAATTTGCTACTTTTCTAGGCTGTCTGTTCCATCTAAAAACTGATTCTTAAAAAGTTCCTCCTTATTGCTGACCTAGACCTCCCCAAGTTCTCCATTCTTACCCCTTTGGACATATATGCACAGGTCAACGTTCTTTTCCTTACGTCTGCCTTTCAAGTATTGATAGAAATGACAAAACGCCATCTGAATTTACTCTTTTCCAAACTAAACACTCCTGATTTATTCACTAACTGCTCTTGTTACATGGTTTTAGGGCCACTCTGTTTTGATTTCCCTTCTCTAAGTTTGCTTCAGTTTGTCTATATTTTTGTATGTGTCTTTTACTTCTACTCATTTTTTTTTTTTTTACCCAAAGTTAATTTTCTTTAAGAGGTCAGCTAGATTTGTACAAATATCTTTACTTACACTGTGGAGGGAGGTATCTGGATATACTTGGTCCCCTGGTCCCTAGGATCAAAATCATGGCATTTTACAGAAACCATTATAGAAAGTGAGAAAATGTGAGTTTCCAGGTTGCATTTAAGATGAGAATATGTGTTAATTTACTAGAAATTGTGCAAGATTCTGAGTGTGGCAAATGTGTTTGAAATATGCTTCCATCACTTATTAGTTATATTGTTTAATCCTTTTGAACCTTAGTCTCCTCTTGGGTAAAATGGGAATAATGCCCATTTTGCAAGTTGTCTTAAGGATTAGAAATAACACAAGTCAAGTGTCAAAAACAGAACTTGGCACATTATAGGCAATCAATAATAACAGCTTCTTTTATTGCTCAGGAAGTGAAAGAATTGTTCTTAGAAAATGTTGAATAATGATGCAAAAATGGGGAAAACCAATAGAGGTACTGTCATGAAGAGCTACTTACAGCAATCACACGTGAAATGTGGCTCTTGCCCACAAACAACGGGCCTAAGACCACCATAAATCATTTCACAGAGATCACTCAATTGGCCTCACACAGCATCAGCAGTTTCTAACTTACAAACCTGCTCTGCATTTAACGTCAACAACACAAAGGTGAAAAGACCATAATCATTTCTGTCCCCAGAGCATCCCTAGTCCTTTAGCACTGGGAATTTTGCATTAGATTTTCTCATCAACTTAATAACACTTGGTGAAATAATGCCTTCAGTCAGGGCATTTATCTTATTTTATTTTGCTGCTTTTGTTTTTTTTCTCCTCTTATTTTCAATATGAAACATATTAAATACTTGGTTTTCTTTATATAATGCGGGTAAGAAATAATTATATGGATATTCCAGTGCAGAAATACTTCCTACCCCATCAATATTCTTATTAAGAATAATAATAAAGCAACATGTCATGAGACTATGCTGTCACAGATTCTTACCCTTGTGTATTTTTATCTTCTCCACCCTGGTTTCTTTACATGTGGAGTGCTGAGTGTGACATTATTTCTGCTCTGCTAAAAGACAGTGTCAGATAAAATTGCCCTCTCAACTCTATGCCATAACAATGTCTATAAAAGTGTATTATAGTTTTTATTTAATATATTAACTATATTTGTGCATGTGTCTTTACAAATCATAATGAAAGCCCTAATGCATTTTCAAATCCAGCAGCATATTCACTGAAGATAAAAAAGGCTATTCTGAATGAAGTCTCCCTTGAATGGAAGGAAAATGAGGACATATAGCTGTACTCAGAAGAGATTTTACTTGAGGAAAATGGGAGGTTTACCACTAGGGAAAGGAACTTGTTTCCTATGCATAATTTAGGGCCTTGGGAGATGAAGCTTTTCATTTACATCAACATTCTGTTGTATATGTGAGTTTGTGTGTGTTCACATGTGTTAGGGATAAGGTAAGGAGGTGATATTGTAAGACACAGAAAAAGAGAAATGGACAAGAGAGGAAAGTATCACCTGTATAAAGATAAAGTTTATAAGGGCTCCTCAGAGGGGCAATGAGTTATCAAATTAAAGGAGATTCTACATGAATGGCTAAAATGGATGCTGGCACTAACTCTGTATTCCTAAGGCAGCTGACAATACTTGGAGGGGACCAAGAGAAAAAAGCTCTACCCTTCAGTAAGTGTGTGTGGCATATCACTGAACCAGTGGGATAAACATAGTTGAAAAAGTGAACAAACCTAAAACCCAGCACATTACACCCCTCATGGCCTCAGGCAAAAAGCAGCTAATGAAGAAGATTATAAGTGAGTCTCCCTCACATTTCCATTCTCAGCTCTGTTTTATCAGACCCCCAGACTCTGGACTAGATGTTCTCACCTCTCCCTTCATTTCCAGGTTGAGACTATGGCTCCCTGATTTGAGGATTAGCAACTAAAGCTTTGCTTTCTTGGAATTTCATCTAAGGAAGGCTCTTGTTCTTCAGTCAGATCCCTAAGGGTGGTAACATCTTGCTTTCCTGGTTTCCTAAGTATGCCTTATGATTATACAGCAACTCAGTGGATATGAAAGAGTTAAACAACAAAACCAAACTATACACCTCAGGGCAATGAACCAGGAGAGGTTTGCCCTCCCCCACCAATCAGTCAAGCAAAAGTAATTTCTAGGGCTTCCTTGGTGGCGCAGTGGTTGAGGGTCCGCCTGCCGATGCAGGGGACACGGGTTCCTGCCCCGGACTTCCCCCGAAATGGATCTTTTTTTCTAAGAGTCCCAGAGAATGGGGAATTGTTCCTGTAAATATATATTTTTGCGCTTGAAAACAAAAAAAAAAAAAAAAAAAAAAAAAAATGTAATTTCTAAAGAGAGACAGGGAATATTTTTAAGACAAAATCTTTGAGACAGCTCTTAGCATAAAAATAGCTTTAATCTTTGTGAAATATCAGATGCTTATAATTTTGTTCAACAATGGTGGTATATAACTTGACATTCTGAGACATTCCCTTGCATTTTAGAGAAATTACTTGGAGGACAATTGCTGATGCATTGAAAAGAACATAGACTTTGAATTGAAGTCGTCGATCTTCCACTGGCTAGCTTTGTGATCTTCGCCAAATTACTTAATTTTTATGAGCTTTGATTCCCATCTGTAAAATGGCCATTATAGAACAAAATGGATACTGGAAGGATCTGATAAGACTTTTTGTGGGAAGTACCTAGCATTGTGCTTGCATAGAGACAAAACTTGATGAATGTCATTTCTTTTCCACTGCCCACCCTACAGCTCCTTTGTTTATGAATTTGTTCAATAACAATTAGCAACAAAACGTGAGCAGCACAAACAGAAGCAACAGAAGTTGGGACTTTCGGCTAACTGTGGTGGCATGATCACATGTATTTGTATGTCTGAAACCCTTTTAAAATTACTGTAAAGGAATTTAAAAAGTAAAATCTCACAAATACAAAGGGAACAGGAGAGGAGGTGAAAGTGGATGAGAGATGCTGGCACATATATGGAGTTGGGAAGTGAATGGATGAGAAGTATCTAACTTAGGAGACCAAAGAATGCTGAACTCCAAGCACCATCGCAGAAACAGATACCAATGGAAAGCAGCTTTATTCAAGCAAAAGAAAGTCAGAAAGACCCAGGATTGAAGCACTGGCTTTCTTCCCTAGAAGATGAGAGTGAGAGGTGAAGTGAAAATAGGAAGATTACCTGAAAGTCTGATTATCTATATAAGAAGCAGTCAGACCCTCAGATCCTATCACTCCCCCACCCCTTGCCTCATACCCAGTAAAGTGAAATTCTTACATCATCCTGCTATGAAGGCAGAGCCATATTCTCTGGAGAAACTAAACCACAGAATTACCAGTCTCTGGATCCCTGGCACAATGGAGAGTGGAGTTGAAGTGCTAGAGGGAAAAAGAAATAGCAAGAGAAAGTAGACATTGAACAGTGAAACTGCAAGCCTTCTCTCCTCTTTTTGCTCCTAGCAATTGGACAGTCAAGCCTCAAGATATAAGCCGGGGGATTAGAGAATATATCCCTGGAGAAACTGTTAGACAAATAAGATTTTGAGATTCCAACATTTAGAGTCCCCACCAAAATGTCCAGAATTCCTTCTAACCATCCTACAATGAAGCTCGCTGGGTGACAAATGCTGCTCCCACACACACCCTTTCAATCAACTTTTTATTGACTTGGTACTGTGAATTAGTGAATTGCTAAAGATCACCAAACATTCATGGAATGCTTCGAACAAGAAAGATCCAAGCCTAAATAAAGAGGTAAGGGACATCTGTATGAAACAGAGACAGTGCAGGGAGTAGAAGGAAACTTCCAAAATATCCATAAGTATAACCTTAGAGAATTTATTTTTGTATAGCAATTCAGGAGGCACTAAAGAGTTAACAACAAAAGACACTATTAGCCTCAGGGCAAGGCAGGATGAACAAGTGTAGGATACTAAAAAACAAGTCAGTAAATAGCAACAAAAATGCACAATGGACAAATCTGAGACTGAGAAAACATTTTTTTGTTTCAGTTGAAACAAAAATTTAAATAATGGAAAAGGAAAGCATCCTGGAAATAGATCAAGAAAACAAAGCAGGGACTTCCCTCACGGCTCAGTGGATGAGAATCCACCTGCCAATGCAGGGGCACAGGTTCAATCTGTGGTCTGGGAAGATCCCATATGCTATGGAGCAACTAAGCCTGTGCGCCACAACTACTGAGCCTGCGCTCTAGAGCCCACAAGCCACAACTACGGAAGCCCGTGTGCCCTAGAGTTCGTGCACCGCAACTTCTGAGCCCATGCACCACAGCTACTGAAGCCCATGTGCTCTAGGGCCTGCATGCCACAACTACTGAGCCTGCATGCTGCAACTACTGAAGCCCGTGTTCCACAACAAGAGAAGCCACCACAATGAGAAGCCCATGCACTGCAACAGAGTAGCCCCTGCTCGCAGCAACTAGAGAAAGCCCACACACAACAAGGAAGATGCAACACAGCCAAAAATAAATAAAATTAATTTAAAAAAAGAAAACAAAACAATGTTGAATTAAGAAACACAATAATAAAAGTATAGTATTAAACAATAACGAAAGAAAACTTCTGAGAATTGAAGGACATGGATTTTCAGATTGAAATTACCCATGAAATGCTCAGCACATTGTATGAAAATCTGCATGTAAATTATTGTGGGTAAGAAAAGAAAGCAAGTAAAAAATCAGAAGAATATATTCAAAGGATTAGAAATCCGGATGACTCTAGAGTATCACAGCAAAACTGAAATCTAGAATGTGATGGCTTTCAAATGCTGAGCAAAAAGAATTTTCAACTTAAAATTTTATACCTAAGCCAAACCATGTATCAGTGAGGTAAAATAAAGATATTTTTACACAGACTCGAAAAATAAAAACTCTTGTATGCTCTTTCTCAGAGAGAGCACAAGTAAGATGAAGACATGGGTTCAAGGAAACAAGAGTTGAAGCAAAAAGAACCCAGAACCCAGATAAGAAGAAAATAGAAACTCAGGATGACTGTGCAGAAAAGTTCAGGATGAACTAGGACAGCTTTTCCAGCCTGGAAGAAGGAATGGAGGACTCCAGGAGTAATGCTTCCAATTAAGAAAAATAAATCTGAAAGAACATGCAGTGGAGATTTTTAGTTTTATAGAAATTATAAGGCTAAATCTTTGATGGCAAAAGGCAACTGGAAAAAAAACATAATCCCTGTAACTCCAGGAAAACAGAAGTTGGACAGGAAAGGATATGTAATCATAGCACTATGGTACTCAGCTGTGAATAATATATATATATATATATATGTTGATATTTAATGATACTTAAAATATTTATAATAATACCTCAAATTGTAATCTAAATCTATTGGGAGGATGAGCAATGGATTTTCTACACGTGGAGAGCATATGTTGGGAAGAGGGTAAATATTACTTGTAATAGGAAGTCACAAGAAAATATCAAAAAGTGATGACAAATCAATAGATAGTAGAATAAGCATTTTATTGGAAATAAAATTACAAATAGTCAAATGAGTTGAAAATGATTTTCTGGGTTACAGGAAATGAGGGATCAGGAAGTATGAGGCAGGGTACTCATTGCTTTTCAGAATAAACCATGCAATACTATTTGAATTTTAGAACAAGGATGGAGGCCTCTGGTGACCTGTATCACATCATCACACATGCTCAACTCTAATTTTGGCCATTTCTTGGGAGGGCAAACACACCTGATGCCATAGGGTCCAATCTCAAGCATAGACTTTCTGCCCCAGTGACTTCTCAGAAGCTGTTGGGGCCCACTGGAACCACTGCACAGGACTATCTGTGAAGAGCAAGTAATGGGACATAAACACCCCCAGGATTACCCTCAATTGATGGGTGATGGGAGTCAGTGGATGGGGGCTGGGAGTCAGCCTTCAGGGGATAATTCTGGAGATACTCTGGATACTTCTCAGGAGGTCCTGCTGGAACTGACCTTCAAGTCCCACTCCTGTTGTCCACCATAGCGACACCAAATCTTTTCTCCTTCCTGTCTCAATCTCCTTGCTCTCCCACTCCTGCTTCCTGGAATCATCTTCACGGTAAACTTTCTACACCCTAGTCCTTGTCTCAGCCCTGGCTGCAGGAGGATCCAAACAAAATAAAAAACATATATAAAAAATTATAAGTTTAAAAAATTAGAATTAGGATAAATAAAGTAGTTGTATTGATGTTATAGAAAAGAGATTTTATGGCTTGGAATTCCTAGTCACAGCCTTATACCTAGTTTCAAAATACATTCTGTTTTAACTTAAAAACAGAAATGAGTATGCTGTGCTTTGAAGAATATTTTAGATGACTAAAATGTCCCTAAAACTGATGCTGAATATGCTGGTGAAAAGCTGAAATAAAATTGTTTCATGAAATGTTAGAGGGGGAGATTAACGTATTATTTTATAATTGTTTAATTAAAATATTTAACATAAAATATGTGATATCAATATCATATATATGATTTACTTATATAACTACACTAATAAGTTATATATACCATTCTATAACATATATATATATATATTTTTTTTTTTTTTTTGCTGTACGCGGACCTCTCACTGCTGTGGCCTCTCCCGTTGCGGAGCACAGGCTCCGTTCGCGTAGGCTCAGCGGCCGTGGCTCACGGGCCCAGCCGCTCCGCGGCACGTGGGATCCTCCCAGGTCGGGGCACGAACCCGTGTCCCCTGCATCGGCAGGCGGACTCCCAACCACTGCACCACCAGGGAAGCCCTATAACATATATTCTTTATATAATATAATAAATGATTTAATATATCAAAATGTGTGGTTATTTGAGGCAAGTAGCAGAAAGTCACTGCATTGAACTGAAAGTAATTATTTACTCAGATACAGTATTTTCTACCAGCCTATAAGCAACCTTGTCAGAGTGGACCATTATGGAATATAGAAATGAACTAACCAGAGCTACCACAGAGCAATGCAGAAACAGGATGACAAAGGACTCATACTCTAAACTATCCTGGTGAAGGTTAGTTGGCAAGTCAAGGAAGATTGGCAGTTTACATCAATATCACCCTGAGATGACTACAACAAATTATTTGAAATTGTTGAATGACAGCTGTGGGCATGTGTTAGATTTCATATATATATTATTGCTAAAATTCTCTCTTCCATAAACCCCAGAATAATCACTTCTGGAGAGCTTCTTACTTCTGTCTGTTATTGCTGCCTGGAACCTTGTTTTGGAACCTTGTTTGCCTCTTAAATATATTATAATTGTTCTGTAGTGTCTTTACTTTCCATTCTAGGTGTAGCCTCATGGCAGTCTCATCCAGTCCTTGGCTTCAGGCTTCAATTGCCTTAAATCAATGATTCTCAGTGCTGGCTGCACATTAGCAACACCTGTGGAACTTTTAAAACCTACTAATACCTGGACTCTACTCTCTCTAGACCTGAGATTCTGATTGAATTGTTCTGGGGCCAGCCACGTGATCGGAAATCTCCCCAGGTGATAATCAACAGCTGAATTGCAATCTATTCATGTAGATGCTGATGACTCACAAAACTTAATATTTAGTTTCTACCTTCTACTGAGTTGTAGATCCATATTTCCTAATGTTATCTGTGAGGTGGCATAGGGCAGTGATTGAGAATGTGTGTTTTTGTACTGTAATGCCCCAACCCTCAGGCCACAGACCAGTACTGGTCTGTGGCCTATTAGGAACTGGGCTGCACAGCAGGAGGGGAGCAGAGGGCAAGGAACGAAGCTTCATCTGTATTTATAGCTGCTCCCCATCACTTGCATTACATCCTGAGCTCCACCTCCTGTCAGATCAGCAGCGACATTAGATTCTCATAGGAGCTCAAAACCTACTGTGAACTGTGCATGCCAGGCATCTAGGTTGCACACTCCTTATGAGAACCTAATGCCTGATGATCTGAGGTGGAGCTGAGACAGTGATGCTAGCACTGGGGAGCGGCTGCAAATACAGATTATTGTTAGCAGAGAGGTTTGACTGCATAGAGACCATAATAAATCAATTGCTTGAAGACTCATATCAAAACCCTATCAGTGAGTGACAAGTGGCAATTAAGCTGCATCTGTCGGCAGGCTTCAAGTCAGAATCCAACACTTATTCTAGTCCGTGCGTGGCCTGCCCAATATTTTATTTACCACTTCCATCCATGCCTCTTTCCCACACTGCGTACTTGTCTCAGTCACAGTTTTGGTAAGCCCACGAGCTAACCCTAGCCAAAATGAGTAAAAAACAAACATCGCTGGAGAGCTTCTTTGAAAAGAGGGAAAGTCTCAATGATGAGACAGCAGAAGACTCTAAGACTGCCAACAAAAAGAAAGGTGCATTTAAAAGACAATACCAAGAGTCCTACTTAAATTGCGGTTTCATCGCAACAGGTGATTCACATTCCCCAAGCCTGCTTTGTATAATATGTAATGACCAGCTATCCAGTGAAGCCATGAAACCTCTGAAACTGCTTCGCCGCAGGGAGACCAAGCACCCTGCATTAAAAGACAAGCCTTTGGAGTTTTTCATAAGAGAAAAATGTGAACACGAAGAACAGATGCAATTACTGAAGGCCACCACTTCATCAAATGTGTCTGCATTGAGAGCATCATTCTTAGTGGCTAACCGCATTGCTAAAGCTAAGAAGCCCTTTACTATTGGTGAAGAGTGGATCCTGCCTGCTGCTAAGGGCGTTTGTTGTGAACTTTTAGGAAAGGCTGCAGTTCAAAAGGTGGCACGTGTTCCTCTTTTGGCTAGCACCATAACTAGACGAACTGATGAGATAGCAGGATATTGAGGCACAATTATTAGAGAGATTAATGAGTCACCGTGGTACACAATCCAGATTGATGAATCTACCAATGCTGACAACGAGGCAACAATGCTTGTTTTTGTGCGATATATTTTTCAGGAGGATGTGCATGAGGATATGTTATGTGCACTTTTGTTGCCAACCAACATCACAGCTGCAGAACTATTCAAGTATTTGAATGATTACATATCAGGAAAACTGAATGGTCATTCTGTGTCGGGATATGCACGGACGGAGTGGCTGCCACAACTGGACATCTTTCTGGTTTCACTACTCATTTCAAAGAGGTTCCTTCTGTGTCATCCATAGAGAAATGCTGGCTAGCCAAAAAATGTCACCTGAACTTAACAACATTTTGCAGGATGTGATTAAAATTATCAACCACATTAAGCACATGCCCATAACTCATATCTGTTCGCGCAACTCTGTGAGGAGATGGACGCAGAGCACACATGTCTTCTCTTATACACAGAAGTGAGATGGCTTTCTAAAGGCAGATCACTGGCCAGAGTCTTTGAGTTATGAGAGCCGCTCCAGAGATTTCTTTTAGAAAAACAGTCACCGCTGGCAGCACATTTCAGTGACACAGAATGGGTCACAAAACTTGCTTACTTGTGTGATATATTCAACCTGCTCAACGAACTCAGTCTGTCACTTCAGGGGAGAATGACAACTGTGTTCAAGTCAGCAGATAAAGTGGTGGCATTTAAAGCCAAACTGGAATTATGGGGGCAACGAGTGAACATTGGGATTTTTGTCATGTTTCAAACATTAGCAGAGATTTTGAAAGAGACGGAGCCAGGGCCTTCTTTCTCCCAGCTGGGGCATGATCACCTATCTCAGCTTTCAAAAGAGTTTGAGCATTACTTCCCAACCACAAAAGACCACCCAACTGGGAAGGAATGGATCCGCAACCCATTTGTGACTAAGCCAGGTGAACTGACTTTGCCCGTGCTAGAAGAGGATCAACTGCTTGAGATCACATATGACGGTGCCTTTAAAAATATGTTTGAGACAACTTCAAATCTCCATACGTTCTGGATTAAAGTCAAGGCGGAATATCCTGAGATTGCCACAAAAGCACTGAGAAGCCTGCTTCCATTTCCAACATCCTATCTTTGTGAGGCAGGGTTTTCTGCAGTGACAGCAACCAAAATGAGATTACAGAGTAGACTGGACATGAGCAACACACTTCTGGTGTCACTGTCTCCCATTACCCTCAGATGGGACCATCTAGTTGCAGGAAAACAAGCTCAGGGCTCCCACTGATTCTGCATTATGGTGAGTTGTATAATTATTTCATTATATATTACAGTGTAATAATAACAGAAGTAAAGTGCACAGTAAATGTAATGTGCTTGAATCATCCCCAAACCATTCCCTGCCACCCCCCACCCCCACCCCCAGTCCGTGGAAAAATTGTCTTCCACGAAACTGGTCCCTGGTGCAAAAAACGGTTGGGGACCACCGCTGTAATGGAATCCTTGTTTTGGGACTTAACTGTGTGAACCTGCACAAATTTCTTATCCCCTTTATGCCTTTGTTTTCTCACCTGTGAAATGGGGTTGACAATAGTAGTGGGGATTGAATAAAATAATGTTTGTAAAGCACTTAATGCAATATTTAGAACATAGTGCTTTAAAAACAGAAGTTATTTATTTATTATAGTTGCCTTTTAGGTTCTTTAATTTTAGTATTTTCAAAGTGAATTTAAAAAAAAATGTTTGCTGTAACATTATTTTCAACAATAAAAATTGAAAAATACTAAGTGTTCAGCAATGGGGAATTGGTCAAGTAAAATTTGGTGTAACCATATGACAATATATTATGTTAAGAGGCCATTAAAAATTATGGGGTAGAAAAACATTTACTTTGTAAACATTCTTTTTATTTTGTAAAATGGTGTAATATATTGTGATGTGAAAAAACAAGCTATGCTTCCATTTACGTAAAACAAACAAAAATTTCTGTGTCTGCATGCATATACTGCCACAGAGCAAACTTTTATTAATGATAGCAATTAGGAGATGGGAATCCAGTTGGCTTTTTTCCCTTTGCATTTCTCCTGTGTATTCCAAGTTTTCTGCCTATTTAGAAAAAAAAAAGTTCTTATAAAATAGAAAAAAAGAATTGATGTCACATTCTTTTTGCTGAAACTTGCTTTTTCTCTTTGTTTTTGAGATTACACCTAAATTCACCATCCACTAGATTTTATAAATTAGAAATCAGGATTCGCCTCTGATTTTCCTTCTCGGCTCACTCCCTACAGGCCATCACATCCATCACTTGTCTCTTTTCTGACCCCTTTTCTATTTTTTTTTAACTTTTTAAAACATTTTATTTGACCATAATTTAGAATTTATAGAAAGTAGCAAGCATAGTATAAATAACTTCATATTCTCTATGCTCAGGGTCACCTATGTTAACATTTTACCCCATTTGGTTGGTCTTCTGTTTCTCTCTCCCACCTACTCCCTCCCTATTTCTCTCTTTCTCTCTCTGTCTGACCCCTCTTCTTGATTCCTGCCACCACTGCCTTCTTTAAGTCCTCATCACTTGTTCCATGCTCCACTGAAAACTTCTCAAGTATCTTCCTCTTTCCAGTCTCTGCTCATTCCATTGCATCCTCTATCACATCTATTTTCCTAAAAGTCATGCAATTATATGTTCGCCTTCTAATAAATTTTGCTGATTCCTGTTGTCTATTAAATAAAGCACAAACATCTTAACATGTTGCATTAAACTCTTCATGATCAATTTCGGCCTCATAGACTACACTCCATCAATCCACTCTATGCTCTATTTATATTGAACCCTAAAATGTATGATTCCTTGGAATAAGGCCTTGTCATTACTCACATTTTGTTACTCACATTTTGTCATTACTCATTTTTGTTACAATGTGGAATAGTCCCTTATATCTATATCTTTATTTGATCTGGCAACAGTTATTTTATTCTTTTGCACCCAGCCGTTAATTTTCCCGCTTCAAGAAGCTTTCTTTCCTTGCCTCCTTATGTCCTTACTATTTCCAAGTCATTGTTACTTGCACCTTCTTTTATATTCTTACACCCTTGTTTATAATGAACTATGAACAAATTTTGTTTTACGTTATTCTTTCAGTCTTTGAGTGCTTGCGGCACTGTGCAAGACATTGAGAATGAAACAATGTGGAAGATAGACAAATGCTGTGTCATCATGGAGCTAAAATACGGGGGAGATGGAGACGAAAGATAAGCAAATGACAGATTATGGCATATACCGTTCTTTTGGTGTTCTGAGACCAAATTTCCAACATGTGGAGGGGAGGTTTCCCACAGGTTAAGGGCTCAGTCCTACAGGACTGCTCTGCCCTCCCCCACTTCAGATGCCAGTTGCAAGCTCACGTAGTTACCAGTGCTTCTGATCAACTAGTTATAAATCAGAGGTTCCCACCACTGCCTCCTCGGGTTTGATTAATTTGTTAGAGCAGCTCACAGAACTCAGACTAACATTTTACTTACTAGATCACTAGTTTTTCATAAAAGGATATAAGCAGGAACAGCCGGCTGAAAGAGGTGCATAGGGGCAAGTTGTGGAGAAAGGGCTCAGAGTTTCCGTGCTCTCTCCAGGAGCCACTCTCCCAAAATCTCCATGTGTTCACCAACCTGGAAGCTCTCTGAATCCCATCCTTTTGGGTTTTAATGAAGGCTTCATTATATGGGCATGATTGATTAGATCATTGGTCACTGGCAAATGAACTCAAACTCTAGCCCCTCTCTGCTTCCCAGAGGTAGTAGTGAGAGGACTGTAAATTCCAACCCTCTAATCACAAGGTTGGTTCTCTTGACAATTAGTTCCCCAGTTTTAGGTTACCTAAGGGCTTTCCAAAAGTCACCTCATTAACATAACAAAAGACATATTTATTGCTGTTATTAGAGGGAATTCCTAGGGTTTTAGGAGCTCTGAGCCAGGAACCATGGATGAAGACAATATGTATATGAGAAATATATATTTGGTCATCTGAATTATACATATATTTATATATATCTTATATGTCATAATATTGCATCCAGCAAGCAAGTCTGCAGAATGAAGCCCAGCAGAGAGTAGCATAAGAGGCTACTTTATATAGAGTATTTGGGGCAGGCCTCTCTGAGGAGGCAGCATGAGCTGAAACCTGAAAGATGAGAAGAAGCCCACTATTTGAAGAATAAGGGGAAGAATAATTCTGGCTGACTAAGTAGGCTGAAGGCTTATAGACTAGAAAGAGCATGCTGGATTCTCAGAAAATAAAGGTCAATGTGGTAGCAGCTCACTAAAGGGTGGGATGTGGAAGGAGATAAAACTAAAAAGAAAGCTGGGCTTTGGAGGCCATGGTGGGATTTGTATTTTATTTTTCAAGGAATAGAAAACTATGAAAGGTATTTAAAGCAGAGGGGTAATATGTTTTGATTTTTTTTTTTTGATTAAATACCTTAGTCTAGCTCTTGTAAAAAAAAAAAGAATCAGTTGGGCCATGAGTACAGTAAATGAAATGGGAAGAACTTCAGTAACCCTGTGGATATATAATGGCACCATACACCAGAGAGTTGGTACTGGGAAGTTGGGGAGACTTAAATGGATTTGAAATATTTCTTGAATTAGAAGTGACAAAGTCAGCTGGCAAATAATAAGGGATAATCCTTGTAGCCTTGTGCTTCAGATGCTGGCCAATGGGGTTGCTAGTTACAAAAGGGATGATGGGATAAGTTCTCAGTGTTTCAGATTTGGCTAATCAAGAAATCAGTCTCTGCCTTTTCATTTGGACCACATGATTTTAATCTGAGGCCCTTCAGGGCATTGGTTAGCAACCAAGCCTGGGGAGTTTCCTGATGCTGCTCACCCCCTTCTCCTACTCGCCCCCAGCTTCTGTTGAGCAGCTGTTCTGACTTCAGCTATGGTTACCCTATTTTCCTCATCACTGTATCCTTAGAATCTAACACAAAGTATGACAAATCACAGGTGCTCTGGATTATTTGCTGAACGAATGCATGTATGAGTTAATTGCCAATAAACTCAATATAGTAGTTAATTTCACAGTAAGGATTTGGTTATTCCCAACAATTGCATTTGCTGAGTTTATATATTTCCAAATAATTTATTTAGATCTTGCTAAGAGGAGGTAGCTCAATTTGGTGTACCCAAATGAAACAGACATCATTATCTAGGGTCCTAATGAAGTAGATTAGAAAATGAGAGTTACAGATTTAGTCACCTAAGGGAGACCATAATTATTTGGGTCACCTAGCCAAACACACTTCCATTTACACTTTCAAATGTATTTTTCTCATTTCCATACTTAATTAACCTAAGGAAATAGGGCAGGTTTTATTCTTCCCATTTTGCATGAGGCCACTGAGAAATGGAAAGTTAAGTCACTTGTCCAAAGTAACAAGCCTGGTCTCTGGAAAAACCAGGAATGGAAGCTGCACTTTCTAACTTTTGGTCTGTGTCATTTCTGCTATGCTGTGTGCACGCTTCCTCCCAGTTGTGTATATGCAATGAGCTGGCATGACTGTTTGAACTACCTCTGGAATTTCGCATTGTGCCTTAAATGAAATAGCTCAAAAGCAATGTTATACAGACACACTTACTTACACTATCATTCATTCCTCTACTTAGAGTACTAAAATATTTAAAAAGTCAAATCTTAAGTATCTAAATTATTTCATCTTTTGATAGGAAGGAAGACTGTGCATATTGACAGAAGACAAATTTAGAAACTAAGAAATCTATTTTATTCCTCTGGACCCTGAATTTTCATAGCTTTCTAGTCCTTTTGTTCCTTTTTCAGTAAATTATTCAGCCAGGGTTTCCATGAGAGTAAAGAAGTTGAACTCCTTTGGCAAGTGATACTATAAAACAAACATCATCTGTACATCCATAATCATTACAAGCCAGGTTTTTTAAGAGTTACCTGTAAGGAGAGACAATCATATGACAATGCCAAAGAGGGAGAAAAATTACTTTAGTGCCCAAGTCTGCAGAATAAACCCTTAGACAAGAGAGTTTATGGAGCTGGATTTATATCTAAGCCTTCTGTTTTATAGGTCACAGATTTAGCACTCGACCTCATTCTTCTTCATTTTCTTCATCTTAACTCCTGTGATACTATTTATTAAGAGAGATGGCAGGTATCTGCCTGTCTCCTTCATAGAGAAGAACATGTCAGAAAGGACTACATGCACAGAAATATTCAAACAAAGCGAATTTCTCCTATCTGGAATAATCAAGCTATTCATAATTGTACTTCCTACCAGTCAGAGTATAAAATGCCAGTGTCAGATGAGGTTTATAACAGAGACTAGAGGAAAGCATATTAATCTTAGATGAGTGAGTTTGAGGTCGCATCACTTTCCAATGAGAAATGAGGTAGAGATAATATCAAGTTCTGATGAGTTTTTAGCAGGCAGATCATGACCTGATGCAATGTGAAGTCGATCTTCAAAATTCACTGTGGTCTGATTTTACTTGTCCTCAAGGATAGTCATTAGCCTGAGCTCACACTATTGGAATTTGGTTTTAAGGATGGGGCAAAGCTTTCCTGCCATAATTGCTTCCATCTGCTCCACTAACACATGTGTTCCTGCAATAAAATTTTCTAAAACTCTCCAAACTCCACATGTCCCCCTTTGACTGGGATCTTGCTGTACTGATGTTTCACCTGCATTCTGTCTGGGTGGGAATCTGTGCTGCAGCTGGATGCTGCTTTAAGGGTGGGGATGCTAGGGGAAGTACAATGCTTGCTATAAGACTCCAGTGGCAAATTGAACACAGGCTTTTGCCTTGAAAACCTCAAATTGCGGTCATGTGTGTTAGATCATACACTCTGCTCATGTCTCATCTCCTTCCAATGATTTCTTTTTCAATTCATTTTATTTATTTATTTTAAAGGATACAAGTAATATACAAATATATTCTTATTATAAAAGTCTTCTATTGGAATAGAAAAAAAGAAAGTTCTCCTTGAGCACACCTTCCTCCTCTACCACAAATAATAAATGAGATGTTTTCTGGGAAGCTGGATTTCCTCTCCTTAAGAAACAAACCTGTCTTATATTCTGTCTATGAACAGATAGTCAAAGACCTCCGAAACATCTCCAAATGAGAGAAACCAAAGGAAAATAACTTTATTAAGTCACCCTAAATCACAAAATGCAAATACTCTATGAGAAGCAAAAGTGTATGTCAATGGGCCTTGCTCCAGGCAGGGGGAGGGGGATGGAGATTATTGAATTGGTTTGATGAGCCTAACAATTTCAGTATGAAGATCTTTGTGTACCTGAACCTCAAATTACTTTGAGGTTCATCAAGTGTGGTAGTGTAGCATATATTACTGTAGTTGTGATCTAAGTGAGAATTACTTGCCTGATTTCGGGTTCTGAAGTTCCCTCATGTGGCTGGAGTGGAATGAACCTGGGCTGCATCCAGAAACTTCCCCAGGAACTGGGGATGTTGAGTTGTTGGCTTCCTGGATCAAGAAGTGCTGAGGGTGCCACCAAGAGATAAGCAATATGCATATTATTACTTTGTTTAGTCTCTAAAACCATAGATTTTAGTTGCAGGATCTTATTTAGAAATCGCATTTTCATGTATATCTTTGTGTGTATGTATAATATGTATATATATTTAATTATATATATTTGTTGAGATACATATTTTTTCTAATTTTTTTGTTGGTAAAAACACAGACTTTTAAATGTAATAAATGCATAGTATGGATATGTTTGTGTGTATTCCTTTTAGTCCCTATGGGCACTAACATTCCTTGAGGAAGGTAAAAAGTTCAAAGTCCAGAGTTGATAGTTTAGGTTGTTAGATTTATCTACCACCTCTGATGAATGTTTTGTCTAAGAGATAGCATTCATTTAAAAATAGAAAGTCTGCGTTCCCTGGTAGACTGTTTAATGTAGACAGGGAAAGCATGGGCAGAGAGTGAGGCTGTGCTGTTGTCAAGGCCCAGAGAAGGACAAGACAGGAAAACCAAGGATCGTATGCTGAAGAGGGTCAAAGAGGTCATCTAATCCATTCCCTGAACATCAATCCTGGCCTTACACAAGACCACTCCTAAGCCACAGAAGACATATGACTGTCAAGCCACACTAAAGTGTCTCAGGAGGCACACCCTCCCTCTGTAACTCATTCAGAATCCAATAAAGCTGCCAGAAAGTTCTTGCATGCCTCTCCCTGCCCATCTATTACTTATTTCATGGAAATTAAAAAGTGTGTGTTAGCATCTACCTCAAAAGCATCTCAGGTTTCAAAACTATTAAACGGTTCTTTTTCAGCTTTTTTTTGTTTTAGATTACGTTATATAATATTTAATGTATATATAACATATTTGGGGAAATTGTGAGGGAGTAAAATAATAAAATAAATGGACATAAATCCACTACCTACAAGACCTATTTCTATTGCAGGCATCTGCATACTCTTTTCTGAGTCCATTGCTTCGTACCCAGGAGTAACAATTATTCTGAATTTTGGGTTTAGCATTCCTTTGCTTTTTCTTTTCTTTTTAGATTTGTATGTATACAATCTAAAACTTAGATGATTTATTTTTACTATTTTAGCTTTATAAAAATGACACTATAAGTATTAACCCATGTCTTGCTTTTATCTTTCAAAATAATATTTCTAAGATTCATTAATGTTTTGTAAGAGTTCACTCATTTTCATTGTTATATAATATTCCTTCCTCTGAATTGTTTTTCTGCTGATGGGCATTTCAATAGTTTCCAGTTTTTTTGCTGTTATAAACAATGTCATTATGAAAATTTTGAATTATCTTGTTTCCATGATAACCTATGAGTTTCTCTAGAACAATATTTTTTAAACTATGAATTACAAGTCATTATCAGATCATAAAATAAGTTTAATAAGCCTTAGCCAGAAATTTTTATAAATGAAATAATTGAATACAAAACCATCAGATTAAGAGTATTCATAAAACTTTTGGTTTTATATTTGTATGTTTTGAATGTACTGGGTAGAAAAGCTGAAGATAAAGCCAAGTTGCTTTCCAAGTGATTGTACCAATTTACATCTCCAATAGTGATAGATATTGTTTTCTTTGTTCCAGATTCTTGCTAATGCTTAAAATTGGCAGATTTCTTAGTTTTTGCCATTTTGGTATGAAATTTAATTGAGTTTTTAATTTTCATTTCCTTGATTACTGGTAAGGTTGAGTATTTTTTCATATGTTTATTTGTCATCTATACATTTTATGTAAAACACTTCTTATATGTTTTACCCAATTGCTGTTAGGTTATCTTTTTCTTTATTGCCTTGATTCAAGTACTTTATATGGTATAGATACAATATTTTTTTTAGTTATTTTTTCGAAAATATCTTCTCCCATTTTGTGATTTCTTTTCATTTTCTCTATTGCCTCTTGTTAAGCAGAAGTATTTAGTTTTAATGTAGCCATATATTTTTCTATTTTATGGCTAGTGCTTTGGGGTCTTCTTTAATAAACCCTTCTGTACTCCAAAGGCATCAAGTATATTCATAAATTTTCTTCTGTTTAAAAGATTTTACTTAAAATGTGATATGAAGTAGGGATCAAAGGACATTTTATTCCATAAGGATACTGAATTGTCCTAATACCATTGGTTGCAGAGACCATCCTTTACTCAATGATCTGCAATGTTACTTATTTAATATATCTATTTCCACATATGTAAGGGTCTTACATTGTCTTAATTACTAGACAGTGCATTACTAGATAAGAGCTCAATATATCTTAATCAGGAGGCTCTTGGCATTTAGGGCAGTATTACGTGAGGCTTTGTCGCATGAGACTGCCTCACACATTGCAAGATGCTAGTTTTGGTAGAAAGCATTTTGCTAGTTATTGTGAGTAAGAAAATCATTTCCCACCCCCACCATTTTAAACACTCCATTTATAACATGGCCAGTTGAAAACCACTGTATATGGCTTTACAACAGACGTAGATACCTGGTAGAGTAGGTCCTCAACCTTATTTTTCTTTTTAGTTTGTTTTGATGAACTTTAGACCTTTTCTCTTTCTTCAGATTTTAGAAAAACTTGAGTAGCTCCTCAAAACATCCTTTTAGAATTTTGATTGAAATTATGTTTAATCAATGGTCCAGTTTGGGCAGAATTAATATATGAGTCTATCTTCCTACTCATGAGTAATATCCATTTATTCAGGTCTTCTCTAATGTCTTCAATAAAGTAAAAAAAATCCCTGAAGCTCTTGTTTATATTTTGTTATTTTTAGGTATAATATTTTTTTACCATTATTATAAATGAGAAAACTTTATTTGTATTCTTCAGTATATGGATAGGCAATTGACTTTCCTATGTTAATTTAATATGTGGTTACCTTGCTAAACTCTCACTCTAATTCTGATGATTTACATACACTCCTTTAGATTTTTGCCAGTATTGGCAATCATATCATCTGTGATAGTTCTATATTTCCTTTACAGTCCTTATAGGTCTTAGTCTCTTTTCTTTTCTTACTAGTCAAGACTTTAATACAAAGTATTCTAGGGCTTTCATCACAAATTATAGCAAATTTGGTGACTTAAAAGAGCAGAAATTTATTCTCTCACAGCTCTGGACATCAGAAGTCTGAAATCCAGATGTTGGCAGTATTCTTGAGGCTCTGACGGAGAAACTGTTTCATGCCTCTCTGCTAGCTTCTGATGACTGTTGCCAACCCTTGGCATTCCTTGGTTTATAGCTGCATAACTCCAACCGCTCCTTCTGTTTCATGTGACTTTCCCTCTCTGTGTTTGTGTCTCTCATTTCCCTCTCCTTTCTCTTATAAGGACAGGGTCCTTGGATATAGACTCCATCTTAAATTTAGGATGTTCTCATCTTCAGATCCTTAACTGCATCTGCAAAGACCCTATTTTCAAATAAGGTCAATTTTCAGGGGTATTTCTGGAAATACCTAGGGTATTTCTTTCAGGGAGAAATCATTCAACCCACAACAGACCTCCAAGAAAATATTGAATAGACACAGGCTAATATGTTCCAGTACTTTAACTCTTAGTTTTTATTTTAATTTTTATAAAGATGGTATGTTTAGATTTATTATCAATTAGCCAAACTATGTTAAATTTATTTGATCATCTCTACTTCTTGCTTCTTAGACCTTATTTTTGGAGGTTTTTTTTCTTTTCTCTGAAGTATATTTCACAGAAGTTTCTTTAGTAAATTTATTTTGGGAGTAAATGCTGTATTTTTCTTTTTCTGAAAATGTTTTTATTTATTCTCATCATTAAAAAATAGTTATGTTGCATACAGTGTTCTGAGTTGACAGTTATTTTCTCACCATACCTTAAAAATATTCTATTTTCTTGGCCTTGATTTTGAAAAGTTGCCTATTGGTGTTTCATTTACAAGTAATTTCTTTATGAATGCTTTAAAGAACTTCCCTTTGTGTTTGATGTTCTGAAGCTTCACTACAATGTGAGTAATTTTTTAAATTTATCCTGCTTGTCATACATTTTTGTTTCTCTGAATTCATGTCTCCTATTGTTCTAGAAAATTATCGTTGTTATCTCTTTGACTATTGCTTCTCCATTTAAAAAATGTTCTCATTTTGATACAGATTTGTATTGGTTTCTCTTTCTTTTCTCTACGTCCTTTAAATTTTCTTTCATTTTTTCCCATCTCCTCATGTCTCTATGCAGCATTATGTTAAAATCTTTCTTAATTATATTTGTTTTATACAACCACTGTACTTTTATTTCATTGGTTTTATTTTTCATTTCTAAAAGTTCTATTTGGTTCTTTTTCAAGTAAGCTATAGTATTTTTGAGAATATCTATTAATTGCTTATTTTTAAAATTATATTCTTATTTCTTTAAACTCTTTACACACATTTATTCTATATCTGATATTTCCAATATCTGACGTTCTTGGGAATGTAATGTTATTTATTGTTTCTGTTGACTTTCACTTATGGTAACTTGCTTTCTTATGACATTTTTGTTGTTGTTGTTGTGTGTGTGCTGATTTTTGTGTTATGAACATATATTGCATATAACTTTGGGTTTGTTTCATCTCCTAGGTAAGTTGACTCCTACAGCACATAACTTATTCTGTAAAAATTGAGGACCTAACTAGAAAATGTTTTCATCTACAGAGAACTTGTGTTTTCTTCACTTGTGGTCTAAGGGCTGCTCCCAACCTATGAAACCATCTTAGCACCATTCTCCACCTCAGGTTCAGCTCCCCTTCTTTGTGGAGCACAAAATCATTTATGATTCCAGCTGGGATCTGAATATTTCCCTAGGTACACATTGCTTTTACATTACTATTCATTGCTTCCTTCCACCAGCCTTGTTTTCAGTTCACTTTGTTTTTAAAATGTTTGTTGTAAATTACCATGGGAGGTATTTTAAGGGTTGGGTATGGCATGTAAAAGAAACATAAATTTAAATTTTCTTTCTGGCTTTTCACCATTGCTGTCTTTCTGCTTGGTGCATTCAATAGAAGTGGAAAGATGGGCCATGTTTCTCTTTACCTTCCATTTTATACAGCATAATGATGACAGAGTTGAATCTTATTTATTTCACTAAGCATGAGTTAGTAAAGCTGTTAAAATGTGGATCTCAGATTTAGATTTGTATTCCAAATTTATAAATCAGTTCCACTTATTCATCATAAACTATGACTTCCTTTTTAAAATTAAAGATGTGGCTTCTTAGGACAGCTCTAAAGTCTTCTTGGAAATCATATTATTCTTAAAACAGATTTTGTCAAGTTAAGTTTAAGTGAATCAGAACATACGGATTACACATTCATTAAAACACACACATGGGTTGTGAAATGACAGAAAAATGTGTTTGGCAAAACCCAATTGGCAACTTTCCAAAACCAAAACATTTAAAAACTAGTATTTAATCATTTTCTAAACCTCAAACATGGCCAGATTTTTCAATACCTAGGAGTTATATTCCTTGATATATTTATTCTTTTATGACAGAGAATAACTTCTACTAATTTTAAATGCTCAGTTTATAAATATTACTAATAAAATCCTGTATATCAGGTCTTTCAGCATTTGCTCTTCCAATAAAGTAAAGAACTCAAAATGAGCAGGATGACAAAAGACATAAGACCTGATATGACCTCTTATTTTGTACATAGAAGAAGGCCTGGGTACAAAGACAAGCCATCACATATGCAAAAAACTTAGCAATGTTCAAATGTCAAATTTAACTGCTATTTAAAAAAAAAAATTCTGCAATTAATTGACCAAGAAAGCCAGGAAGCATTTTGAAAAGACCTTTGATTATCACTTTAACTTTAGAAAAGTAATCATTGTCTTCTGGTTTCTTAGATTCAAGTCATTATTTTCACATTCATGTGAATCAACACTATCAGTTGCAAATGGGGCTATTAGGCCCTGTGAGATTAGTTTCATAGAAAAAAATATGTTTACTTTCCAGTTCTTAATGTGGCTGTGCTGAAACTTGTTGACGTTTCCAGAGTATTCACTTCACTTTCACTCTAATGTGGTCAAGATGGTTCAAATTTAGCATACAGATGGAGAAGTACTGTTTCTTAAAAAGGATAGAAGTTTTAGTCCTCCATGCAACGATTTTTTTCTTTTTAATTTTTAAACTCTATTGGAGTATAATTGCTTTACAAAGTTGTGTTAGTTTCTGTTGTATAACAAAGCAAATCAGCTATACGTATACATACATCCCCTTATCCCCTCCCTCTTGTGGCTCCCTCTCACCCTCCCTATCCCAGCCCTCTAGGTGGTCACAAAGCACCAAGCTGATCTCCCTGTGCTATGTGGCTGCTTCCCACTAGCTATCTATTTACATTTGGTGGAGTATATTTCTCAATGACACTCCCTTACTTTGTCCCAGCTTCCATTTCCCTCTCCCTGTGTCCTTAAGCCCATTTTCTACATCTGAGTCTTTATTCCTGTCCTGCCCCCAGGTTTGTCAGAAGCATTTTTTTTTTTTTCGATTCCATATATATGTGTTAACATATGGTATTTGTTTTTCTCTTTCTGACTGCCTTCACTCTGTATTACAGACTCTAGGTCCATCCACCTCACTACAAATAACTCAATTTTGCTTCTTTTTAAGGCTGAGTAATATTCCATTGTATATATGTGCCACATCTTCTTTATCCATTCATCTGTTGATGGACACTTAGGTTGCTTCCATGTCCTGGCTATTGTAAATACAGCGGCAGTGAACATTGTGGTACATGACTCTTTTTAAATTAGAGTTTTCTCAGAATATATGCCCAGTAGTGGGATTGCTGGGGCACATGGTAGTTCTATTTTTAGCTTTTTAAGGAGCCTCCATACTGTTCTCCATAGTGGCTGTATCAGTTTATATTCCCACCAACAGTGTAAGAGGGTTCCCTTTTCTCCACACCTTCTCCAGCATTTATTGTTTATAGACTTTTTTGATGATGGCTATTCTGACCCCTGTGAGGTGATACCTTATTGTAGTTTTGATTTGCATTTCTATAATGATTAGTGATGTTGAGCATCCTTTCATGTGTTTGTTGGCAATGTGTATGGCTTCTTTGGAGAAATGTCTATTTAGGTCCTCTGCCCATTTTGGATTGGGTTGTTTATTTATTTATTTATTTAGTTTTTGTTTGTTTGTTTTTGCGGTACACAGGCCTCTCACTGCTGTGCCCTCTCCCGTTGCGGAGCACAGGCTCCGGACGCACAGGCTCAGCAGCTACGGCTCACGGGCCCAGGCACTCCGCGGCATGTGGGATCTTCCCGGACCGGGGCACGAACCCGTGTCCCCTGCATCGGCAGGCGGACTCTCAACCACTGCGCCACCAGGGAAGCCCTGTTTATTTTTTTGATATTGAGCTGCATGAGCTGCTTGTATATTTGTAGAGTAATCCTTTGTCAGTTGCTTTGTTCGCAAATATTTTCTCTTATTCTGAGGGTTGTCTCTTCATCCTGTTAATGGTTTCCTTTGCTGTGCAATAGCTTTTAAGTTTCATTAGGTCCCATTTGTTTATTTTTGTTTTTATTTCCATTTCTGTAAGAGGTGGATCAAAAGGGATCTTGCTGTGATTTATGTCATAGAGTGTTCTACCTATGTTTTCCTCTAAGAGTTTGATAGTGTCTGGACTTACATCTAGGTGTTTAATCCATTTTGAGTTTATTTTTGTGTATGGTGTTAGGGAGTGTTCTAATTTCATTCTTTAACATGTAGCTGTCCAGTTTTCCCAGCACCACTTATTGGAGAGACTATCTTTTCTCAATTGTATGTTCTTGCCTCCTTTATCAAAGATAAGGTGACCATATGTGTGTGGATTTATCTCTTGGCTTTCTATCCTGTTCCACTGATCTATATTTCTGTTTTTGTGGCAGTACCATACTGTCTTGATTACTGTAGCTTTGTAGCATAGTCTGAAGTCAGGGAGCCTGATTCCTCCAGCTCTGTTTTTCTTTCTCAAGATTGCTTTGGCTATTCGGGGTCTTTTGTATTTCTATACAAATTGTGAAATTTTTTGTTCTAGTTCTGTGAAAAATGCCATTGGTAGTTTGATAGGGATTGCAGTGAATCTGTAGATTGCTTTGGGTAGTACAGTCATTTCCACAATGTTGAATCTCCCAATCCAAGAACATGGTATATTTCTGCATCTGTTTGTATCATCTTTAATTTCTTTCATCAGTGTCTTATAGTTTTCTGCATATAGGTCTTTTGTCTCCTTAGGTTGGTTTATTTCTAGGTATTTTATTCTTTTTGTTGCAATGGTAAACAAGAGTGTTTCCTTAATTTCTCTTTCAGATTTTTCATCATTATTGTGTAGGAATACAAGAGATTTCTGTGCATTAATTTTGTATCCTTATTTACCAAATTCATTGATCAGCTCTAGTAGTTGTCTGGTAGCATGTTTAGGATTCTCTATGTATAGTATCATGTCATCTGCAAACAGTGACAGCTTTACTTTTCTTTTCTGATTTGGATTCCTTTTATTTCTTTTTCTTCTCTGATTGCTGTGGCTAAAACTTGAAAAACTGTTGAATAATAGTGGTGAGAGTGGGCATCCTTGTCTTGTTACTGATCTTAGTGGAAATGGTTTCAGTTTTTCACCATTGAGGACTATGTTGGCTGTGGGTTTGTCATATATGGCCTTTATTATGTTGAGGTAAGTTCCCTCTGTGCCTACTTTCTGGAGGGTTTTTATCATAAATGTGTGTTGAATTCTGTCAAAAGCTTTTTCTGCATCTATTGAGATGATCATATGATTTTTATCCTTCAGTTTCTTAATATGGTGCATCACGTTGATTGATTTGCGTATACTGGAGAATCCTTGCATTCCTGGGGTAAACCCCACTTGATCATGGTTTATGATCCTTTTAATGTGAGGTGATCATCTGTGATATTGGCCTATAGTTTTCTTTTTTTGTGACATCTTTGTCTGGTTTTGGTATCAGAGTGATGGTGGCCTTGTAGAATGAGTTTGTGAGTGTTCCTCCTTCTGCTATATTTTGGATTAGTTTGAGAAGGTTAGATGTTAGCTCTTCTCTAAATGTTTGATAGAATTAGCCTCTGAAGCCCTCTAGTCCTGGGCTTTTGTTTGTTGGAAAATTTATTTCAGTGCTTGTGATTTGTCTGTTTATATTTTCTATTTCTTCCTGGTTCAGTCTCGGAAGTGTGTGCTTTTCTAAATATTTGTCCATTTCTTCCAAGTTATTCATTTTACTGGCATATAGTTGCTTGACGTAATCTCTCTTGATCCTTTGTATTTCTGCAGTGTCGGTTTTTACTTCTCCATTTTCATTTCAAGTTCTGTTGATTTGAGTCTTTTCCCTTTTATTCTTTATGAGTCTGCCTAATGGTTTATCAATTTTGTTTACCTTCTCAAAGAACCAGATTTTAGTTTTATTGACCTTTGCTATCGTTTCCTTCCTTTTTCATTTATTTCTTATCTGATTTTTATGATTTCTTTCCTTCTGCTAACTTTGGGTTTTTTTTTTTTTGTTCTTCTTTCTCTAATTTCTTTAGGTGTAAGTTTAGGTTGTTTATCTGAGATATTTCTTCTTTCTTAAGGTAGGATTTTATTGCTATAAAATTCCCTCTTAGAACTGCTTTTGCTTCATCCCATAGGTTTTGGGTCATTGTGTTTTCATTGTCTTTTGTTTCTAGGTATTTTTTGATTTCCTCTTTAATTTCTTCAGTGATCTCTTGGTTATTTAGTAGTGTATTGTTTAGCCTCCATGTGTCTGTATCTTTTACAGGTTTTTTCCTATAAATGATATGTAGTCTCATAGCATTTTGCTCAGAAAATATGCTTGATATGATTTCAATTTTCTTAAATTTACCAAGGCTTCTTTTGTGAATCAAGATATGATCTATCCTGGAGAATGTTCCATGAGTACTTGAGAAGAAAGTTTATTCTGTTGTTTTTGGATGGAATGTCTTATAAATATCATTAAGTCCATCTTGTTTAAAGTATCATTTAAAGCTGTGTTTCTTTATTTTTTTTCATTTTGGATGATGTGTCCATTAGTGAAAGTGAAGTGTTAAAGTCCCCTACTGTTATTGTGTTACTGTCAATTTCCCCTTTTATGGCTGTTAGCATTTGCCTTATGTATTGAGGTGCTACTAAGTTGGATGCCTAGATATTTACAATTGTTATATCTTCTTGGATTGATCCCCTGATTATTATGTGGTGTTCTTCTTTGTCTCTTGTAATAGTCTTTGTTTTAAAGTCTATTTTATCTGATATGAGAATTGCTGCTCCAGCTTTCTTTTGATTTCCATTTACATGGAATATCTTTTTACACTCTCTCACTTTCAGTCTGTATGTGTCTCTAGGTCTTAAGTGGGTCTCTTGTAGACAGCATATATACAGGTCTTGTTTTTGTATCCATTCAGCCATTCTGTGTCTTTTGGTTGGAGCATTTAATCCATTTACATTTAAGGTAATTATCAATATGTATGTTCCTATTACACTTTATTAATTGTTTTTGGTTTGTTTTTGTAGGTGTTTTCCTTCTCTTGTGTTTCTTGCCTAGAGAAGGGCCTTTAGCATTTCTTGTAAAGCTGGCTTTGTTGTGCTGAATTCTGTCATCTTTGCCTGTTTGTAAAGGTTTTAATTTCTCCATCGAATCTGAATGAGATCCTTGCTGGGTAGCATAATCATAGTTGTAGATTTTTCCCTTTTGTCACTTTAAATATGTCCTGCCACTCCCTTCTGGCTTGCAGAGTTTCTGCTGAAAGATCAGCTCTTAACCTTATGGGGATTCACTTTTATGTTATTTCTTGTTTTTTCCTTGCTGCATTTAATATTTTTTTCTTTGTATTTAACTTTTGATTTTTTTTTTTTTTTTTTGCTGTATTCGGACCTCTCACTGTTGTGGCCTCTCCTGCTGCAGAGCACAGGCTCCATACGTGCAGGCCCAGTGGCCATGGCCCACGGGCCCAGCTGCTCCACGGCATGCGGGACCCTCCCGGACTGGGGCACGAACCCGTGTCCCCTGCACCGGCAGGCAGACTCTCAACAACTGAGCCACCAGGGAAGCCCCTAACTTTTGATATTTTGATTAATATGTGTCTTGGCATGTTTCTCCTTGGATTTATCCTGTATGGGATTCTCCGTGCTTCCTTCACTTGATTGACTATTTCATTTCCCATACTATGAAGTTTTCAACTATAATCTCTTCAAATATTTTTTCAGACCCTTTCTTTTCTCTTCTTTTTCTGGCACCCTTATATTTCGCATGTTGGTTCTGGCACCCTTATAGTTTGAATCTTGGTGCAGCAGTCTTTGAGACTGTCCTCAATTCTTTTCATTCCTTTTTCTTTATTCTGCTCTGCAGTAGTTATTTCCACTATTTTATCTTCCAGGTCACTTATCCCTTCTTCTGCCTCAGTTATTCTGCTATTGATTCCTTCTATAGAATTTTAAATTTCATTTATTGTGTTGTTCATCATTGTTTTTTGCTCTTTAGTTCTTCTCTGTCCTTGTTAAACATTTCTTATATTTTCTCCATTCAAGATTTTGGATCATCTTTACTATTATTACTCTGAATTATTTTTCAGGTCGACTGTCTGTTTCCTATTCAGTTGTTTGGTCTTGTGGGTTTTTACTTTGCTCCTTTATCTGTTGCATATTTCTCTGTCTTCTCATTTTGCTTAACTTACTGTGTTTGGGGTCTCCTTTTCACAGGTTGCAGGTTCATAGTTTCTGTTGTTTTTGTTGTCTGCCCCCAGTGGGTACAGTTGGTACAGTGGGTTGTGTAGGCTTCCTGGTGGAGGGGACTGGTGCCTGTTTCTGGTGGATGAGGCTGGATATTGTCTTTCTTGTGGTCAGAACCGAGTCGGTGATGTGTTTTAGGCTGTCTGTAACCTTATTATGATTTTAGGCAGCCTCTCTGCTAATGGGTGGGGTTGTGTTTCTGTCTTCCTAGTTGTTTGGCATGGGGTGTCCATCACTAGATTTTTTTTTTTTGAATTTTATTTTATTTACTCTTTTCTACAGCAGGCTCTTACTAGTTATCCATTTTATACATATTAGTGTATATATGTCAATCCCAATCTCCCTAGTACTTGTTTGGCCTGGAGCATCCAGCACTGGAGTTTGCTGTTCATTGAGTGGAGCTGGGGCTTAGCTTTGAGACAGAGATCTCTGGGAGAGCTCTTGCCAATTGATATTACATGGGGCTGGGAGATCTCTGGTGGTCCAATATCCTCAACTCGGCTCTCCCACCTCAGAGACTCAGGCCTGACAGCCAGCTGGAGGACCAAGGTCTTTTGGGAAGTCTGAGGTCTTCTGCCAGCATTCAGTAGGTGATTTTTAGGAGCTGTTCCACATGTAGATGTATTTTTGATGTATTTGTGGGGAGGAAGGTGATCTCCACATCTTATTCCTCTGCCATCTTGAAGGTCTTTTCCATCCATCCATTCTTTGCCACAAGCACCCAGTCATCTGCAAATTATCTTCTCTTCCTAAATTCAATGAGACTCCTCTTGAGTTTTGGGCTCTGAAGCTATCTTTAACAGCTCTATTCTAGAAAAGTTAGGCTTGTGGAAGTAATCAATTTTTAAACTATTTAAACACCACTAGAACAACAACCTATGGAATGGGAGAAAATATTTGTAAATGATGTGACTGACAAGGAATTAATTTCTAAAATATACAAACAGCTCATTCAGCTCAATATAAAACAAATGTTTTTAAATGGTCATAAGACCTAAATAAATATTTCTCCAAAGAAGACCTACAGATTACCAACAGGCACCTGAAAAGATGCTCAATATTGCTAATTATTAGAGGAATGCAAATCAAAACTACACTGAGGTATTACCTCACACTGGTTAGATTGGCCATCATGAAAAACCCTACAAATAATAAATTCTGGAGAGGGTGTAGAGAAAAAGTGACCCTCCTACACTGTGGGAATGTAAATAGGTTCAGACACTATGGAGAACAGTATGGACATTCCTTAAAAACCTAAAAATAGAGTTACCATATGATCCAGCAATCCCACTCCTGGGAATATACCTAGAAAAGATGGAAACTCTAATTCAAAAAGATACATGCACCTCAATTTTCATAGTAGCACTATTTACAATAGACAAAACATGGAAGCAACATAAATGTCCATCGGAGGAATGGATAAAGAAAATGTGGCATATGTGTGTGTTTATATATATATATATATATATATATATATATATATATAATGGAATATTACATATATATATATAAAATGGAATATTACTCAACCATAAAAATAATGAAATATTGCAACATGGATGGACCTAGAAATAATCATACTAAATGAAGTATGTCAGAGAAAGACAAATAACATATGATATCACTTATATGTGGAATCTAAACTATGGTACAAATGAACTTATTTACAAAACAGAAGTAGACTCACAGACATAGCAAACAAACTTATGTTTACCAAAAGGGAAAAAGGAGGAGGGGAAAGGGAGGGGGAAGATTAAAGAGTTTGGGATTTACAGATACAGACTACTATATATAAATTAGATTAAAAACAAGGACCTACTGTATAGCACAGGGAACTATATTCAATATCTTGTAATAACCTATATGGAAAAGAGTCTGAAAAAGTATATATATATATGACAGAATCACTTTACTATACACCTGAAACTAACACAACATTGTAAATCAATGATACTTAACAAAACAAAACAAAAACACCACCAGAGGACATCTTCTCTAAGACTGATAACTGTTCTTGACTGAACATCTCTTATACACAGAGGACTTTATATACACAGCCTAACCTCATAGCAGTCAATAAGGTAGATAATACTCTCCTCATTGTATCAAACAAGTAATATGAGGCTCACATAGATTAGTTCTAATGGAGATTCAATGCTACCTTTCTCCTTCAATGAGGAGTTTGCCTGTGTGTCCTCCCTCTGGCCAGACCATTTGGGTGCCCCACCTCTCCACCCCTGGGTCTTCAAAACCAAGGTGGCCCAGTAGCCTGGCTGAGATCTAGAATACTCATCAGCAGCCTGAAAGTAATTTTCCAGGGATACATCCTTGATTCTGATATTCCTTTGCTATAATGAAATAAAATCTAGTGAGAAAAAATTAACTTGCCTCCCTCCCCACTCCATACCCATAACACCCCTCCTCTGACCATGAGCATTTAAGTGATATGTACCTTTGTGGCCACACCATTCTTTGCTTCCCAGGGTTGAGCCCAGCCCTCCTTTCTCCTGCCCAGGTTACTGGTGCATACCCAGAAACAGACCCAGGTTCAGATGGTGTCCTAGGTTAAGCCTCAATCTCAACCTTTCCAAAGCATTGCAATTTCCAACTCTCAATTTTTATTCTCATGCTACTTCATTTCCCATGTGCACTAAAGGGCTGAAGCCAGTGCTTATAGCATCATGTTCTAATTCTCTCCTGGATCAAAGGAATAATTCTGAAAAAAAAAAAATAATTTTAGGCTTTGTTTTCTAGAGAATATAGTAAATGTGAAATTATTCTTTCCAAGAAGCAGTGATTACTTTTCAATTCAATTTCTGCTGTTATCACTGGGCAATAATTATTCATATATATTAACAAAACCCACAAAGCTTATTTGTAATTTGGAGCCAGATAGATGTGCTGTAACTGTCCTTGGTCCTTAAAATTTTAACAGAAGAAAGACACTGCTAGGCCCATTTGCATATCAGAAAATTGTCATTTCCTTGTAGGCAAGAGCTTCCTATAGCCCTTATTTTGGGGCTTGGTACATATTAGACATTTTTTAAAAGGGGAGTTTAATTGAAAATCTGTCTTTTTGTTTTATTTCAAGTTATATATATATATATATATATATATATATATATATATATATAAAAGCATGAAGTCACTGGATTAAATACTTTGAAAAAATGCATAAGTGGTTTTGGTCACACCATAGGGATGCCAGACATACCTTTAGAATCTTGTAGGTGTTGTCTATATTCATTCATAGTAGCATCAGATCCTGTATACAGGTGCTAACTTTTCAAAGTTATTGTAATTATGTTGTGGAAGTTTGGGCATGAGGCCTCATACAGAATAAACTGGAAAAAGTTGCTTTTATTGCTGTCTTAAAATCAAATTCATAAGAACTGTAACTTGATAGCATTAGAGAATAGAAGGTGAGACATTTAAAACCAAGTCTTTACCTACTACATTCAAGACTCAGATAGAATCACTTCTTCAGAAAGTTCCATATGAAAAGCATCACATCTTTTATACTTACAAGAGAGTTTTGTTCTATTTACTAATTCTCAAATATCAGCTGACATCAAGGAGGATCACAGGTGTTTTTGCAGTTTCTGGCATAATATATATAGCCAAATTTCTCATAGGGTACAAAAAAATAGAGCAAATAGTTCACATAATTGTGTTTTATAACAATGTTTTCTTAAAAATGTAAAATTATTATTTAAATGAACCAGGTTCACAATCACTCATAGCATTACTTTACATATTTACATAATATTAGGTTTCAAAGCAATGGTAAAATGTGGTACTTGTGCACCAAATATCAATGATTTATTATTGAATGATCTAAACTTGCTTTCTCAATTATGCTTTTGAGCAAAGTGTTATAAACTCTTAAGTCTTATCTCTTTGTTAATCATACTCACTCTCAACTCTAATTCTGGATCATGTGATGATATGCAGTTTCTCCCTCTGCTGGGGTTCTCTGTTTGCATAAAATAAAATTAAAAAATCACTGTTTTGGCTCCATATGTCTTTCTGCTCCACATAGATTGGCTTAAGTAATAAGACGGAAAGATTGTCAGCTCCTCACACGTTTATGTAGGCAGGAGTTGGAGCCCTGCCCCAGAGGTGTGTAAAACCACACAGTGATCTAATAATGACCTATTTCTAGTCAGGAGATCGTTATTTTCTTTCCCTTAACTCTTCTTTTTCCTCAGTCCCCATTTCCTTCAAAGCCTAGAGCTGGTATAGAAATTATTTGCATTGAAAAGGTTAAGATCACTTTCAACCATTCTAGCAGAATTTCAGTTCTTTTGAAAAATCCTGTTTCCTTCTTAAAAGATCTGTTTAACTTTTCCAGAGGGCTTAGAAATTGAATTTAAGCCTAATAATACTCACTGTTTAAATAGCCCAATCAAGAAGTAAACCGTTTCCAGACTCCAGTTTCTAAACCTGATATTTGAAACTAAGAAGTTTTTCACTTTACAGATTCATTAATTGGGTGTTTTCTAAATATTTGTTGTTTTAATTTTAAATGTAAGATACTGCCTGTCAGTGAATCTAGAGAATGAGACTTAGCACCTCCTCGCCTCTGTCTGGTCGTCGTGTGGGTGTCTGGCACTATAAGCATGCCTGGCAGGCTTTTGTTGACAATGTCCATATCTCTGTGGGTATCCATATGAAAATATAGCTTTTCAGAGAAATTCTCTACTCTCACCACAGACATCAACAGTACTCTCTCTTCTCAGCTGAAATGTCCTGCTTTATTGAGAAAAGAGAATCAACAGGAAGGGGGATGGGGATTCTCCTAATTTTCCATCATAAGCCAAATCCCCAACCTGTTTTTGGATCCCACCTTCTCAAATAATTTGCTCATGCTGCCCTTATTCATATTATATTGGCACACTGATCCTCCATCTTTACTCAATCATTTCCCTCACATAATACTAGCCCACTAGACACTGTTCAAGCACATGTTTTAATACCATGAACAACCCATATGCTGCCTGACCCAAGAAGCACTCCACTGTCATCAGCTCCATCTGCTTCTTAGCACCATTCTCCATAGCTCAACCTCACCCTGTTTTTTAAACACTCTCTTAGCCTGTATTCCATGATAATACACCCTTCTGGGACATATCCCAAGTCACTAGTTCCTCACTCAATTTTCTTTGCAAATGCTTCTTTCTAACAAATCTCTAAAAACTGGTGTTCTTTGGGTGAGGTTCTGAGCCTACTTCTCTTATCTCTCTCTCAATTCCTTCCCTAGGTGACCTTATTCAGTTCTACTGATTTAAATGACCTCTCTCTGGTGATGACTCACAAATTTGTGTTTCAAACCTGCAGCATTCCCCATCTATCTGACTACCTCTACCTCTATGTAGATGTCTCAGTTTTCCCAGTGAGTCCCCTTTTGCCCAGTTTTTCCTATCTTAATAAATGGCACCATCATCCACTCACTTTCTCAAGCCAGAAACCTAAGAGTTATTCTTAATTCCTTTCTTTCCTTCATTATGTTCTCCATGTCACCGCATCCATGAGCACACGATCCATCAGCAAGTCCTATCAATTCTGCCTTTTAAATGAACACCACAGCTGTCCATTCTATGCCTTCCTCTGTCCAGGTTTCAGTCATTGCTGGCCAAAATTTATTTATTTATTAATATATTAGTTTATGTATTTTAATTATTAATTAATTATTGTAATTGCCACTTAGAACATCTTCCTTTTTCTCCTCTTGCTCACCCACAATGCTTGTGCTGAAGTCATCTTTTAAAACTGAAAATCAAGTCATTTCAGTTACCCCATCAATGACTTCCCCTGGCTCTATTGTCAGGTCTCAGCACATTTCTGCAGCATTATCTCATACTCTTCTCTTCTCCAGCTGGAGCTCAGGCTCACAGGTTTTCTCTGAGTGCCTTAAACACACTGAGATGCAAGGTCCAGAGTAAATGTCACTTCCTCAGGGAATACTTCCCAACCATGCACAAAGGAGCCTGCCCCATTCGTCTTTAGCTCAGCCCATTATTTGTGTCTTTCATAGCATTGATCACAAATTCTGATGACTATTTTTAAATTTACTTTTAATAATTTGTCTCTTTCACTGGACTGTGGGTGCATGTAACCAAATCCATCTCATACACTCTTTTTTTTTTTTTTAAAGATTTTTAATTTTAATTTTTTTTTATTTTTTATTTATTTATTTGTGCTGTGTTGGGTCTTCGTTTCTGTGCGAGGGCTTTCTCTAGTTGTGGCAAGTGGGGGCCACTCTTCATCGTGGTGCGCGGGCCTCTCACTATCGCGGCCTCTCCCGTTGCGGAGCACAGGCTCCAGACGCGCAGGCTCAGTAGTTGTGGCTCACGGGCCTAGCTGCTCCGTGGCATGTGGGATCTTCCCAGACCAGGGCTCGAACCCATGTCCCCTGCATCGGCAGGCGGACTCTCAACCACTGCGCCACCAGGGAAGCCCCCTCATACACTCTTGAATCCTCTTTGCCCAGTGCCTGGGAGAAGTAGATGCTCAGTAAATAACTATTGAATAAATAAATGCAATGCATGGTGCTCATAATAACAGGAGTTATTCCATGCTGCACGTATGACATTGGGCTGCTAATTGGGCTTCTAAATATAAAGCAAATAAACTGTGTAAAATAAGCCATGTGAGAAAATGAATATTTCTTGGAGAATGTGAACTTTGCATTCATTTAGCTTCTAGGTCCTGATTTATGATCCAAGGGCTGCACTAATGTAGGGGTTTTTGTGATTAATTACTTATAGGACATTGAAATAATCTGTGTCAAAAAGCAAGAGTCTACTTGGAATAGCTTTCATCTATCTGAAGGAACTTCTAGACTCAATTCACAAAACCTACACCCAGATTTTTACAGGTTTGCTGAAATGATGTTAATTACATTAGCTATCACACAGAAAGGGAAAAGGAAACACTATTTGAAGAAATTTGTAAATGATTAAAAGGGCAGCTGTTTCAGGATCCAGGTGCTAAGGTGAAAATGGAAATTTACATCTAATCCTTTAATTCAAGAATTTTGTTAATTGCAGTCTAACAGACTTGGTTTCCTTACTGACTACACAATCTTGAGTTGATGATATTTTTTCTGTCTTCCACATTATTTTCCTAGACAATCAAAAAAAAATTTTGTATCCCCATGGTGGAAAAGAGAAGTTAATAGGAGAATATAGCAACATTTTAATTTATCTCAGATAATAAAGATAAATTATAATAAAATGAAAAAGAAGAGAATGAACTTCAACAGTCATGAGGAAAAAATCTATATCAGTTGTTTTCAAACTTTTTTAGTTTGAAACTTTTTTACACTGTAGAATGCTTTTTTCCACATGAATTCTGAATTGTGTATGTGTGCTGTGTGTATATATATAATACACAAATTAGCATGCACACACATGTCCCAGTTTGGTTGACATACAAATGGAAGACTGGAATCCTTCCCTCTTGTTTCCTCCCTACACCTGCAGTACACTTTGTGGTACTTATTGGACCACCTAAGTCTTTCTCAACCTGGGACAATTAAGCCCTAATGCCCTAAGTTATCCATTGTTTGTATAGAATTAACTTCTCTTTTATGAGTCAGGTATAGTCCGAATTATGTACCATCCTTGAAAGTATTGAGAAATTAGTCACTTACTCAATTTCTTTTCCATAGTCTGTGATTCATATGAGAAAATCTATAAGGCTAGGAGCAATTTGAAAACCACTGACATAATAGTAGAAAATGATGACTATATTGTTATGTAGAATAGGTTTGTCAGATACACTACAGTGGCTCTGCCCTCTCTCCTTCACTTACCCATAGCAGACATTGCTACCCAATCATAGCACTCTTTGCTCCTATGTCTGGACAATGCCTTCTAATTCCCCTGAACACGCTGCTCTAGGCAGCCATTATCAATCAGTCAAAATTAAGACTACGAGGTGAAACCAAACTGCCCTCCAGATGTGGGAGATATTTAAAGTGATTGAAAAGATAGATGAAGAAGTAAAGAGAAGAAATGCCTGACTTCCCTACTTCAAGATTGTACTATGTATGATCTCTTAAACATACACAGTGATGACTCAGTAAAGACCCTACAGATAGAAGAAACAGCTGTGTCCTCTGACCCCAAAAATCTCTTTCCTTTGCAGATAGAACCATATCATACTGATCCTAGATTCATGTCTGTTCAGACTCTGGGGATAGATAGGACAGATAGGTGAGGAGCTTGTCACTTTATTTATTTAGTTTTTACATTTGATGACCATTTTTACTGAATGTGTGACTGTTTGGAATCATATAAATATAAATGACTTGGTCTAATATAATGAAATCTGCCCAATTAGAAGTTTTGAAAAACGATATCCTAAAAAAAATTAGAAGAATGAAAAATACTGGCATAGAACCTCCTCAGTAATCTCAAGTGGAATTATTTGATGGATCTGGAACACCGTTAGAGAAATTTCTATTCATTTCTTTGAAGAACTTCAGAGAGAAGTTTAGAAGTCTTGGTATAATGGAATAGGAGCCTTCTATGAAGACATTGCAAGAAGGAATATCTATAATGAAATGGCCCAAGAATAGCAACTGTATCCTGAGATTTGCTACTTTTACTATTTTCATTTACAATTTATTTCAAAAGGTGGTCTAATGTTTTTCCTGCATGATTAGGATTTCATCAGAATGGTCTTTTTACAGAAAATAACTTCTCTTCAGTTTGCAAAGACTATGTTCTGTTCTTAAGCAAGTGATTTTGGTTTCATACTTGTAGCACAATTAAATAGAACTGGAGAGGTACATTTTTGTTTTGTACATCTTTTCGTTGTAAATCTTACTACAAACTTTTTTTGTGGCTGCCAAAGGGAAAAAAAAATAAGAAATGAAATCAATGTGTTTTTTTTGTTTTTTTTTTTGCTGTACGCGGGCCTCTCGCTGTTGAGGCCGCTCCCGTTGCGGAGCACAGGCTCCAGACACACAGGCTCAGCGGCCATGGCTCACAGGCCCAGCCGCTCCGCGGCATGTGGGATCTTCCCGGACCGGGGCACGAACCCGTGTCCCCTGCATCGGAAGCCCCAATGTCTTTACTTAAACTTGTAAATATAAGATACGGTGTGTGTATATGTTGTTCTTTTTTTTGTCTTGCTTACTTTCTAGAACATAAGCCTATGATTCATATATTACAGATAGGAGCTCATCACTTTAATACCAAGCAGCCCTGTCCTCTCATATTCTATCCAGGCTTCTTATGATAATGTCTAAACTTCTTTCCTTATAGATTTATCTTCTAAGCTGGTTCCAATTTTTCTTTCCCTGTGTCTGAAT
>NW_006770175.1:1012834-1043397 GCF_000442215.2 Lipotes vexillifer
CTGGGGTTCTCTATCTTGAGCCCTAGCTTTGTTTTGTTTTGCTTGTTTGGGACTTGGCTAATATCTTACCCTTTGATTCCCACCTGAGTTTAAATTACAGACTGTATGGTTGGGTCCTTGGTTGGGTCCTTGTCACATATTGTTACACCTGGAACTGAGAGTTCTTTTGCCTGGGCTGATGATGCTGGAGATGATTAATAATATACCCATGTATTAATAGGAGTTTTGTGTATGAGTTTCACGTATGTTATCTCTAATCATAGAAGATCTTTGTAAGTAAACTATGATTATATCCATCTTAGGACAAAGAAACCTAGGATCAGAAGGATTAAATAAATTGTCCAAAGTCCATGGCTAGGAGGTAGCAGATCTTGGATCAAAACAAGGACTGTTGGGGGCTTGGTTTCCCTGGTGGCACAGTGGTTGAGAGTCCGCCTGCTGATGCAGGGGACACTGGTTCGTGCCCCGGTCCGGGAAGATCCCACATGCCGCGGTGCAGTTGGGCCCGTGAGACATGGCCGCTGAGCCTGCGCGTCCGGAGCCTGCACGTCCGGAGCCTGTGCTCCGTAACCGGAGAGGCCACAACAGTGAGAGGCCTGCATACCGCAAAAAAAAAAGAAGAAAAAAAACAAAACAAAGGGCTTCCCTGGTGGCGCAGTGGTTGAGAGTCCACCTGCCGATGCAGGGGACACGGGTTAGTGCCCCAGTCCGGGAAGATCCCACGTGCCGCGGAGCGGCTGGGCGCATGAGCCTGTGCGTCCGGAGCCCGTGCTCCGCAACGGGAGAGGCCACAGCAGTGAGAGGCCCGCGTACCGCAAAAAAAAACCAAAAAACAAGGACTGTTGATGTCTGTTTCCTTACTCTAACACAACACACAGGAACTCTCTGACTGCTGTTCCTCTGCCTTGCAGGTAGACTTATCATTCTTTCATTTGCCCATTCAACAAGTATTTAATGAACAACTATTATGAGTCAGGCAGGATGCTAGACACTGGGAGATATAGCATTCCTATACGAAATAAGTATGATTCTTGACCTTACAGACCTCCAAGAGCACTTCAAATCTCCAAAAACAAGGGTCAGCAGACTTTCTTTTTGTTCCAGATAATGAGAAGCTATAAAAGGATACTTACATAGAAACGTATATGTATAGTCACATGTTTTAGACATACTATTCTGATAACAGTGGAGAGGATAAACTCAATTTTATGTATAAAGTGATAAAGGACAATCAATAAATAATCTAGAAAGCAACAATGTATCTAATCAGGGTAATATGAGGAATAAACAAAGGGGAGCCTGAGCAACACAGGTTGAATGATCAGGACTCACTGACTGATTCAATGGGGTTTGTAGGAGAGAGAATCATCAAAACCTGTTTTGACATCTCTAGATTAGGAGGATTGATGAGAAATAACACAAATTACAGAGTCAAAGTTTAAAAAAGAAACAGGTTTGTGGGAGAATATAGAGTTTAGTTTGGAACTTGTTGCATTTGAGGCACATGTGGGAAACCAAGTACATTTCCAGTAACCAGTTGAGAATTTCAGTCTGGAGCTCACAAACATGGTAAGAGTTGGATAGAGAGGTTTGTAAATCATCCATGAAAATGTAATAGCTGAATTATAGGAATAGATATGATGGTTGAAAGGGAGAAGGTAAAAGAATAAGGAAAGAGGCCAAGTGTGAACATGAGAGTTGAACTTATTTTTAAAAGGGCAAGTAAGAGAAATGAAACTTGTGAAGGAGATTGTTGTATATTGCAAAAATGTCCACAATTCTCCCTTCACTCCTCCCTGTCACTGTGGCCCATGCCATGTGATTTTGAAGCTCCTCCCATCAAGAGGTAGAATCTGTTTCCCCTCATTTGAATCCTGATTGACCTTTGGACTTTCTTTTGCTAAAAGAATGCAGCAGAAGTGATAGTTTGCCACCAGAGGCCTTGCATGATTTCATGTTCTCTGGTATAACCTTGAGCAGCTGCTGAGAATACAAGCTCAGGCTAGCCTGTTGGAGGATGACAGCCCTCCTGGAGCAGAGATAGACCATTCCAGTTGAAGCCATTCTCAATCAAGCATGCTCCAGCTACCCACAGATACATGAGTGAGCCCAGCTGAGACCAGAAGAACTGCCAAGCTAAGCACTACCTAGCCTGCTGACTTGTAGAATTGTGAACAAAATAAATGGTGGTTGTTTTAAGCTGCTAACTTTGGGGGGCAGCTTATCATCAGTAAAAGAACTGATGCAGAGAATGAGACAGAGAAGGAAGCAAGCCATCAAGGACAAAGAAGAACAAGAAGTACAAGAAAAGACTGGTCAACCATGTGAACTACTCCATATACATTAGGCAAAGAACAGAGAACTGAGGGGAATCTCTTGCATTTGGCACCCAACAGGACTCCGCTGATCTCTGAAAGCAGTTTCAAGCAATGAGGTGGGAGGGGAAGACTGATGGCAGGACAAATGGAGATAGAGAGTGAAGTCTTCATACTTTAACTTGTAATTAAAATCAAGTTCCTGCCCTGGGAGGAGATTGGATGCAAGGAAGTGACACTTTTCAGCACAATGATCTCCAGTGTCTTCAACTATAAAATCAGAAGGCTGGACTTGATGCTTGTGGAAAATACTTCCTTTTCTTATCCTCTACTATACTCAGGAGGCAAAAAAACTTGGTAATTATACTCACAAGTTTTGAAATCAAATAGGCATGGGGGTGATCCCAAACGCCTTTCCATAATATCTGTATGTTCTTTCTAAAGTTATGAAAACAAAATCTGAATTTTCTGACATGAAATAATCATAATATTGCTGATATTAATAATAATTAACCATTAGCATTATAGATGTCATTAAATTAAATGCTGTAAAAAATGGGCTAGCACAGTGCCTGTCACAGAATAAATGGTAAACAATTTTTTTGCTATTAATATCATCATCATCATCACTACCACTAAAGCTTGAATAATTTCTTCTATAGTTTGAGTTTAAATCTGCCCTAATCTATTCCCTACCTGTTAGTCTAGTTCTGTTTAATAGCAAGTGGTTTTAGAGTATTTGACAGTTTCACAATGTGCTTTTACATCACCATGTTAAGATTTACTGAACATAGTCATATGGTTTCCTTTGACCACCTTCACTTCTTCCCTGCCTTTATAATAGCTGAGAATTAGAGGTAGGGATGGTTTAAAGCAGTGACAGCAGGTTTAAGTTGCAGCTGTCAGTAAAGGAAGGAACAAGAAATAATAAGAAAAGCACAGACATCTGAAGCCATTCAGTGTAGGGAGAAAGCACAAACCTTCAAATGTTAATTATACTATTATATTTCTGGACAGTATAATAATTGACGTACATAATGATGACACTGATTAATCAGTAAAAGATTAAATTATGTGTAGATTCTGTTTTCTAAGGTAGAACATTTTTAAAGCCTAAGGTCGAGCAACAAATTATGTTCTTTGAATGGAATGGAAGATGGAAGCCAGGACAGTGCAGAGGCAGACAAGCAGAGCTGCTCTTGTTGTGGTGAGTGAAGATTAAGACTCCAACTGCACCCACATAACCTAAAACCCTTGTTGCACAAGAAGGGGTCCTCCAGAATTTCAGGAGGGCCCTTAGACAATGATGTAAAGTAAACCATGGGATTCATTTCTTCCAGGAAATGCACATCAAAAATATTTAAAATACAATTTTGGTGCATTAAGGGGTAAATTATCCAGGAAGAAAAGTCAATTATATAGAAAACTGCAGTCTTTCACAGTTCTAGATAAATAAAGTTTTACTTTCTTTTAGAGTAAGAAATCATCTTAAATGTCATTTAAAATTTTTTATAGAACAATCTTATTTGCATTCACAGAAGTATAACCTTCATGGGAAAATCACAAATACAATTCTTTTATTTCCACCACATAAACCAGTCTTCCTGTGCATACTGTATCCCCACTTAAGAATTATGCATTACTCGTGGAGGGGTTGGAGCTGAGGCAGACGCAGGCCTGGGCAGCCCTTTCTCTGCCACCTCTTTCTCTTGCTGAGGGCTACCCGGTCCTCTTGCCCTCTGACCCTACCCAGCCATGTGGAGGACAGGCTCTTTGTGCTCCAGCCAGGTGTCAGGGCTGTGCCTCTGAGGTGGGAGAGCCAAGTTCAGGACACTGGTCCACAAGAGACCTCCCAGCTCCATGTAATATCAAGTGGCGAAAATCTCCCAGAGATCTCCATCTCAATGACAAGACCCAGCTCACTCAATGACCAGCAAGCTACAGTGCAGGACACCCTATGCCAAACAACTAGCAAGACAGGAACACAACCCCACCCATTAGCACAGAGGCTGCCTAAAATCATAATAAGGCAACAGACACCGCAAAGCACACCACCAGATGTGGACCTGCCTACCAGCAAGAAAAGATCCAGCCTCATCCGCAAGAACACAGGCACTAGTCCCCTCCACCAGGAAGCCTACACAACCCACTGAACCAACCTTAGCCACTGGGGACAGACACCAAAAACAATGGAAACTACGAACCTGAAACCTGTGAAAAGGAGACCCCAAACACAGTAAGTTAAGCAAAATGAGAAGACAGAAAAACACACAGCAAATGAAGGAGGAAGGCAAAAACCCACCAGACCTAAAAAATGAAGAGGAAATAGGCAGTCTACCAGAAAAAAAATTCAGAATAATGATAGTAAAGATGATCCAAAATCTTGGAAATAGAATAGAGAAAATACAAGACACTTTAACAAGGAACTAGAAGAACTAAAGAGCAAACAAAAAGAGATGAACAACACAATAAATGAAATTAAAAACTCTCTAGAAGATAGCAGAATAACAGAGGAAGAAGAACAGATAAGTGACCTGGAAGATAAAATAGTGAAAATAACTACTGCAGAGAAGAATAAAGAAAAAAAATGAAAAGAATTGAAGACAGCCTCAGAGACAATATTAAGTGCAACAACATTCGAATTATAGGGCTTCCAGAAGAAGAAGAGAAAAAGGAAGGGACTGAGAAAATATTTGAAGAGATTATAGATGAAAACTTCCCTAATATGGGAAATAAAATAGTTAATCGATAGAGGAAGCAGAGTCCCATACAGGATAAATCGAAGGAGAAACATGCCAAGACACATATTAATCAAACTCTCAAAAATTAAAAACAAAGAACAAATATTAAAAGCAGCAAGGGAAAAAGCAAATAACAAATCAGGGAATCCCCATAAGGTAAACAGCTGATCTTTCAGCCTCTGCAAGCCAGAAGGGAGTGGCAGGACATATTTAAAGTGATGAAAGAGAAAAACCTGCAACCAAGATTATTCTACGCAGCAAGGGTCTCACTCAGATTTGAGGGAGAAATTGAAAGCTTTACAGACAAGCAAAAGCTAAGAGAATTCAACACCACCAAACCAGCTTTACAGCAAATGCTCAATGAACGTCTCTAGGCAGGAAACACAAGAGAAGGAAAACACCTACAAAAACAAACCCAAAACAATTAATAAAATGTAATAGGAACATAAATATCGATAATTACCTTAAATGTAAATGGATTACATGCTCCAACCAAAAGACATAGACTGGCTGAAGAGATACAAAAACAAGACCCGTGTATATGCTGTCTACAAGGAACCCACATAAGACCTAGGGACACGTACAGACTGAAAGTGAGAGAATGGAAAAAGATATTCCATGCAAATGGAAATCAAAAGAAAGCTGGAGTAGCAATTCTCATATCAAACAAAATAGACTTTAAAACAAAGACTATTACAAGAGACAAAGAAGGACACTACATAATGATCAAGGGATCAATCCAAGAAGAAGATATAACCATTGTAAATATTTATGCACCCAACATAGGAGCACCTCAATACATAAGGCAAATACTAACAGCCATAAAAGGGGAAATCGACAGTAACACAATCATAGTAGGGGACTTTTACACACCACTTTCACCAATGAACAGATCATTCAAAATGAAAATAAATAAGGAAACACAAGCATTAAATGATACATTAAACAAGATGGACTTAATTGATATTTATAGGACATTCCATCCAAAAACAACAGAATATACATTCTTCTCAAGTGCTCATGAGACATTCTCCAGGATAGATCATATCTTGGGTCACAAATCAAGCCTTGGTAAATTTAAGAAAATTGAAATCGTATCAAGTATCTTTTCTGACCACAATGCTATGAGACAAGATATCAACTACAGGAAAAATTCTGTAGGAAATACAAACACATGGAGGCTAAACAACACACTACTTAATAACCAACAGATCACTGAAGAAATCAAAGAGGAAATCAAAAAATACCTAGAAACAAATGACAATGAAAACACAATGACTCAAAACCTATGTGATGCAGCAAAAGCAGTTGAAAGAGGGAAGTTTATAGCTATACAAGCCTACCTTAAGAAACAAGAAACATCTCAAATAAACAACCTAAACTTACACCTAAAACAATTAGAGAAAGAAGAACAAAAAAGTCCCAAAGTTAGCAAAAGGAAAGAAATCATAAATATCAGATCAGAAATAAATGAAAAAGAAATGAAGGAAACAATAACAAAGACCAATAAAACTAAAAGCTGTTTCTTTGAGAAGATAAACAAAATTGATAAACTATTAGCCAGACTTATCAAGAAAAAAAGGGAGAAGACTCAAATCAATAGAATTAGAAATGAAAAAGGAGAAGTAACAACTGACACTGCAGAAACACAAAGGATAATGAGAGATTACTACAAGCAACTATATGCCAATAAAATGGACAAACTGGAAGAAATGGACAAATACTTAGAAATGCACAACCTGCCAAGACTGAACCAGGAAGGTATAGGTAATATGAACAGATAAATCACAAGTATTGAAATTGAAACTGTGATTAGAAATCTTCCAACAAACAAAAGCCCAGGACCAGATGACTTCACAGGCAAATTCTATCAAACATTTAGAGAAGAGCTAACTCCTATCCTTCTCAAACTCTTCCAAAATATAGCAGAGGGAGGAACACTCCTTAACTCATTCTGTGAGGCTACCATCACTCTGATACCAAAACCAGAGAAGATGTCACAAAGAAAGAAAACTACAGGCCAATATCACTGATGAACATAGATGCAGAAATCCTCAACAAAATACTAGCAAACAGAATCCAACGGCACACTAAAGGGATCATACATTATGATCAAGTGGGGTTTAGCCCAGGAATGCAAGGATTCTTCAATATATGCATATCAATCAACGTGAGGCACCACATTAACAAATTGAAGGAGAAAAACCATATGATCATCTCAATAGATGCAGAGAAAGCTTTTGACAAAATTCAACACCCATTTATGATAAAAACCCTCCAGAATGTAGGCATAGAGGGAAATTTCCTCAACATAATAAAGGCCATATATGACAAGCCCACAGCCAACATCATCCTCAGTGGTAAAACCCTGAAACCTTTTCTGCTAAGATGAGGAACAAGACAAGGTTGTCCACTCTCACCACTATTATTCAACATACTTGTGGAAGTTTTAGCCACAACTATCAGAGAAGAAAAAGAAATAAAAGGAATCCAAATTGGAAAAGAAGAATTAAAGCTGTAACTGTTTGCAGATGACATGATACTATACATAGAGAATTCTAAAGATGCTACCAGAAAACTAGAGCTAATCAGTGAATTTAGTAAGTAGCAGGATACAAAATTAATGCACAGAAATCTCTTGCATTCCTATACACTAATGAGGAAAAATCTGAAGGTGAAATTAGGAATACACTCCCATTTACCACTGCAACAAAAAGAATAAAATATCCAGGAATAAACCTACCTAAGGAGACAAAAGTTTTCTGCCTTATGCAGAAAACTATAAGATACTGATGAAAGATATTAAAGATGATTCAGATTGATGAAGAGATATATCATGTTCTTGGATTGGAAGAATCAATGTGAAAATGACTCTACTACTCAAAGCAATCTACAGATTCAATGCAATCCCTATCAAACTACCACTGGCATTTTTCACAGAACTAGAACAAAAAATTTCACAATTTGTATGGAAACACAAAAGACCCTGAATAGCCAAAGCATCCTGAGAAAGAAAAACAGAGCTGGAGGAATCAGGCTCCCTACAGACTATACTACAAAGCTACAGTAATCAAGACAGTATGGTACTGCCACAAAAACAGAAATATAGATCAGTGGAACAGGATAGAAAGCCAAGAGATAAATCCACACACATATGGTCACCTTATCTTTGATAAAGGAGGCAAGAACATACAATTGAGAAAAGATAGTCTCTCCAATAAGTGGGGCTGGGAAAACTGGACAGCTACATGTAAAAGAATGAAATTAGAACACTCCCTAATACCATACACAAAAATAAACTCAAAATGGATTAAATACCTAAATGTAAGGCCCGACACCATCGAACTCTTAGAGGAAAACATAAGCAGAACACACTATGACAAAAATCTCAGCAAGATCCTTTTTGACCCACCTCCTAGAGAAATGGAAATAAAAACAAAAATAAACAAATGGGAACTAATGAAACTTAAAAGCTTTTACACAGCTAAGGAAACCATAAACAAGACCAAAAGACAACCCTCAGAATGGGAGAAAATATTTGCAAATGAAGCAACTGGCAAAGGATTAGTCTCCGAAACATACAAGCATCTCATGCAGCTCAATATCAAAAAAACAAACAACCCAATCCAAAAATGGGCAGAAGACCTAAATAGACATTTCTCAAAGAAGATATACAGATTGCCAACAAACACATGAAAGAATGCTCAACATCATTAATCATTAGAGAAATGCAAATGAATACTACAATGAGATATCATCTCACACCGGTCACAATGGCCGTCATCAAAAAATTTACAAACAATAAATGCTGGAGAGGGTGTGGAGAAAAGGGAACCCTCTTGCCCTGTAGGTGGGAATGTAGATTGATACAGCCACTATTTGAGAACAGTATGGAGGTTCCTTAAAAAACTAAAAATAGAACAACCATATGACCCAGCAATCCCACTATTGGACATATACCTTGAGAAAACCATAATTCAAAAAGAGACATGTACCACAATGTTCATTGCAGCTCTATTTACAATAGCCAAGACATGGAAGCAACCTAAGTGTCCATCGACAGATGAATGGATAAAGAAGATGTGGCACATATATACAATGGAATATTACTCAGCCATAAGAAGCAACGAAACTGAGTTATTTGTAGTCAGGTGGATGGACCTCGAGACTCTCTTACAGAGTGAAGTATGTCAGAAAGAGAAAAACAAATACTGTATGCTAACACATATATATGGAATCTAAAAAAGAAAAAGAAAAAAAGGTCAGGGGAACCTAGGGGCAAGACAGGAATAAAGATGCAGACCTACGAGAGACTGCACTTGAGGATATGGGGAGGGGGAAGGTAAGCTGGGACAAAGTGAGAGAGTGGCATGGACATATATACACTACCAAACGTAAAATAGATAGCTATGGGAAGCAGTCCCATAGCACAGGGAGATCAGCTCGGTGCTTTGTGACCACCTAGAGGGGTGGGATAGGGAGGGTGGGGGGGAGGGAGATGCAAGAGGGAAGAGATATGGGGACATATGCATATGTATAACTGATCCACTTTGTTATAAAGCAGAAACTGATGCGCCATTGTTAAGCAATTATACTCTAATAAAGATGTTAGAAAAAAAAAAGGAGAGTATACATTTTATATCATTCCAGTTATATAAAATTTAAAAACAGGAGAAAATGATTTATTTTGTTAGAAGACAGGAGAGTTGTTACTTTAGGAAGAAGGGTTTTGATAGGGGAATAACATGAGGCAATCTTCTCTGTAGCTGGTTAAGGAAATTCTGTTGTACTGATAGTTTGGTATAAACATTTAATAAATTCATGACTGGGTAAATTTATTAAATGCTTGTATTTGACAAAATCTATTGAGATGATATGGTTTTTCTCTCTTTTTTCTGTTAATTTGAATTCTGAGTATTAAACCAACCTTGTGTTCTTATAGTATATTTCTTGATCTGGATATGGTTACATGGGTGCATTCACTTTATGAAAATTAATCAATGTGTATTACATTGTGTGTATTACCTTGTGATTAAAAGCTTATTTTAAAAGTTTAATATTTAAAAAAATTAAAAGTTTATTTGGAGTTATGGCCAAGAAAAAAGAAAGAATTATGCATTACCAGTCTCTTAAAATATATTGTCATCTAGTATCATATCTCCCCCTAGTTACCAGCTTTTAAATGCTTCCTTTTAACCATGAACTCAAAACCAAATCTAATAAATATTCATTTTCAAGCAAAGAACAAATAATTAAGTAATGAACTAAAAGTTACAAATTAAAATTAAGAGTGATACCAGTGTAGACAAAATGAAAAATTTAATTGATACATATATAACCTCAAGGCTTTTAAAGAACTCCAGTCAGTCAGCATGACATGTATATAAGTTTTACAAACATAATTTCTTTTTATTTTATTACCTAGGAGCATTAGGATATACTTTCTTGACTGTAATTATTGCTTACAGTTAATTACAAATGAAACAGAAGTGCTGGTAATATTGGAGACTCATACTCTGCATAAAACTGGAAATTACTGCTATTACTCTTGGTTGCTAGAGATTAGGTCATAGATGCTAATTAGCAGTTCATAGCCCTCCTGCAGGGGGAAATTTCTTTGCTGGATGAAACTGTCTTACTAGCCAAACCTACCACTCATGGCACTCAGACCATTTTTGTTTGAGCTATTAGAAGGTATAAAAACTAAAAAGTTACATTTTGTTTTTGTTTTTTTTTTGTAAGAAAGAAACCATGAAGGGTAACACACACAGTCTCACTGCTTCAAGAAAAAGTTGGATCACTTTTTGAGTCTCATAGTTTATGTGTAGGAATCAATTAAAAACAAAAAAATAAAAGTTTTAATCAACACAATGCAGAAATGACAAGGTCTCCCATGAAATACTTGATCCCAAAACAAAAAATTAGAGAATAAAATATATGTGGATGGGAGAGAAACGAGAATGGTTCTAGGACCTTTCTGATGTGTAATCTGTCATACAGTTATACCCTCACACATATTCACACACACACACACACATGCACACACAACTATCCCTGATTATGTTTATATGCATATATTACATACACACATATATATGTATATATATAATCTTTTAAGTCTTTCTATATACGTACATATTTATATAGTCTTTTTATTTTCTTTTTTAATACAGTCAGATCCCTCAAAGAACAGACATTTCTTGGGCTTCCTCTGGATTTTTTTTAACTTTTGATTCTGTCATTTATTAAAATATATCCATGTCCCCCAGTACACATATATTTTTACTAAGCACATAATCGTTTGGAGAAATATTCATAGAAAGAGGAAGATGTTAAAACTCCAACCTGAATTTAATTATTCCTATTAAAGCAAAAGAATTTAGATAATGCATGAATCCTGGCTACTTAGTCACATTAGGTTTTATATTAAAATATAAACTATATTAGTACTGAAAAAAAGGATATAAAATGCTTCATATTTTTATTCTGGGACACACATGTGCGTGCACACACATATATGTACACAAACAGTGGTGACCTAGAAAATTCCTTAATGTGTGAGACAAGAAACCAAAGAATAAATCAGAGTCACAGGAATATAGGGGTTCTTTATATTAAAGAGGCATATTCATTTCTTCTCAGGGTAATGGCATACCCCAATTTTAATTGGGCTCTTTTCTTTTCCCAGAAATGGTCCATCCATTTTCACCTGTGGAAGTAAAATTAATTAAATGAGCAAAAACCTGTAAAAATTGGAAGAGTTAGTCTTTCTTCTCTGTAAATAAAATAGATCACAGGTTCCATGTGATACAAAATACATCTGCCCTTCTCTTAAACTCTTGTCAAGCCTTAACATAGGCTAGAATCAGATTTAAATGAACTCTGAGTTAATTAAGCAAAGGGGAGAAAGAATTAGAGGTTTAGTGAGAAATATTCAAAGAAATAGGTTCACTCTGTCCTGAATCAGAAGAAGATGATAGTTGGGAGGCAGGGAGGAGCTGGTAGTGTCTTGTTTTAATCTGCATACTTCAGTCTTACAAGAAGATTACCATCCCTGCTTACTTGAACTGAATCAAACCTATTATATGGGCAGTCTCAGTTCCAAGTATTCTGACCCATTGTCCCTATGAAAGCACTTTAATTTGTTGGACCATATGCTACAATTTTTATGTTTGAATATCCGTCACCATTGTCATGATATGTGTGGACCAGTAGTCATGACTGCTAATAAAATAATGTAACATTGTTATTTCATTTTGGTTTATTTCATAGTAATACATGTTAATTGAAAAAATCATTAGAAAATGCAGTAAGTAATCATTAGACTATACTTCATTTCTATAACAGAAATAATTTTGCAATATTGTGTTAACATTTTGATGTCTGTCTGCCTCTATTATCTATCTATCTATCTATCTATCTATCATCTGTCTAAAAACAACTATTGCAACTCCTCATATTTATGGAGTAATTTATAGTTCACAGGCTGTTTCAAATATTGATCCTCACAGTAACTCGTGGAGGAAGAGACCTGTAAGGTTGTGCTCCGAAGTGTGTGTGTGTGTGTGTGTGTGTGTGTGTGTGTGTGTGTATCTTATTTATCCTCTTTCTTTACCAATTGTCCCACTGTTCCGTTGAAAGCAAAGGTTAATTACATTTCTGTGGAACTATCTAGTGGAAGGCTACCTTTCTTCCACTAAATTACAACAAGAGTAAATTAGAGGTTTTCAGAACTTCACGGTTTTGATTGATGAATTCATTAATTCACCTTTTCAAAGTGAGGACTCATGTTTTAAATATTTTATGTACAATTTGCATGTTGGCATTTTTAAAGGCTTTAAAAAAAATTAAACAGTGCTTAAGAGAAAGGTCAAACTGGTCACCTTGGAGGCTGGATACTTTTGTGATGCGGAGGAAGAGGCAGGGTTGTCTTTCCTTTCTTTCTCTCCCCTGAAAAACAGTTTGTCTTGGGTTTCTCCATGAGGTCCTTATTTTATGACTTCAGAGCAAGGACAAATATGTTTAATGAGATATTGGGGTTTCTTTTCCCAAAGTGAGATTCTCTTCATGTCAGGGTTTCAACAGAGGTTTGGCTCTGATTTCATCTCAAATTTCAACAGTAGCTACTGCAGGGTCATGGCATTGTCATTCTCCACATGGACCCTTTCCATCCAAGTTTTATGCACTTTAACGTGCTCTGCATCCAGTCACTGATGCACAGGCATCTCCCACACTCCCAAGACAACTGAGCATGTGCCTGGCAACTCTGCTTAGAGCAGACTGAGACTTTCAGTCCACTGAACAGATTATTTCCAATTTAAGGAAACATGTATCACCCATATAGACAATGTGACATCAGGAAAACTGGATTCTATAAGCAGTGTCATTGTTTTCTTGCCCATCAAAATTTCAAGTGTACAGGAAGATCAGCTCAGTGCTTTGAGACCACCTAAAGGGGTGGGATAGGGAGGGTGGGAGGGAGGGAGACACAAGAGGGAAGAGATATGGGGATATATGTATGTGTATAGCTGATTCACGTTGTTATAAAGCAGAAACTAACACACCATTGTAAAGCAATTATACTCCAATAAAGACATTAAAAAATTTAAAAAAGTTTCAAGTGTAATACTACACCCTCACCCCACCCATGACACTTTTGAGAATCCATGAAGAAATAAAGCAATTAAAAAAGATGTGTTCAGTTTTTTCCCCAAATTGGCCATAACTAAGCCTGATTTTTAAAAAATAAAGAGAAATGAAGAGAGACAATTATTATGATTAGGTAATAGTATGCAAAATGACCATTTAGTCGTCCATCTAAGATCATATGGGGTAGACAGAAGTGGTATGCAGATACATATCTCAGCACAAATTGCAGGATAAGTCACACAAAGCAGGCTTTCTTTAAAAATATCTTAACAATAAAAGAGGATTCATTTTTAATGCCCCACCTGCTTAATGCAACTTCAACCCAAATTGGTTCACACATGCAGAATATTAAGCAGGGATCTAGCATAATGACTGAGGGCTTTCAAGACATTGAAGGAAGAATAGTTAATGATATATGGAGTTTCATCCTTATTAAAATCTGAAGCAATATTTATGCCTCTCCCTCTCAGTGAGTCCATCCTATTGCCTCACATAAAAGCGCGTTCCTGGCCTCATTCTCAGTCCTTAATTTGTACTTGAAAAATATGTACGTGTTGAGCCAGATGCTCCCAGTGCCTAAGGTAACTCTGTGATAAATTAGGCACTTGAGAAAACAGGATTAACTCTTTTACTAAGAGTTCTGCAGAGGCCCACTCCACTTCATGTAAATGCAGTATCTGAAAATCTGGCTCTATCAAAAAGGCAATTAGAATTTACTGTAGTTTTACATTCAGCACAGTCTTTTTTAATGCTTACAAAAATGCTTTTATTAACAAAAAACTTTTTTTTTTTTTCCAAATAACTCTTCAGGAATTTGTCTACTGGGTAAAGCTACATACTTCTAAAATGAAGAATATCCTCTAGTGCCCCGGAGGAGTTGGGGGAAAAAGCTATGTTTCCCAAATGAGCCCTATACTCTTTTCAATCCATGAGATAAATATACATTCACAGATGAGGTATCTCATCTGGAGATCAGGAGACTGATCATTAATTGTCAATAGAGTGTTTGGAACAAAGTTTTACCTGCCTCACTGATGAAGCCTATTTCATCTTAATCCAGAAAAACTAAATCATTGTGTTACTGAAAATGTTTCACTTCTACTTTTCTTTCAAAGGCTGGAGACAGTCCTTTCTTTCTTTTATGTTCTCTTTTTGGTTCAAATAACTCAATGTTCCTTAACAATATCAGTTTCATGTACAATAGATCTGATCTAAGCTGTTTATAATCTTAAGTGTGTTTGAGTCACCCTTCTAATACTTTAATTTTGGGCAGGATACTTCAAGGGATTTAAAGGCTCAAAACAACACAACAAATCAGCAGTAATTACAACCCAATGACTATTACAGCACAGCAATGTCGCAGAGTGCCTCTAAAAGCATCCTAATTGCATACTTCATTTGGTTACCCTTTTGGCACCACACTGAATTTTTGAGCAGGGCCATCTCTAGCCCTGACTGTACCATTAAAAATACTCCTGAAACGAAGTTATTTCGTGTCCCAGCAAACTCACAGCAAGTTAGGCATCCCTCCATCTCTTCAACATTCTGATAGAAAGGTCTGTAATAAGGATGTCAACATCGGTGTAGCAAAAATAAGCTTTACCGGCTGAGCTAAATTTGTGTTGTCCCTTGAAAATGTTAAAATTTTAAAGTCTGAACACTGAGCTTTTGAATTTTTACAGTCTCAAGGCTTCTTTTATATGGGGCGGGGTAAGGATGGTGGGTGAGAATGGAATTCTAAAACGTATTTTATGAGATGTTGAAATTTTGACAGATAATTTTTTAACTTGACAAAATCTTGCCACTTGGTCTTCCTTCTCTATTTCCCTGATATATACCATCACCCTGCTTTCCCATTCATGTCAAGTTTTTATTTCTTATAGCACTTCTGTAGGCTAATAACCATTCATTGTATTTATTCCCGTATGCTCCCTTTTTAACTCAGTCTAATTTGTCCTCCTTTTGTTGTCATGAACATCTGCCCCCTCAAAGACTGTTGAATCCATTTAAAATAAGATAATCTGCCAAGTGCAAGTAAATATGTGCCACCACACACCCCTGCAAAAAGAAATGCCTCTCTCCCAATTTTTGCAACATTATGGCTACCAAAAAAACAAGTTACAAATGTTTTATCAGTTCAAGGGTGACATGATAGCAATTTTTCAAAAAGATCATTACTTTTGGTAGCTACATTTGCCTTATCTTGAAGCTTCTTTTCTGTTCAACATAATGCTGAGTGTTCTTTGGTATGAGATATAAACCAGACTTACATGTTTCCCAAACTTAAACATTCACTGTCCAATCCAGGATTTACTATGTAAGTAAAGAATGTACTTTTGGCTTGGAGTCATACAACACAGGTTACAAATTCAGCTTGTCTCTCAGTAAATACTTCTTATATCACAGACATAAATCAGAAGAAAGTGTAAAATAAAATATGTTATTTAAAAAGCAGTGCTTCAAATATAGGTAAGAGGAATTATAAATGGAAAACATGTAACGACCTTACATTTAGAACACTTTCAACTGGTCTTTGGATTTGGATTTACTGATAGACAAAGTGTGCTAAAAATTTCTCAAGGCTAAAAATGAGCCTTAGCATGGCAACACAGGGTAAAATATAGGACACTATCTGAAGTCTTCTGAATTTTAATCTCAAAAATGACATGTAAGTGACTTGTTACTATGGGCAAGTCACTTAACTGGTAGACTCACAGTTCCCATCAGCTAATTTGTGGTGGTAATACCTGAATGTCTTCACCTTCCGAAAGAATCAAAATGATCGAATGCACATGAGCAGGGTTAAGACCAGAGCAAGCTGTACAAATACAAAGTATTATTATTCAACAGTAAAAAAATCAATGTACCTAAAAAATACTCATGTGAGGTTTATATTTCAGTAACACCAACTCTGCTTCTGATACAGATTCCTTTCAAAAGACATGACTTGGGCTTCCCTGGTGGCGCAGTGATTGAGAGTCCGCCTGCTGATGCAGGGGACACGGGTTCGTGCTCCGATCCGGGAAGATCCCACATGCCGTGGAGCGGCTGGGCCCGTGAGCCATGGCGCGGCTAGGCCCGTAAGCCATGGCCGCTGAGCCTGCGTGTCCAGAGCCTGTGCTACACTTGAATTACTTTCCAAACTGTTGTATATCTCTTAAGAGGAGCAAAGTATGCCTGAAAATAGATATGCATATATTCACTCAAGGTTACATACATTTGAAATATGCTTTTTTTTAAAACCAACAACTACATTTAAAATTTTGGATTTGTAGCTATAATTTCTGTAATTCTAAGCAGTAGTATAAATTCTTTTTTGTTACCTTTTATCTGATTGATAATTCTGGGTACTAGAAACAAGCACTATAGTGGAATCTCATTATTTGCTGTAGTTATATGTTCTAAAAAGTCACTGCAAACACTGCATTAGCAAATATTGAATCATTGCTACTAGGGGAAATACAGGGGGAGGTTCCTACAAGCCTCTGGTCACAACATTGTCATCAGGTGATTAATACATAACCTTGTTTTATGTGTGTTTCTGTATAAAGACACCTTACTTACTATATATTGTTGATTTAACTCATGCCTGAGTGAAGCTTATCTAAATGTATTTTCTTCATAAAGCATGACACAACCTTCTTGGGCTTAGGTACAATAGACAACACTTCAGCATTATGCCCGGGGCCCGTTTTAAACAGCAAAATTACCAAGAAAAACTACAAAAATGTGAAAAATGTGGCACTAAATAGACCAAGAAAAGGACACTTGTGTACAGTATGGAGCTGAAACAAGAAGGCCGAGTTCCGCCTCAGCTGGAAACGTACACAATGGCTGATTCAAACTCTTCCCTCCTCTGCACTTATCTGTGAATGATCTCAAAAGCACCATAAGTATTGATTTTGGAGTCACAGATAAATTTTAGCAAGTAGGCAAATTTGCAAGTATGGAATCTGCAAATAATGAAAATCAACTTGTAAGGATGCACAGAATCTGAGGCTGGACTACATTAGTAAATCATTGGTCCATCCTCCTTTGTGTGAAGCTTCTCTTTGTAAAAGTATCTGATACTTTGAGAGCAGAGCTGTAAAGCCACTATTCAGTGCTTAAGATTTAATGTCTGTCTTCTTCCCCCCTAACTAACTCTCCCATTTAAGGAACAATACTGAAAATGTGTTTGTTTACAAATTCTTTGTGTGGAACAGCTTAAACGATTATTTCTGAGGCATAATTTAGGACATCCAGGAGTAAATTTGTGTAAACAAATTTCTTTTGTTCCCTCTCCATCACCCCAATGCTACACAGTGATCGTACTTTATCATTCACAGTTCAAAAAAACTGGAATATTTCAGCCAAATGGCACTAACCTGAGAAGGATTTGCATTATCAGTTCAGCCACTGGCATGGCCTTTTGGAATAAAGATGACTCTGACCCACTCTGGCTTTCATCTTGATAAACTACTGTCATTACAATGGAAAAATTTAAGTTTTCCCCTGTAGGTTGTATTTCTTTTATTTTTCCACTATTTCCACTGAGAAAAATTCTGGGCTCAGTACTTACCAAAGGTCAGACTACAGTTGTCCCTGCAGTGCTCTGTCTACTTCATCAACTTCACGGCCAATATCCAAAGAAGTTAGAGAAGAGGACTAAATGAATGAGAAAAAGAACAGAACCTTCCTGAATCCCATGATAAATCCCTTTCGTTACAAAGCCCATTAGAACCATCTCTGCTTAAGCCTGTTCTTAAGATTGCTGTTTAGAATTTAATGAATTGATCCCTGAGGTTCTGGAAATTTTCCATAGCATAATTATTCTCTGGCTTCTAACAGATATCCTAATATAATTTAAACAAACAAACAAACAAAAAACACTAGATGTCAGGACTCTTAGATTTAAGTTCTGTCTCTGTATGAACTTATGAGGTTGGGATAGTCAATCTCCTGAGCTTTGTTTTCTTCATCGTTAAATACAGACAGTAAGAGTCACCTGAAAATGTAAATAGGAGGGTCTAATGAGATAATAAATAAAAAAGGGTTTTGTGAACAGTCAAAGGCCTTAGGAACAGGATCTTGGCTATAACATTAGCCAATGTAAATATAATGACTATGCAGTAATATCATTATTTCTAAAATAAGCTTTTTAAGCATAGTAAAACAAGCAGCTTCTTCTGAACCATAACTAATGATTTGATTTTTTGGTTCTGTTTCAGAAAAGAGGTGGTATACACTGATGAGTTCCAGGAAGCAATAGTAGAACCCCCGAGTCTGAGATTTGTAGAAAGTTCCACATTTATTCAAGAGGAATAAATCACATCATGCATCACCTTCTCTTTCCCCAAAACCAAACCTTATAAATTTGCTTCCAGGTCCTGAAAGCAGAAAGAATTGGGCATCACACTCTTTGTGTGAGGTTTGGAGATTGAGACTTGGTTGAACTGATAGCCACTGCTTCAGAAGTGTGAGTGCCAGTATATGCTTAATTCAATTACCCAGCATGTAAGCAAGCAAAAGAGGAAGAAAACACTGTCTTGGCTCAATTCCAGATTTGCTCACATCATTAATACTGATCAAAGTGACCAGATAATTGCCAATCTTGCCCAATTTTGAAATTTGTTTTCTATTTTAATTGAAAAATCTGCTTCAGATTTAGGTCTGAGATAATTTGTTTTGGATTTTTTCCCTAACTTGGACCTGCGAAGCTCACTGACATCCAACATTTGACTCTTCATCAAATTACATCTTACATATGAAATCTCAGAAAAGCTGAGTCAAATAAGACTCAGTTCTTGAAAATTCCTTTTTAGCAACTGTTTCCCCCATGGTATTCACTCAAGTCCATTGTTCACAAACTACCTTTAAAATTTGATCAATACATGTTTGTTTAGGATTTGTGGGATTTTTTTTTTTTTATGAGTAATGCTTAAGCTAATTTAGCTTGTAAGCTTAGAATGGGCTTGTCTATACTTATGTTTGGTACATTGTGGTTTATTCAATAAACACTTAACAGCAACCAAAGAATTGGACCAATTGACACATCAGTTTTATGGATTTAATGGATGACTGGTACTTTAAAAAATCTTTTAAACATGGAGTAAATAAAGTATGAAACATTTAATTAACTGTCCTGACTATTCTAGGACTTCAAATGTTACTCTAGTCAACATACAATGAAAGAATCAATCCGTCTACCTAAAGACAGACAGACCACTGAGACTTGGTGATTCATAGCATTTTCTGCACTAACCCATACTCAGTTACTGTTGAGGGAGCTCTCTGAGTGAGAAATGGTTCTATTTTAATACTCAGTTTGAATGAAGTTAGTGCTGCTCTTGTGTTATTTTGCCTAGAGAGCTACCTTAAAATCCTATCAGTTTTACCACCTTTGCACTTCATGTTCAATGGGTAGACACCTCCCAGGCTATAAATGTCTCAATGTAAGGCACCACCATTGTTTGATGAGTAGGCTGTTCATGAGCCACTGGTCATTGACAAGGAGATTAGCTCTTGGGGGAGAAAGTCCAGTCTCCTCTACAGAATCAAGGTTTCATGCATACAGGAATGGCAGTAGATTTCACAAGAGTCAATATTCAGGGAAGAGACCTGGTTGATTTCAAAAATTACCTTTGTCCCTCCTTAACTTGGTGGCACACTTCAATTATAATTCATAAAACACAAGGAGATTGTGAAAAGTCCTTTGACAACAGCAATGTGCATGCAGGAGCATATCTATTCCAAGATTCACTAAAACAGAGCAGTTTCCAACTCTTTGCAAAGGCCCTGTGGCCTTTATAAATGTCTTAGTTGTCCACGTGATGACTACGACAAGTGTGTGGTTAACAGGACATGAGTGAGGTCACTGTGGGATTTGTAGCTTTTGTTTTTTTCTTTAGCAAATCATCAAGTTCAGTAGCAGGGGAAAAATACCACTCTGAGTATCAAAACATGAGTTAACTCTTTTTATGAATCAAACTTATTTTCCTTTTATGATTCAGAGAATGTGTCAACAAGGAATTAGGAAAGTTGATTGTGTGAGGGCATGACACAGTTTCCAAGAAAGTAAGCAACATTTTGAAAATCCAGAATTGTATTCATCCACTCCAAGACTTGCAACTTAAGTTTAAACTTTGAATTATTAAAAATTGTTAATGACATCATTTGATTAATTCAAATAACATACCAAATAACCAGCAGCAAATCTTCCTGAGCACAGACTATGTGCCTGGTGCTATGAGGAGGGCATCAGAAGATCCAAAGACACTTAAGACATACCCTCAGTGAGTTGATATAATTAGGGAAATAATGTATACTCAGGAGGAAAAATTAAGTGACTACTCAAGAAAAAAATAATGATAATGAGTGCATTCGTTTTGGAAAATAAGGTCACAAACTTAAAATTTAAACAAGATTATCTTTTACTAAGGATGGCACCCTGGGAGGAGATTGATTCAGCTCTCAAGGCTCATTAAAATATCAAAATTTTAAAAAAATATTTATTTATTTAATTCATTTTATTTTTTTGGCTGCGTTGGGTCTTAGTTGTGGCATGCGGGATCTTCGTTGAGGCATGTGGGATCGTTCGTTGCAGCGTGTGGGCTTTTCTCTAGTTGCAGCACGCGGGTTTTCTCTTCTCTAGTTGTGGTGCACAGGCTCTCTCCTTGAGGCACGCGAGCTCAGTAGTTGTGGCACGTGGGCTTAGTTGCCTCCTGGCGTGTGGGATCTTAGTTTCCCCACCAGGGATGGAACCCTCTTCCCCTGCATTGGAAGGCAGATTCTTTACCAGTGGACCAAAATTATGGGCTCATTTTATCAAAATTATAGGCTCATTTTATTTACAGATACAACCTAAAATCTTTTTTGGAGAATTGTTTTGAGGTCAGTGTTAAGAGTGGGATGTTTAGAGGAGGTGAAAAATTATGACTTCCTGGGAGGAGAAAGGAGCTTTTGATACAGAACTATGTATAGAGGACTAATGATACACTACCCAGAGGGGCCAAGGAATTTGTTCCTGCTCTAAAGGGTTTATCATGCTTCCACTAGAAAAGTGTAATTATTAACATAAACACATTTAGTTTATAACTCTAAAGACATTCTTATTGTCATTTATCATATAGGAAAAAAAGGTTATGGATTTATACCAAAGGTCTATAGAGATTTAAATGTGATCCTTGCCCTCAAGGTCATCCTTATTGTTTATTCCTTAGGCACTTAAAACTCAGCAAGTGGAAACTGAACTTAAGGTCTTCCCCCAGTCCTGTTGCCTGTCCCATAGCTGTAAGGGCACCACTAAACATCCATCGCTTTTCCTCACCACACCCAAGCAGTCAGCAATGTCTTTAGCTCCACATCTGAAGTCTCCTACACACACCACCATCCCTTCTGTCATGTTCATGGTCTCTAAGCTGTCTCGTTTTTGTGAATATTCTCCATACTGCCATTGGAGTTATATTTCTAAACTGCAGTATGAACATGTCACTATTCTATTGATACTTAAAACCATTTAATAATCATACCTTGTCAAAAATCCAACATGTTTATTATGATGGTAAAAGGTCATTTGCTGTCTAGCCCCCTCTTTACTTTTCAGCCTCTTCTTCCTTCATTGTCTCCATCCACTTAGGTTCTAGTGTCTGTGAACTATTTCCAGTTCTCCAAACCAGCTGATGTACGTTTTTGTCCATGATCTTGTTTCTACTCATCCTTCAGGACACTGAAGGATGTCACTGTCACTTCCTCTTGACCACTGCTTTGCCTAGGGGGATATAGCTATTTCCTCCTCTGTCCTTTATCATAAATCTTAGAACATGTGCTGGAATTTATCATGCTCTCTAGAGTGCTCTTCAAGAGGAGAGGCCATAAAGACCATTTATCTTTGATTATCCATCATCTAGTAGTTCTCAATAAATTTCAAGTGGAGGACTTTATGAATTTCTTGACTATTTTTCTTACCTTGAATGTGAATTGCTCAGTCTTATTATCTTTGTGTTCAACATGCAGCCTCTAAGAGAGAGCAATATTTGCTAAATATTGATTGTTGAATGAATAAATTAAAACTTGCCTACCTGAAGACTGACTGACTGATGACAAAGTTTATAGGGTAATAGTTGGTCATACTGTTGATCCCTGGGGCAGAAAGATTTTTAGTTATTTTAATGTATCTTGTTTTTTAATATAATTAGTTGTGCAATTTATTTGAAAGGATGTTAATAAATTATTTTTAAAACTCTATGCTTACAGGCTAAAGTTTCTAGAATTTTTACTCAAAAATTGATAGTCATTCGAATCACTTTCATCATGTAGTGAGTTATGGAAGTGACATCAGCAAGATGGTGGAATAGAAATTCCTACTGCTCATGGCCTCCCAGAAACATCAATTTGAACAACAACCTCCACACAAAAATACCTTCACAAGAGCTAAGCATTCCAGGATAGGGGTTACAGCACCTGGGTGGAACTCAGAAATAAGAAAAGGTGAATTGAAGAGGGTAGTAAAGACAGTTTCACATTACTCCCATCACCCCTCTCTCCAGCCTACAAAGCCCGGCATGGAGACTCCCTTCTCATGTGAGAAGAAGATTGAAGTGAGGGCCCAACCTTACCATGGACCCCAGAACCAGACCCACACCACGCCAGGAGGTTCTTATGAACCCAGATTCCTGGCCTCCCCCAATAGCAGGTCATCTGCCACAGACACAGGTACCAGGCCCATGCCATTGGTCCCTTGCAACTATTCTGCCCCTGAAGACCCAGGATCCATGCCAGCCATGATGGATGCAACCTCCAAGCCTGCCCACTTTCTGACCAGTACTTCAAACCAACTGAAGAAATAAAACTTTGCCAGCATCTCAGAAGTTCCTTTATGTACCTTCACAAGTGCTACCCTATACCTCAAAAGTAACCACTCTCCTGAATTCTAATATTATAGCTTAGTATTTTCTGTTTATAGAATTTATATAAATGGAAACTTTGAGTCATTTTTCTTTCAATGTTACATTAGTAACATTAATCCTTTTTTTCTTGCGGTACATGGGCCTCTCACTGTTGTGGCCTCTCCCACTGAGGAGCACAGGCTCCAGACGTGCAGGCTCAGCAGCCATGGCTCAAAGCCCCAGCCGCTCCATGGCATCGGCAGGCGGACTCTCAACCACTGAGCCACCAGGGAAGCCCATTAATCCATTTTTTTATGTGTGGCTGTGATTCATTCCTTTTCATTGTTGTATAGAATTCCATTTTATATGAATATACATATACATACATATGTGTGTCCGTGTGTGTGTGTATATATACATATATATGTGTATATATGCATTCATGAATTTCAATTCTAACTGTTTATAAGTAGTTGCGTTGTTTGGAGTTTGGGTCCTGCACATTTCTTATTTGATTTATTTCTAGCTAATAGCTTTTTTTTTAAATGACATTTTAAGTAGTTTTTTTTAAAAAAATTTGTACGTCAAATTTTTTTTGTTAATGTATAAAAATAAAACTCCACTTCTAAGTTGACTCATGTTGGCAGACTTTTGTTACATGAACCTGTCTACAGGGCTGCCTCATGACATGGCTTCTGATTCCCCTAGAAGTGGGCAACCAAAGAAAAAATAAGAGACAGGTAGAGATCAAGTGCCTAGGAAAGAATTCCCAAGGTAAAAGCCAGTCTTTTTATTTGAAAAGTGACATCCAAAAGGAAAAAATCAAACAAACTGATTTTAAAATTATTTTTGTATTCAGCAATCTTGCCAAATTCATCTATTATTCCCATAATTTATCTGGAGATTCTTTGGATTTTTGACATATATATTATTATATTATATATTGATGATAATAATAGCTTTATTTCTTCCTTTCCAAACCTTATACTATTTATTTTCTACTCATATTTAACTAGCTAGGATCTCCTGTTCAATATTGTGTATCTTATTTACATTAATGTAATTACTAATATATTTTGGTTTAAATCAATCATCTAAATATTTTCTTTTTATTTGTCCTGTCTGCTCTCTGTATCTTACCTTTCCTCCTCTGCTTTCTTTTGGAATTATTTTCTATATTTAAAAATTGTTCCATTTCTACCATTTTATATTTTATTTTATTTTATTGTGGTAAGAACACTTAAAATGAAATCTACCCTATTAATAAATTTTTCAGCGTACAATACATTAATGTTGCCTATAGGTACAATGTTGTTCAATAGATCTCTAGAGCGTATTAATCTCATTTGATTGAAACTTTGTACCTGTTGATTAGATTTCCTTCTCTGCCCCCTATGCCCTGGTAACTGCCATTCCACTCTTTGATTCTATGAATTTCACTATTTTAGTTGGCGGGAATACAAAATGGTATAGGCCCTTGAAAAACAGTATGGAAATTCCTCAAAAAATTAAAACTAGAACTATCATCTGACCCATACTTCTGGGTATGCATCCAAGGAAGTAAAATCACTATCTTAAAGAGATATCTATACTCCCATGATCATTGCAGCATTACTCACAATAGTGAAGACATGGAAACAAGCCAGAGGTCTATCAACAGATGAATGGACAAAGAATATATCTTGTATATTATTATAAATAGTATATTCTTTGTGTGTATACACACACACACACATAGCACACAATGAAATACTATTTAGCTTTAAGAAAGGAGAAAAATTGGCAATATGCAACAACATAAATGAACCTTGAGGCCGTTAAGCTAAGTGAGATAAGCCAGACAACTAAAGACAAATACTGCATGATTCAACTTATATGAGGTCTTTAACTCTATTAGCTTTTCCTATTCTTTCACTCTTTATCCTAGAGATTGCCATGGTCACCCTAGATTTAATCCAAGCTGTTGTATAAATTATTAATTTTACCTCTGACAATGTGAGGACTTTCGAACACTTGGACACCATTGACCATTGATTTTGTGCATCTAAATGACATTATTAATATTGTTTATTACAGTTAACATCAATTTAGATTTGCCCATATATTTGCTTTATGTTGTTATGGGTGGTGTTTTTGTTATTTAATTCATCTTAAATCTACAACTTTCTATCTGGATCACTATCCTTCTACCTGAAAAACATCCTTTAGTATTTTAGTTCAAGTCAGTCAGTGATGAATTTTTGCAATTAAAAAAAAATTTTAAGTCTATTTTACCTTTATTTTTGAAGGATATTTTCTCTGGGTATAGAATGCTAGGTTGGCAGTTATTTGCTTTCTTTCTTTGAAAGTTGTTACTGTATTTTTACCTGGTTTCCATACTTTTTTTTTTCAAAAGGTAGTTGTCAGGTTAATTATTTCTTCTTTTTATGTTTTCTTCCAATCCTTTTTGTTTTTAGGATGTTCTTTTAAAAACGTTTCCTAGTTGGATTTTTTTCAGTTTTACTATGATGCATCTAGATGTCATTTTTAAAAAAATATCCTTCTTGGAGTTTATGATGCTTCTTGAATATGTGGCTTGATGTTTTCTTCATTTTGGGAAAATCCTCAGCTATTGTCATTTTAGCATTGATCACTAATGCCCCATTTTTTTCTCATCTTTTTGCCTAGGACCCTTGTCCACTGCATATCCTCACACTATCCTGTATGTTTCTTACCCTCTCTTCTAACTTTAGATTCTTTTTACTCTCCATTATTCACTATGGACATTTTCTTCTAATCTATCTTTTGATTTACTTATTGATTCTTCAATTGTTTCTAATATGCTGTTACTCCTAGTGAGCTCTTAATTTCTATATAATTTTTAAAATAGTTTCCATATACCTGGTTAACTTTTCAATAATATCTGTTATCTCCTAAAATACAGCAAGCATAGCTATTCTAAAGTCTTTATCTGTAGTTTAGAATGTTTGTTTCTTTAATCTGTTTTTTCCCTTATGTTTTTTCTTCACATGCCTGATTATTTTTGATTACTTGCTGAATATTGCATATAAAAAATTATGGAGATAAGCCCTATACTGATGTTACCCTCAACTAGAGATGATTTATGGTGATTTTTTGCAGGCAGCTATGTACACTAGCAACACAGGCACACATTGATCTGTTTTCAAGGACTTTAGAAATTTAAATCTGGACTTCAATTCCTTTGAGATGTCTACTTCTGGTTCACCCTTACTTTTAGAATCCTTACTTCTAGAGATCTTTGGTATTTTAACACAAAATATTGGTGTTTTACCAGCACTACCAGGAACACATCTATTCCAGCTTTTGTCCTCCTAATTCCACAAGACTCTCTGTGAGCCCTGTGGCTTCTTGGCTGCTTAGCCGACTATTCTGGACTGGGCAGATGCTGCCAGAGGGAGAGTGGCCCCGCAATGCAGCATTCTTCTCTTTGAATGTTTACCTTCTTCAAAATCTTGACCCTATAGTCGTCCCATGCCTTATTGACTTTCCAATGCCTTTGTGCCATTAAAAAAATATTTTTGTGCTTTCTTAGTTGTCCTCAGCAGGAGGTTGTCCAGATTACCTAGTCCTTCATCACTGAAAGTGGATGTCAGAAAACCGCCTTTAAACTCTGCCACACTGACCTTTTAAACAATTGTGCCAGGATGTAAACACCCAAATAAATACTTGCCTGTCAAATCACCCTTGGGAGCTAGTCATGTATTGTAGTTTTGCCATTGTGCAAAGCCATTTCAAGAATTCCTCTTAGGTCACTGTTTTTAGAGTCACTTTGTAAATTAGCCAAAAATTAACTTTGATTACTTTTTACTTACAAAGTTTAATTTTGTTACTTTTAAAGTTAAAAAGGCTCCTTTCACCTAAATGTAACATTCTGATCACAAATCTTAATCATTACAGATAAGCTTTATAACTTTTAACTATTTAGAAAAATATGAAATTCACAGTATATACTGAGTGGCCACTCCTGAGCATTTAATAAAACGTGCCACAGTTTCTAAAGGCACTGCTGAGGAAAACTTCCAAATGTTATTTGAAAAGTGGCAATTTTATTGAGGTGTGTGTATAGTCTCCCCAAATGTCAACTTTGTAAAGAATGTTAAATATTTGGATATGTCAGTATTCTTCTGTTTAAAAAGAAAATGGAACCCTTAATATTATAGTTGTTAATTTTAGAAAATTTCAAAGATTCTCTCTTCTTTCTTCTTTAATCAAATAATGTAGAAAACAATCAACACCAGTGACATATTCTTTTACGAACACCTTTGTTAGTAAAATATTTCAATTGTGTTTGAAACACAGCAAATTCCTTTCACCCTTTGGCGCTGTCAAGATTGTTCCTTGTTCAACATAGTGCCTTGGGGTCGAGAGAGTTCTTCATCCATAAGGCCACAGATTGCAGCAGACATATGGCCCTGCACAGTTGAGCATCTCTCTCATTTGGAGAAAGAGGCTTTCTTGCCTATTACCAGTAAGGCCCTTGGTGCCCTGCTGCATTAGCATTCATCCCCATTTGGATTTTCTCTCTGATCTGCCTCAGATGGGTTGATTAACTTTGATTAAAGCTAAGTCTGGTCAAGTTCTAAGTAACATGGAAAACGTTCGTAGGACTCCCTAGTTTCTTAATCTCCTTATTTCAGCTTCCTGGAAGGGAGTCCACTTTGTTTCTGGATCACCAACAGTTCCATTTGGAACCAGCCACAGTTGCAAGAGAGAACGCTCACAAGGATAATCTCCCATCAGGATATACATTACTGAACCCTCAGCCTGCACCCTGGGTGTGTGGTGAGGCCCCAGGCAGATGTTCCTCGGCGAAAGCATTATTAACAGGGCAGCTGTGCACACAGAAGGCAGTTTAAATTTCCACTGTTTCCTCCACAGGCCATTTTGGATTCTAATCTCCAATTTTCCCCATCGCATAGCCCTTTGAAAATTTTAGAGTCAATTTTTAAAAATTGAATTTAGAGGCCTTGAGAGATTCACCAATGCAGGTGCTAAAAGATAACCAACTCTCCTGAGACAGATATTTTTAGGGTTGTAGTATAGCTGGGAAGAAAATAAATATATATATAAGGATTTTCCCCTTCCTGAGAGAAAGCTAATCTGCTAAACGTTAAAGCCATCCCTTTTCAGAGGGGAAATGCCTGCTTCCTTTCAGGGATCTGATCGCCCAAGGCTACCCAGGGAGAGAAAAGGCTTTTTCAAGTACTTGAGTATTTCTTCTACACTTGTACTTCCCAAGAAAATAAAACGCTTCTTCAAAAACTTGACAGCCTACAAGCTGGCAGATGTTCCTGTGTGGCCCTAACTGAAAATGCCTTATCTAAGTGAGTTTTCTTTTTCAGCTTGAATTACCTGCGTTTCTCTGCCTATGGTGATCAGATTAACTGAATCATTGCCAAATCTACACTTGACTTTTTTTGTTTCTTGGACATATTTTTAAACTTAAGCAAAGAATTATAAGCATGTCCAATGAATACAACTCAGGATATACAATTTTTGCAAGCACATTTGTGACTCCAAAAGCGTGTGATGATCCTGAGGTCCCAAGGCCAAATATATCTATACTCAGCATTAAAGAAAATATTCTTGTATGGAAGAGAGGAATAAAAGGACAGGAGTAAAACTGCCTCTGTGGCATAAGTCAAAAGTATAAATGTGCATGTGGATTTTGAAGGGTACAACAGTTTGTAGGAGCTGTATTGGCAAAATAAAGCAGCAAGAAAGTGATGTGGACTTTGTGTCCTACCACAGCCATTTCAAAGGGACAGGGTCTGGTGAGGGAGGGGCAGGAGCGACTAGCTAAGCACCACCCTCTCCATTCAGGCTGCATGTTACCTTCACTAACTCCACTGTTGATGCTGCTTTTCTTTCATGGTGGCCATTTTCATGTGTTTTCTTTTTAAAAAAACAAAATTATTTATTTAATTAATTTATTTTAATTTTGGCTGCGTTGGGTCTTCGCTGCTATGCGTGGGCCCTCTCCAGCTGTGGTGAGCAGGGACCACTCCTGGCTGGGGTGCCCGGGTCTCTCACTGTGGTGACCTCTCCCCTGCGGAGCACAGGCTCCAGGCACGCAGGCCTCAGTAGCCATGGCGCGTGGGCTCAGTAGTTGCGGCTCATGGGCCCAGTTGCTCCGTGGCATGTGGGATCTTCCTGGACCAGGGCTCGAACCCACGTCCCCTGCGTTGGCAGGCAGACTCCCAACCACTGCGCCACCAGGAAAGCCCCTTCATGTGTTTTTATGAGTATGTGAAGGTCACAGGAGTTAAAGAGCGTTGCAATTGTCTGCGGGTTGGGTTAACTGCTCCAGCAACCACCCCAAACCTCAGTGGCTTTACACAATATGAGTTGATTTCTTGCTCATGTCACAGTGCGTTGGTGGTGAGCAGGACACTCTGCTCTGGCTCCTTCTATACAAAGCCTTGGAGATCCCAAACGCCGTTCCTGAAGGCAGCAGGCAGAGTGGTCAGTGTTAAGCAGGAGAGACTTTTGCCAGGCCTGGAGATGTGCATGTCACTTCTGCCTGCATGGCATTAGCCAAATTCAACACCAGCACCACTCCTAACCCCAAGAGAGGCTGGGGCATGTGGACTAGCTGTGTGCCCAGAAGGAAAAGGCAGAATTGGTGATTACCACGGTAGATGCTGCTATAAGCAGAAACAGGGAATGGTTCTTCTTTACCCCACAAAACGATTTGCAAGAACTTTTGAATAGATGCTCTTCAACTTTTAAAAAGGACTCAGTTTCGGCAGCTATTTCTTTAAAAAGAACACTCAGAGAGGGCTTCCCTGGTGGTGCAGTGGTTGAGAGTCCGCCTGCCGATGCAGGGGATGCGGGTTCGTGCCCCGGTCCCGGAAGATCCCACATGCCGCGGAGCGGCTGGGCCCGTGAGCCATGGCCGCTGAGCCTGCGCGTCCGGAGCCTGTGCTCCGCAACGGGAGAGGCCACAACAGTGAGAGGCCCGCATACCG
>NW_006770175.1:1043459-1050738 GCF_000442215.2 Lipotes vexillifer
AAAAAAAAAAAAAAAAAAAAAAAAAGAAAAAAAAGAACACTCAGAGAATACTGAGCCTATAAGAATGTGGCACAGAATAAGCACACAGGCCATGCTTGCAGAGCCCAGTGGAGAAGAAATCACACTGTCTACATTTAGTCATTTGCATTCTAATGTTATCAGGTGATTTTGTGAGCATAAAAATAAAAAAAGCTGTGCTTTTTGTAAGTGGAAAGTCTAGTTCTATTTGAGGTGAGTCAGGGAAAGAAGTGAAGGAAAAAGCATCTATTTTGGGGTTCTAAGCACAGCTGAGGAACCCTAGAACCCTGCCAGGGAGACGCAGCTGCAGGAGCACGCAGGCTGTCCACCCACCTGCAAGCCCAGCAGTGTGCAGCCCAGTTTTCACTGTGTTTCTGGTCCTCTTAGCTGAGAGTTAAAAGAAGCAGAACCAAATATGACAGCATTCCCTAAAGTGTTAAATAGCCCTTCTATGATTCTGATAAATAAAATATTTCAGGAAAGAAAAGCACTCATTTACAAAAAAGAAACTTTATTCAGTTTGTCAAATTTAACTCTCATATACTTAAATGCATGTGATGAGTAGCAAAATATCTGTCTTGCCTCTAATCCTATTTACCGAGCAGTGGTAGTCCCTTGATCATTAGAAACTACATCCTATCTGAATACTTTTGAAGTATACCACGAGAACAGTTGCCAGGTACAGTAAACACTGGATTAAAGTGATATTACCAAGCAGTATTTTATGAGCGCATTTAAAATGGTAACCTGGCAACCAGCTTGCTTTTGTCCATATGGATTACATAGCCATAATTTGCACTCAGAATTTCCAAATAAGTGTCTTGAAAAAAAAGAAACTTCCAAGTAAATATTTAAATGGGCACACACTTGGAAAATGTTCAGAGAGAACTTGTCATCCTACAAAAACTATGTTGGTCTAGAAAAAAGTGAGCCAAAATTTCTTCAATTAAGCAATTCGAAATGAAACAAAGAATATGATTAATCTAATTTTATATACTGGGAAGTTTCAAAACTTTCAAAAAATGAAATTAAAGTAAGTAAACTGGAGTATATGGATAATTTCGGGAACAAAAAAACGAACAGGAACCTGATATTTGGGCCAGTCGGGGGAGGTGAAGTTTCATACCCCCTCCTAAAGATCTCCTACAGGAGGAATGCATTCATTTACTACAAGGTGATGAGCACCTCATCTGTGTCTGGCACTGGGGTGAGCACTGATGATATTAAGGGTGGACAAAACAGACATAGTCCTTGACTCCTCAAGCTTAGAATTCAGACATTGACAATGGGTGACATCTTACCACTCAAGAAGTATGGCATGTTCTGGGAGTTTATGTCTCCTTATGCTGCAGCAACAGGAAGGCATTCCAGAAAAAATGACATTGAAACTGAATCCTGAAAGATCAGTCAGAGCTAGAGAAGAGAAAGGAGATGGGGAGGGCTGGAGTTAGGAGATAATTCTTATATATTCTATAGCTTATGTAAAAAGACATAAAAATCAGAGAGGGCATGGCAAGTTATAAGAATTTAAAGAAGTCAGAATGACTGGAAAATAGTGGGCAAGGGCCGAAGTGGTGGGGGAAGGGGCTGCAGAGATAGGCAGTGGGTAGATCAGAGAAGGAATATTAAACAAGGGGACAGAAACACAAAACGTACAACAGCAACAACTATAAAAACAAGAATGGCGGAATATATACCCTCTCTCCTGTTTAGTGGTTAAAAAAAAAAAAGTCTCTTCTATTTTAATAAGAAATAGATGGTAAAATTTTTGGACAGATATATAAAGCAAGTGCAACCTAAAGTTAGAATCACTTTCCTAGTAAAATCCAAGAGAAGGCTTTTGCTAGAGACTAGACCCATGTTGAACACTGTAGCTGGTCTGAACAAATAACCAGTCCTTACTGAATGTCTACTATATTTCTATCATGTACAGGTTAGGCAACTGGGGATAGAAAACAAAAGAATATGTTTGCTGAATCGATCAATGAAAGAAATTTCAGACAGGAGCCTTTCTCCTTAAGGCACTTAGTTGTAGAGATAAAGCCAGAAACCATGGAGCAACTGGGGACAATTGAATGTTATGCTGAGCAGCAGAGTCAGAATCCAGGAAAAGGAATGATTCAGAGGACAGAAACCTCAGGCCACAGGTGACAAAGGAGTTGATGTTGGAATTGGGCCTTCAGGTATTGCTGGACAGTAGAAATGGATGAGAAAGAGGAGTCAAAGTTATGGAGAAAGTGAGAGCAGAAGCCACAATCAGGAGAGAGAAAGCCAGGAGAATGACCAGATAGATGGAGAAGGTATGTGCCAAAGAGGACGGGAGCCAGTCAGGATTCAGAGGGCTGAACGACACCCTGTGCACCTTCCCCAGGACAAGCAATTAGGAAGAATCAAATCATGGACCATCAGGCTCCTGCCTTCAAGGAGAAAGCAATCTACTGAGGTGCATAAGTAGACAAAAATAAACAGGGATCCTTATAAATCAGACATATACAAGAAGATTCTGGGAATTTCAGGTGCTTGGCAGAAGGGACTTGCCACTGAAAGTAAAATTTTATCACTATACAGTTTGAGCTTGAAAAGATTCTTTACTGTTGCTTTGCCCACAGTGGGAGAAAAGATACTTTTATAATAATCTGCTCTTCTGAGCCTGGGATACCTATGTATGTATGTATGATCAAACACATCTGTTACACTTATGAATGTACCATGGTTATGATTTTTTTTAATTGATAGTTTTTACTTATTTAAAAATTTTATAATAACACAATGAATAATTTTGGCTTGAATTCTCTTCTATTTACTTAAGTCAGGAACATTTTGTTCCAGAAGGATAGTATCTTCTCCCTGCTGCACTTGGACGAAACCTTTAATTTCAAGAAGTCAGATATAGGTACACTCATGCAAGGTTTTCTCTATGGTAATAAGATATCGATGGAAGAAAGCTTTTCTGATGTCCCAGGCAATAAGGATAATCAAGTCAATTACAGGAGATGTGTATAGTTCTTAAAAGCATGTTGCTTTAGGCAAGTCTGTCTCACAGGGCACAGGGTTAATTAGTGTTTATTAAGTAGTTCAAAGATTGACAAAGAGGACCAAGTAGCAGCAGGGCAGGGAGGTGGTAGTTTTTCTGGTTCCCACTTTCCTTCTGGCATCTAGGCTCTCAGACAAACTTCAGCCACCCTGTGGCTTTGACTACATCTGGAATCCCTTAACTGCTTTGACCCCTTTTTGTCTGTTTCTAGAGTTGAGTTCAGCAAAAGGGACACAGTGGTTAGACTCTTCCTTAGCCTCCTTTAAATAATAATAATTACCATTTAGAGAGTGCCTCCACACTGCCAGGCACTGTCCTACATGCATCCACAGACATTATCTCATCAGATGAGCATACCGACCTTGTGAGCCAAAGGGCAGAATGGTTAAGTAATTTGTCCAAGGTCACACAACAAGTAAGTCATAGTCCAGACTTAATTCTATTGGCGTCCATTCTATACTCTTTTCCTCTTTCTATGTCACTCCCTCTAGAGATTGGACTAGTAGTAAGGAGCTCAGCAGTTATAAACTCTTTCATACATGCCTGTATCAGTATCAATAATCTCCAGTGGGCAAATCTTTGGAAATCACTGTTGGTCAAGACTGGCAGCACGATATTTAATTAAATACTCACTGAAAATATCTTTATTTACAGACAACTGTGAGGGATTGTGAGCTCATATTCATTCTACCTCCTCCTCTGTGTGGGTCATATCAAGGTCTTGCAAGATCTACATGTTGATGGCTCAGATGTCTCCTAATGGTTCAGTAGGCCGGCAGACAGAAGGACACCATGTTCCCAATGCCTTCATTTAGGTCTAGACTCTTCTTTGGGGCTGGTGAAGTTTTACACAGTGGAGACAATACTGAAGTCCTCTAAGCTTCAGCTTATTCACTTTCTAATGTCTACTTTACTTCCATCCCAGAATTGTTGTAGAAATCAAGAAAATAATGAATATGAAAGTAATCCAAATAATGTTGAATTGTAATTTAAAGTCACTGAAACAGAAAAATAAATGTCAATACTATTTAAGGCACTGATGTCTTGAATTTTTCTTTTACTAAAACTAATTTTTATCGATTTACTGTACATGCAAAAAAAAAAAGAAAACAAGCTTGAACTGAAACATCTTTCACAAAAGGTTGAGATTTGGGCAGCTAATTCTTTGATTTGGTGTGATATATCAATATGCATAGAATTCCTGGACAGAGAGTAGAGATTAACCTATAAATGTCTGCTACCTGCTAGCATCAAATTTTTATCTGTGGTTATATAAAAAGACCTGATAGAATTTTCCTCTACAAAATATGTACTGATGTATTGATGTGTAAATATACTTTTACATGTATTAATAATGAGGGAAAAATAAGATTGTTCAGTCAGTGACCAATATATTGCTCAAGATAAAATTAACTACTAGCAAGACTCTCTCTGTAGAGCTGGAGATCAATTTTAGCCACTATAGTAAGAAGTCTGATAAATTTTCTCTTTCCTGATTTTCTACTCATTCTCATTTAATGAACTTTATAAAATCTAATATCCCAATTTAGCAGTTCTCCCCTGTGTGTTTCACTATGAAAACATATTGTGCAATAAAATAAACATGCATAAGGACTCAGGACAAAGGTATATTCTGTATATGATTTTAACAAAAACATGTTTTACTTTGTAAAGGAAAAAAGCACCTAGTGATGATAGCCTAAGAGTGTAACACAGAAAAATGTGAAGAAAGATCATCTGACTGAAATATCAGAATTATGACACTATCTCAAATTGTCATCATTTTCTTCCATGAGTTAAAATCAAGAAAAGGTTTATGTCTAAGGCCAAGACAGAGCACATATCACAGAACGCTGCTGAGACATTCAAAAGGCACTCATGGAGCATTAAGGGAGAAATTGTTTAGAAACAGAACAGTATGATAAAATTCTTGAAAATGAATTTCTGTTGCTTTCTAGTCCATGGTAGTCATTGCATCAACTGAGTGGGAAGGAACTGGGGAGATACCAGTCTATTCCAGCACAGTTTAGAGTTCTCCTTCAGTAGAAGCTACCAAGGAGTAAGAATGAAGCCCAGGAAGAATTCTGGGGATGGTGCACAGCTTCCAGTCTCCTCCCCACTCAAATATTCTGATCTTCTTGAGAATGGTTTTGAGGAATCCCAACAAAATGGACATTTGATCAGCCATCACCTTCATCCTTTCACCAGGAGAATGCAGATCAGAATGTGGTGGAACCTCTGAATCCAGAGAAAACTTATGAAGATGAGTTTCTCATTCCTGTCAAAACAGAGCCACCCTCCTAGTTGAGTAGGGCTTTGAAGAGTAACAGTTGTGTACCTGTATGTGTGTGTGTGTGTATGTGCCAAAGTAACTGATACATAACAAATACTACACAAGTAAAATCTATATGCTAGTAAAATGCTATTGAAAAGCAAATCAGGTAACACTATCTTACTGAAAACTCTGTTTCAATGGAAATATTTATGTGATTGCTCTTATTAGAAACACTGTAGCACAATTGATTACTTTTTTTGTATTAATATCACTGTGTTCATTTTAATTCAACACAGCCTCTACACATGCTATTTCCTCTCTCTGTCTCTCCCCGACCACAATCACTGTTGCCACACCTGCCCTCCTCTACGTTCTCCTTGCACTCAGTAACTTTATGGCACTAAAGTCCATTGGAATTCTAAAAATATTTATATAGGTGATTAATCTTTGCTTACTCCACAGAACTGAAAGCACACATGGCAGGAATGACATTCCTCTTACTTGTTGCTGTGACTATAATGTGACTATCATAATTCTGGTACATAGTAGGTGCTCAGTAAATATTTATTGAATAAATAAATGATTATTGAAATATAAATCAAGTTTTTTGCTAACCACGGTGAGGGATTCACAGATGGAATTTAGGAGAGATAAGATGTACAAAAAGAAATGTATTGTAAAGCAGAATGTCATCAATATCACAGTGGAGATACAAGTAACTAAAGAAGTATTATTTGTGGAGTGGGTGATTAATTCTGGTCACTAATGAAGACAGAATGACTCTATTTATAAACACTCATTAGCCTGAGTAGAGATCCATAGACAGTGTGTAATCCACTAACTTACTGATGGCTGCTGCAGAATACCTAGGTTTTACATTTGGTATATACATCAGAGAATGGAATGCCAACCTGAACTTCTACTTTATATTCCAGAAGAAGAAGGCATCATATAAACAACCATATATAATGGAATAGAAGTAATAATTAGGAAAGCACAATTTCTGCATCATTGTAATTTTGCTCTCTAGATCCCATTCAAATATAATTGATTAGTGAATAATATTAAAAAACTTTAAATTTTAAAACTTTAAAACTTTAAAATATTAAAACTCCTTTAAAGTTATTTTCTGAATATTCTTATTCACACGTGAACATTTTAAATAAACAGAATGTTTCTTATTTAAAATGTACCTGAAAAATTTAACAGAGAAATAATACTTAATGAAGATAAAGTTGTAGTAAACACACACTCATATAACACTGGTAGAAAAGAAAATTGATATTTCATTTCTAAGGAAATTAATCCTAATATGTTCATACTCTTTAACCAAGAAATTTCATTTTAATGTAGTATTTATATTCCTAAGTATTTGTAGATCAAATGTTTATCAAAGTTTTTATCTATAACCATAAAAAATTGGGGACATCCACAATTTGAAAAATAGAAAATTGATTAAATTATGGAAATTATGAAGCCATGAAAACCATGATCAAGGAAAACATTTTCTCATGTTTTAAACCAAATGAAATTTTATGTGAAATCTTAATATTGAAAGAACATGGAAGTTAAACTTCCCTGATTACAATGGCCCAGGGAACTCAATGTCACCGACTTCCACTGCCTAAACACAGCTCACAGTTCAAAAACTACTGCTTAGGAAGAATGATTGATGTGAAATTAAAAAAAAAACAAATAGTCTGTTATAAAATCCTACAGGAAATGTGGGAAGACAATCTCATCTTAAAATATATAACAAAATATTATCAGTGTTTATTTCCGAACAATGGGATTTTAGTTCATTTACTTTTTCTGCTCTTTTATAGTTTGCAAATTTTTGAAAACAAAAATATATTAACTTTGTAATCATAAAAAAAATTATTTTAAATAATAAGTGTAATACTTTTATTTTCAAAGTCTAGTGCTACTTAAAATATGATATTCCCACTCTT
>NW_006770175.1:1050767-1063719 GCF_000442215.2 Lipotes vexillifer
TTCCCTGATGGTCATTCCTGCCAAGTGCTCTTAGGAACAAAAAAGAAAATATCTGCAATGCTTCTGTGGCCTTAATCCTAGGACTCTCCTTTTCAGATGAATTAATGTAGTCCAGGGAAATGCATGCCAATACCATGTTATAAGAGACACGATAATGATTATACAGAATTTTATTTTTGAAATTTTGAAAGAGTACATTATAAAGAAAAACCGTTCTCCAAGTGAAACTCTTACAACTAAATTAGCTCCTACAAATGTTTGGTTAAGCAGGTGCTCTCTGAGTTTGCAAGTGTCAAATAGGTGGTGTTCTTTTCCAATATCAATTGTGGTGCTTTGATGTGTTTTCTCCCAGAATAAATAAATTTTCTTTAATAGGGTCTTACCAATAAGCAATCAGTTATGCCTTTTTGGCATGTGTGAGAGGGATTGCCTTAAAGGGAGTCTGCCAGGCTATCCATTGCTTCATTTTACATTCTTAATCCACACTGAGGCAAAGGCAGAGGAGTGCCTCTCATGCTCACTCTAAAGCTCTCCTTTTGGTAAAACCTGCCAGTATCATCCAGCTTTCTGGGCTGGATTTGCAACTATTGTTGTAATTCTGCCTAAAAATATCCCCTTTCTGGACTGCCTCTGTGATTCACTCTTGTTTACATAACAATTTTTGTTAAACATATATGTGTTTTGCCAAAATGTTTTTAAAGATATTTTAATATCATGTCATGTATGGAAAACATATCAATTGCTGGATGTAGGTAAAATTAGAATAAAGGCACCTCACCAAAGTTTGGTTAGGTGATGTCATCCACTACACCACTGCCCAGAAAGGCTCGGGTCATTAGTCCTTGTCACTTTGTAAAAAAGGGAGATTGGATAGTGTTACAGGAATGTTAGTGGTAGAATAGCTCTAAGACTTTTTCCTAAACTTACCCTGAAATACTGAAAGAGAATTAAAGGGGAATAATCTTTTGATGTTATGATTCAATGCTATTCAATACCATGCCTGTGGACCACCCAACAACATCCTTTGTGCTTTCAATGGTATTTGTCTCCTACTTTAGGAATTACTATTCTAGAAGGATGCTGCTGTGACCATATGTAGTCACTAACTATCATCTTACCTAACATCTCTCAGTGTCTTTGCTTTAGCTTATTCACTCTTATCTCAGTTTTGTTCTCATGCTCAAGAGAAGGAATGGGATTCAGTATCTTTATGGCTTTCTCATACATTTTCTTGTGTGTCTCTGTAAGCCCTTTAAATTTTAGAGTTTCTTGAGACAAACTCTATTTTCAAATTCTTCCAAGTGTTTTACTTGCCACTAAGCATGGTATATTTTTGAGGCACTAAATAACTAATAAATAATGCCAACTCTTACTTTACTACACTTATGTGCTGACGGTTTAGTATCTGCATGAGTGCCAGATGATGTCATTGCTGTGAGCTTTAAGAGTTTCTTTATTACAGCCATGCTAGCATTATTTTTAGCACAGCAGGTGTCAAAAAGGTTTATTTTGAAAGAAAGAAAACATAAAAATGAATTATTTATGTGAGTTAAATCAAAATGTACTTGATATAAATGTTTAATCAGTTTTTCACCAACTTCTTTCCATATGCTCTGCCCTGCTCAATGGTGCAGTTCTAATGGAATTACTAAATATATCTTAATAGCTCAGCATACAGCATTATGCAATGGTACTTACACAAGGGGAATTTTTCAACTTATATTAAACAGGTCAAATGATAAAAATTCCATAGAATGCTCACTGTTTTTACAGAAGATTATTATTCAATTGGCATAGAAAAATTCAGTAAGTTTGTGCTTAAAATGTGCTACGTTGACCATATTTAAAGTTTCTCATTCCTTAAAAAGGATGAGAAGATTAGAAAATAACTTTAATTTTGACTGTAATTGCAAATGTTTTTTTCCCCTTTGCTTTCATAAGTAATCAGCAGATTTGCTGTTGCTCCTGGAATATAAATGTTACAGAATTAAAATAAGGATTCCAAGAAAGACTATACCGTGACTAAGGACAACTTTTATATTATGAAAGAAACTGAAAACCTGAAGGCAAGACCCATGTTTTGTAGTCTGTGCCAACTTCTCAACTGACCTTGAACTAGTTGCTTCCATATTTATTTTCTTTGAATTACTTACTCCTTTGAGATCAGTAAAATTCAACTCTTTATTCTTATTATGTGCCACTTTTTTTAGCCAAATTAACGTCTGCTAAAAGCTTCTTATTACTTTTATATGCAGATGCTTCACACATCAAAATCCTCCATTTTTTAAGGTTATAATCTAAGAGACAATCACTCAAGTAAAGGGCCAGTGTCCAAGTCAGACAGTGATTTCATTAGAGGGTTCTCAAACTTCAACTGAGCTATTATGATAGTAATAGTCAAAATTATAACATTAGTGAATATTTACTGAGAATTTTCTAGGTGTCAAGAAACCATTCAACATTCTCTACATGCTGTGCAAGAATTTCTCCAAACGACCCTGTACAGTAGGTGCCAACCATAACCCTATTTTCCGAAGAAATACTGGGAACACTGAGAACAAAAAGTGAAAGCAAGAATATATATTAGAAATAGCAGTTGAGCTTAGGATATTGAAGACAATTTTGGTTTGGGAGTGAGCAGGTAAACCTACAGCATGACTGTGGGTGAATAATTCCAGTGATAAAAGCAATACAAGTACACGCATGTAGTCTGCTCACCACACTTAATAAAAATGGACCAGCAGCAGAGAGGTCAGGGAAAGACAGCTAAAATGATTAAAGGACTAGAAGCTTTCTCAGGAAATAGACTAAAGAGATTGCAGACTTTCAGTGTGGAGAGCTAAAGGCAAAGCAGGGATTTAAAAAAAAAATGATAAAATGGAGAATGTGGATTCGGTGGGTAAAGAATTCTTTACCAAATTCTGTAGTATTGGCTGTAGAAGGACCTCCTTGAAATTTGAAAAAAAGTACATTTAGAAAAAAGGTGGAAGCACTTATGGTACTAATATATCCAATAAATAAACATAAAGTGCCTATTATTAGAGAGCATCAAAGAAAAAGCAAATGAGTCCAAAAGGGTTTGGCAGAATGATCTAGCATCCAGCTGAGCATATTTTAAAGAAGGTATAAGAATATTTCCCTAATTTTCTGCAGTTAACCTCATGAAGTATCACAATTTCCTGCCACTTAGCTGTGACAGCATCTCCAAACCCAAGAAATATGGACCTTGATTCCACAAAGGGGATTTATGACAGAAACAAACTACAGAGACAAAGACTTTGCTCTATGGTTGTGTACTGATAATACTGACACTGTTCACCAAACTGAGGATGATTTCTCCCTGACTCCCTGGCACCATGGATGTGATAGAGATTTGTGTTGATGGGAGAGGTCTTGAGTAATCACGGTAGATGATATTAGTATGGAGAATCTGGTTTCCTGAGACTCTGAACACGGTTTTGATCAGGAACACTTGTTCTAGACTTCTCTATTTCGTACTTTAATCCCTCTCTTCTTCTCTCTACAGTAACAGCGGTAAGTAATGGCTAATGGAGGAAATAACTGATGGTGTATTATGTGCTGAACACTGGGCTAAGACTTTTCATACATTGCTTCTTTTCATCCACTGTCCACATGTAATGAGCCTTTCTAGCTTTTGTCTGTCCAGCATCCAGCTGCCTCTTCTTCTGGTGACAGCACCCATATCAGACCCAAGGTTTTCCACTCTATTTACAGGACCCCAAGTACCCCTGGCTTCCCAGGTGAGAATGAGTCCCAGACACAGCTAGGTAGAATCCCATTCTTCTGAGCCTGGTGACAGGCTCAGAGACAGGCAAATGTTCCAGGTCAATCTCATGATAACTTGTCAGGGGAGGTTTGGTAAAATAATTGGAAAAGAAAGGCTCTCATTCTATTGAGGTCAGTATGTTAGGGGTGATATAAGCCTAGAAAAACAGAGCTGGAGGCTGGAAGAGGAAGAATGACAGTGAGAAGGAGAGCAAAACTGAGAGCTTCATGCGTGTGTGTGTGTGTGTGTGTGTGTGTGTGTGTGTGTATGAAAAAGAGAGACAAACAGTGAGATAGAGAAAGAAAAGGCTGAGCCCTGATTTCAGCCCTGCATCTAGATAAGCTTGAAGTTTACTGGAATGTCAGCCTCTGAATTTTTGTTTCAGCTTTCTTAAGCACTTTTGAGTTGAATGTCTGTTACTTGCATAGTCCTGACTATTAAAAAAAACTTTATAAAGAATGTAGTATTACATTTTACAGATGAAAAAACTGCCTTAGAAAGGTTCATTCAAGGACTCACTATTCTACCCGGTACTGTCTGGTCTCTAGAAGTTTTATTCCAACTTCTCAGATCTTGATTTTCAATTTTTATAATTGAATCTGTTCATTCATTCTTAGCTGCATCTATAACTTTTTCTAATTATTCTTAATGAAGAATTTTTAGATTATACAAGCAATATACTAAAATCATGGTCATGAAATGATCTCTTGAAGGTTTTCGTTGTTCATTGTCCTGACTTACCCAGGCAGAAATCCACCTGAAAAATGGTTTGCATTCACAATTTCTTCATCTCATGGTTTGTAGAACACTTGTAAATGAGATGTGAATATTTATAGACGTTTGTGACATTACTACTGCATTTAGAAGCTTTTATACCAAATTATAGATTCATGTAAAGGTTATAAATTAGAAGCTTTACAGAAAATGTCTAAATATTTATGAATTTAACTACATTTAGGAATAAATTTGCAAATTTTACATTTGCTACTTTTTTCACATTTATGAGCAAATATGAGTTTTCTAATAATCTGTCAAAATGAGTCGGCACTCAGAAAAGCACAAACCCCAGATGGAAATGTTGTCTTCATTTTCTCTGAGAGTCTCCCTCCCCCTCTGTCTCTGTCTCTGTCTCTCTCCTCACCTTCTCTCCCCACTCCTTTCTCCACCAGAAATAAAATATGTAGAATCCACCAAGGAAATTTCAGTGTTTCCAACAATCCCTGGTATTTATGAGTTGTTAATCATATTAGCTCTTTATTTTTCACTCTCTAATCAGTCATGCACCAGCCTTCAGCATCCAGGAAAAAAAAAATGCACTCTGGAACTTTTGAATCATCATGACCTAACTATTTAAGTTATGCCATGTTCTGATTGAGCACACTTGGCTCGAACTCGGGAAAAGCCACCAGTTTTTGTTGGTCACATCCCTGGGGAAGTGGACATAAATAGACAATTTCAAGGTTTTCTGCTCCTGCATACCTCACGGCTGGGAAAGAAGGGAGAGAGGAGACTATCTCAACTTCTTGTGCTTCAGGTGGGACTGCCCTTCCCCCCTCACTGCACTGCAGTCTTGAGAGCCACATGGAGCTGAGCAGTGGAATCCAGGCCACCCACCATGTGACCCACTTGCATCCAGGGATTTTTCCTGCACCTTATCATGGCCACTGGACCTGGTCATCATGAACAGCCACACCAAAACTGAAATCTCAACTGCATGCATCCTAGTCTTTGAGATATTATTTCTTTGGCTTCTCTGAGACTTTCAATTCATAAAAATGACTGTCTCATCACCATCCTCAGTCTATCATATTATCACTTTCCTCCTTACTCAGCTAAGAGTCCATGGTCTGTCTTTATACTCATCTTCTTGCAAACACTGCTAACTCATTTATTCTCTCTCCCTTTTCCATCAGGCCAAGTTCCAACCTTGGTTAAACCCAAGTACCTAACAGGGTTGCTGAACATTACTGGAGACTAACATACTAACACTAACTAACTAACTAACACTAACTAACACTAGACTGACTTTAACTTCAGGAAAAAAAAAAATCAAACTAGTATTCAACAGTGCCGACTCACACTAGCTGCAGAGGTTCCATCCTTCTCTTGCCATGGTGGACCAGTTTAGGTAACTCAGGCCAAAGTCAAACAGTATGGACATAGCCTAATGGGGCTGGTTCAGTGATGGGCCTGAAATCCAATGAAAGTGGATTAGACATAAGGAGAGATTTCATGTGGTTTCTCACTCATTTCACAGAGCAACTAGGACCTCACTCTCAACTTCTCCCTCTCCATCTTGATATGAATTGCAGGTATAACATCTAGATTGCTTTAGCCACTTTCCTGCCATCAAAAGAGCAATACTACATCTGCATGAGGCTAAAACTACATCTGCCATGGAAGATTGAATAGATAGAGAATGAAGGAACTCAGATCCCTTATATTTTCGAGCTGCTGAATCATTCAGTGCTGAGGTTCACCTTACCTCCATATCTTCCGGTTACATTAGGCAATAAGTACCCTTTATTGTTTAGCCTGATAAAGAATTAAGTTTTCTCTTACATGCTATAAATCCCAAACTGATAGACATCCTTACTGTGATTACTTTTTGCTCTCCCAAAACTCATGATTTTACAGTCTTTTCTTTCATCAAACAGGCACATAAAGGGTTGTTGAATTAATACTCGCTGCATGTTGTTAAACGGTTTCTTGATAGTGTGAAAGTAGCACATGGGAAGTAGCCATCGATAGTGATTTTCATAGTATTGGGGATACACATTTTAAAGTAGCTCTCAGACTCAAAATTGTTCTTTTCCTTTCTGGAGCGAAAGTGGTCTATAAAATTCTGCCCCCTTCATCTGGGAAGGGATGATGCCCTCCTTAGCTGAAGTTGCCAACAGTGTAGAGTGCACATCAGAAAAGACCCACATTTAGTTATTTCATTAATATAAGTATGAATCTGTGTATTAGACACTAAAAGAAAAAAGAACAAAAAATCTGCATAATAATAATAGCAACTACCATTCATTTAGGATCTATTACGTGGTAGGCATTGTTCATTTTACCTAAGGTATTCTAATCCTCTTAACAGTTCAACAATAGGCACTTTAATCTCCTTTTTACAGATGGTGAAAACAAACTGAGGTTGATTAATGTTATGTGACTACTCAAGCCCACATGGGTAGTAGTGGGTTGAATGGTGTCTCCACAAAGATATGTCCATGTCCTAACCCCCAAAACCTGTGAGCATGACCTTATTTGGAAAAAGGTTTTTTGCAGATGTAATTAGGTTAAACATCTGAAGATGAGATCATCCTGGATTTAGGATTTCTAAATCCAATGGCAGGTATCTTTATAACAGAAAGGCAGAGGACAATTTGAGTTACAGACACAGAGGAGAAGGTGATGGGAAGATGGAGGCAGAAATTGGAGCAATACAGCTAGTACAAGCCAAGAAGCGCCGAGGTTTGCTGGCAGCCGCCAGAAGCTACCAGAAAGGCGTGGAATGAACTTTTCCTCAGCGTTTCCAGAAGAAACCAACCCTGCTGACACTCTGGCCTATAGAACTGTGAGAGAACAAGTTTCTGTTGTTTTAAGCCACCTGGTTTGTGGCAATTTGTTATGGCAGCTCTGGGAAACTAATAAAAGCAGAAACTCAAATCTGGCTCTTAGGAGTGCAAACTTTGGCCGAAATACTACATTGAATAAAAACTACTTAAAACCTGGACTTTAGATGAATACAGATAAGAGAATTGAGTATTAAGTGAAATTATCACAGAAACTCTACAAAAGAAATGATCGTTCTGATGCGTCCGGTCGCAGGGAGACTTATAGAGGAGCCTTTAGTGCAGAACAAGAACAATACAAAACATAACGACCACGGGGTTTTCACAAGTTTGTTAGTCAAGAGAAATTGCAATTTAGCACCAGAAAGCACTTCAGCTACATTATTATTCATGATGTGTGTGTGTTGTTCCTGAGTAAATAAGTATAAACAGACACATGTATGCTTAACTAGTTGATTCATATTAGAACATAGCATGATGTTAAGTATCAGTTTTTCAAAGTTCTGAGTGTAAACATTTATTTTTAGGAAGGGGATTAAATGGGTATCGAGCAACTCCTATACCAGGTACTTCATGGGTTATCTCAGTCTTCATAGCCAGCAAGCATCGTTCCCATTTTCAAAAATGAGAAAGCTGGGCAGGGCATCAATAGCCTATGTAGCACCTTCGTGCAAATTACGTGAGTGTGCCAGATGGCTTAGCAAGAGCAACCCCACTTAGTCCTTTGGCTGCATCTATATTTGGACCTGTGCAGAGCAGGAGCTGCACAGCTGCCCACAAATGTCCCCAAAGCTGAAGCCCAAAGAAGTGAGGTAACCATGCTCAGGTCCAAACCTTAGTAAATGTGGATGCTATGGTTTGAACACACTTTTCTCTGAATCCAAATTCTGCATTTTCACTACTACATGATGACATCAAGTAGCTTCAGATTTTACTACAAAAAGTATCTGAATGATCAATGGAAGTGATAACTGTAGTTAATACACTGGGCCAGGCCAAGTGAGTAGTCCTTCTGAAGAATGGGACCAAAAGACAGACTCATCTTCCCCAGGTGGGCAGGATCAGCTATTTAATTTGCAAAATTAATGTAGGACCCTTTTTTAAAAAGTATTAAGAATTTCAGTAGGGTAACAGCAGAACATTAAAACAAAGCACAGGGTTTTTCTAAGTGTAGGGCCCTTAGGGCCCCGTCAGGTGGCACATCCATGAAGCTGGTGCCACAGCTGGGCCACGTGAAGTGGAACACCTGGGTTGTAGAGTAGCAATCAAAAGGACCTTGGCAGAGAACATCTCCTGCCCAGGTCAGCACCTTTCTGAGAAGTTGGATCCAGTAATACTTTCTCAAGCAGGAAGAATCTTTAGTGCCTTACTCTCAGTTCTTACACAAGTAGGCTATAGCAGTTTACTGGATAGATCCCTGCATTCCCTTAATGTTAGGGAAGTAGAAATTCAAGGGCTTCAACAAAGGTATTTTTATCGCAGTGATCTCAGTGAAATGGGTAAAAACCTCAATTGATTTAGGTACATATAGGATCCAAGCTAATATCAACAAAAGCGATGCCTCAGATTTGAAGGATGGTGGAATGGGAAGGAGGAATATCAAATTCCACTGCCTCCCGGGAGGCCAGAACCTCTGTTTAAGTATACTTTTGGAAGTCTCAGAAATGCCACGTTTGGTTCCTGACAGATACCAACCATATTTGAATGGTCTTTTAGATCAGTGTTTTGCAAATTGTGTACAACTGAAAACTATTTCGAAAGATGTCAAATGGTAACTGCATAAAAATAGCGTTACGGTCACATAAGTGAGAGCTTTGGGCTAAACGGAGTGTTTTATTACAGGATGTTTCCGAGCCTTTCGCAGGCTCACTTGCTGGAGTGGGATAAGGGATACAACTTCTGCATCGATCATCTTGCAGGACTGTGTTCCATGAAACACACTTTATGAAGCGCTTCTTTATGTGAAGCTGTATCGTAGGCGGCGTGCCAGAGAGGGCAGTTTCAAGCTCCATAAGTTCAGGCACACTCGTTTAAGAGCTCGCTTACCTAGGAACTTCTGATTCGGCCATTCTTAGCTCATTGCTTCCCTTCCCTAAGTCCCAGGTGGAGGTTGGTACACCTGTTCTCACAGTGCCCTGGCACTCGGTGCTCAGCTTTCACCTGAGGAGCAGATTATGACTGTGGAGATCGAAAAACAGTCTGAGCTAATCTTAGCCGTAGGGTTTACACTGTTGTAGGGATCTTTCTGAAGTTTCTGCAGACGTGCGCTGCTCAGAGATCCATCTAACACTCAGAATGAGGCTCCCAGAGTCTGCGCCCCGGAGCCGCCGTCGCCAGAGCTGGCAGCGCGCCCGGCTGCTCCGTGTAGCCCGAGGAGAGTGGCTGCGTTCACCGCGACACCGGCTGCTCTGCTCTTCCTAATTTTAAATCCGCCCACAGAGCGGAAAGGGACTCACAGTTTGATAGATAACTATTTAGTGTGCGTCAAGAGTAACTGAACTTTCCATCCCGCTACACGTGAAAAACCCACCAGGCTGTTAGAGCAGCATTCGTGAGCGAGCGCCAACCCCGCGGCATCGCCGAGCTGCGGGGACGTCTGTGTGCCCAGCGCGGGCATCTCAGCTCAGGGAGCCCAGGAATAAAGGGCGGAAATACCAAATACCAATGTGGTCTCTGATGGGATCAATCACTTTTGGCATTGTGTGTGTGTATGTTTGTTCATAGAAAGGGAAATTACAATCACAAGTGTGTTAACTAGGGATTATCAGTGGGGGCGGGGCAGTATACCGATGGGGGAGTGAGAGATACAAACTACTGGGTGTAAGATCGGATCAAGGGTGTATTGTACACCACCGGGAACATAGCCAGTATTTTGTAATAACTGTAAATAGAAATTAACCTTTAAAATTGTATTAAAAATTAAAAAAAGAAATTGCAAGTGTGTTTTTACTAATATCTGGGCTGTGATAAAGGAATAATCAAGAAATTCAACATGTGAGGTTCAAACTAACTTATCTTTCTTAGCCTCAAACTTCATTTTATAAATCATTTGAATGATTATTTACAACTCCTTAATCCTCTCAAGTGAAAGCAGCAAAAAAAGCAACCAGATTTTATTCAGGAAACATTTTCTTACTGAAGGACCCATGAGTTTTACTAGTATTGGTTTCTTGAATACTAAGAGCAACACTTCTGATGATTCCTGAGCAGCAGATATTGATGCTGTAAACTTTAATCAGCTTGCAACTACCGTCACTGTTGAAAACACTCTAGGACTTAAATGTTTGCAGTTGAAAGTTCTGCATTTCTTGCTGCATTATATTATTCATTTATTAATTTAACATCTATATTGAGCCTCCATTTTGTGCCGAGAACTCTGATGGTCCTATGGGAATAAGTAGGGAACACAATAGACAAGGAACCCAACCTCAGGCTTCCAATTAACATCTTGAAGTTGTTTGCTCCAGGGTATGACTATGGAGGGGCTGTGACCACTGTTGCTACTGGCCTCAGCTTTCCCTGGCTTCCTGCTCCCTAAGTCCTCAGAGCATCATAGCTCACATCCCGCTTCACTGACTCACACCTTCCCCAATTCCTCAGCCATTATGATTATGTCAGGAGTATATGATTATGACTGAGGCAGGAGTACATCATTTTTCCCAGTATTCTTCTTGCCATGGGTGGAATTATTTTAGGAGCTTGTGGTACTTCTTTTATTTTCATAGGCTTTGACCCTGGTCCTTTCTGGCTTATTGTTGTCAGTGAGACCCAGAGTATAGACATTTTTACAAATAACTCCTAGGTTCCTGGATTACCCCCTTCAAGTCACTCTTCCTCTCGTCATGTCAACCTAAACTGCTGTATCATTTGACATTCCTCTTTAGTTCAGATCTGCTAGGTTGCTCAGGTTAGTAACTCCATCCCTTTTGAGGCATAGATCCTTACCAGCTGACCACCAACTGGACTATCTGCTGATTAGGAGCCTCCTGATTTCAAACCCTGGTATGAACTATAAAGTAAATTATGACTTCAATTGTTCTAGACTTTTGAACTTGACCACTAAAAGTCAGACTCAAAAGCTGGAACAGAGGGCTTCCCTGGTGGCGTAGTGGTTGAGAGTCCACCTGCCAATGAAGGGGACACGGGTTCGTGCCCTGGTCCAGGAGGGTCCCACATGCCGTGGAGCAGCTGGACCCGTGAGCCATGGCTGCTGAGCCTGTGCGTCCGGAGCCTGTGCTCCGCAACAGGAGAGGCCACAGCAGTGAGAGGCCCGTGTACTGCAAAAAAAAAAAAAGCTGGAACAGACTCCCCAGCCCAGAGTTTTGTCTTAAGCTTTGGTCTGATTGTTAGCTTTCAACTCCCTTCTCTTCCTTCTTGATTATGGTCTACGCTGACCATAATAATCTATATCTGCCATCCAGACCTGGTGGGAGATGGGGTGGGAGAAAGCTTTTCTGGAGCTGGGAAGGTTCACGGCAGAAAGTTAATTCTAAGTACAGGGAACCCATCTCCTTTATATTCTTCAAGCAGGCTTTAAGTTGTCACAGTATTTGATTCCTCCTAAGGAAAAGGATGATCACATAGGCAGAAAAAATTTACTAACGCTGAAAAAAATTTTCTTTGCTGAAAAGTATAAGAAAAAAGAGTGTGTATAGAGGAAGAAGGCAATTCTGTCTGGCTAGTTTTTTAAGACCAGGAAACAGAAACAACTAGAAGTTATCCAATAAATGATACCTTGGCTGAAGGGGGAATAAGAGGAACAAGGAATGAAAGCAGATGAAATTCGTGGTGGCTGTATTAGTTTTTGCTCAGGCTGCTATAACAAAATATCAGACTGGGTGAGCTAAATGACAGAAATGTATTTTCTCACAGTTCTGGAGGCCAGAAGTCCAAGATCAAAATTCTGTCAGCATTGGTTTCTAGTGAGGCCTCTCTTCCTGGCTTGCAGATGGCTACCTTCTTGCTGTTTCCTCACATGGCCTTTCCTCTAAGTAAGTACAAAGAGAGAGCTCTGGTGTGTTTTCCTCTTTTTATAAGGACAACAGCGTTATTGGATTAGGACCCGAACCGTATGACCTCATTTAACCTTAATTACTTCTTTTAAGACCCTATCTCCAAATACAGTCAAATTGCGGGTTAGCACTGCAGCATTTGAATTTTGGGGAGATACAATTCAGTCTATAACAGTACCTAACAAATAAGCAGAATATAGACAGGCTGAGCGATATAGGGTCATGTGCACAGTGGTTAAAACGACAGAATCTGGATGCAGACAGGAATGGGTTTGAATTCTACTTCTCCAACTTCATTCATTTATTCTTTTATTCAATGGGTGAACAAATATTTATTAAACATATATGTATGAAGACCCTGTTAAATAGTTTAAGCACTCTGGGGTGGACAGACGCATCAACAGATACAATTCTGTCCTTATACAAGTTACAGTCCAAAGGGATGATTGTCCAATAACCAAACCATACAAATATATAATTACCAGCTGTGAGATCTTGTACCAGTTACTCAAGCATACTAAGGTTCAATTTCCTCAACTGTAAAATGTGTCAATAATAGTGTCAACATTATAGTGTTTTGTAGGGAA
>NW_006770175.1:1063729-1070229 GCF_000442215.2 Lipotes vexillifer
AAAGGATAAAATGCATATAAGACACAACACAGTGCCTGACATAGTAGTGAAAACTACCTGTAAGTTTTCAACGAACAGTCACTATAGCATTCTGCATGTGAACACTAATTGAGCATAAAGATATGGGACAAATTTTCCTTTTCTAATTCTTGTAAGACCACGTATCACGCGTCCAGAGGAGCGCTGGGGACCCTCGTGGAGCCTTGTGTGAAAGATGGTGTTCTTCAGTTCATCTGCTATTCCCTACTTTTAAATCAAGCAATCTGCTCTTTGTGTGTTTCATCACATGATGAAGGGTGGAAACCAGGATGATTACATGTGTCCCTACTGTGTTTTCTCCTTACTCAGCAGGCACAAGTTCGCACTGACAGCTGAGACTGGAGGTGGCAGCCAGCCTGTTACAACCACTTCCCCAAATCCTTTAGAGAGATGAGCATGAAATGTATAGAAACGAGGCAATCCAGTGTGGAAAAATAGTTTTGAATCAAGGGTAGGAAGTCAAGAAATTGGAGTCCCAGTCCCTGTTTTGTAGTAAAGAATGACATGACCCAGGAGATAGCTCGGTGAGTAATTTTCCTCTTCTGTTAAAAAAAAAAAAAAAGTGAGGCGAGAGAATTCTAACCCTCAAAACCCTAGGCTTTAAATAATGTTAATAATGAGGATTAGTAAAACAGCATGGGGACATGGCTTTCTTTTATTTGAAGTAAGGACCTTGATAATCAGACCAAAACCAAAACCAAATAAAACAAAAACTAATCCTTTCAAGATGGATTTAACATGTGAAGTGGTGACTTGTATTTACCCCAAGTACGTTTTTCCTTCCTATCCACCTTCAAGTAGATAGAGCTCTAAAGCCAGTTGATCCTTGACTGCCCCACACAGCTGTTAAATGCAGGGGTTTGGGGTCAGGCCAGCTTGCTTTGGAGAGCTGCTCATAGGCCTATGCCTAGCATACAGTAAACTCAATAAATATGCGTTTAAATAATGTTGAATCTATAAGCCCTGACTCTGCTCTTCTCCAATTGTAAATCACTTAGCCTCTCTGTGCCTCGGTTTCTCCACTGTAAAATGGGAATCGAAACAGTGCCCACCTTGCAGAGTTGTTATAAGGGTGCAATGAGATAATGCAGGCAGAACACTGCACACAGAGAGTGCACGAAAGGTTAGTTGTTGCTGTCGCAAAGAGAATTAATTGTCTCAGTGATTCTCTGGGTTGTTTCCATTCAACAGTTATTGTCCTCCAACAACATTTTCCCAGAGTGGCAGTAAACACAGGCCAAAGTCCTTGCTACAAGTGAGATCTCTGGCCCTGATGAGAGAAGCTGTCAGATCCTGAAAAGAGGATTTTGTTAGCAAAACTGCTTGTCACTTCTTCACTTCACCTCAGGGTCCACACCCTTTGTTTCTCTTTTCACTGCATACCATTCAGATCAAAGCATTCTTGCCCGCTTATCCTCTAAAGCACATCATATCAGTAGGTTAATAGCTGAAGGTCATGGGCCTCCATCTCTCTGCACCTTGTCTGGCCCAGGCTTGGTAGCAGCCAAGGCCCCAGCTGGCTTGGGGGCGTTGCAGTGAGCACACTGTTTGTGCACCCGGCAGATGTAAAAAGCTTGGTGCAGTGATCTGGGTGCACCTGTTGGTTTGCCACCATCTGTTAGCCAAAATGTTAAAGAGCCACACCCTCAAGACGGCCATCAGAGGAGAACTTAATCTCTTCCCCCACAGGCCTCCCAAGACAGGCTGCTGATCACGTCTTACAAAAGGGGAGAGGCAAACACAAAGAAGAAACTGTCTGAACTCCGCCTGGGGGAAACCTAATCTTCTGTCATTGCTGGGTTTTATTTCTTTGCTAACAAGAAAGGCCTTTTCAAATAAACCTAGATAGTTATTACCTGATAAGAAATCCTTTTATAAACTGCCAATTTTTTGAAAAAGGAAGATATTGGTTTAACATGGATACTAACATTAAGCCAATTAAGTGGTAATAGTATTTGGATGACTACTTAGTGAGGTGGAGATATTGCAAGGGGGCTAAGTGTCTGCCTCCTCTGAGGGAGATAGATCTGGATGTCAGGAGTAAAATGCTTGGGACACAAGGCCAGGATCAACAATTATCTAGGAGTTTAGGTCTTGGAGTCTTGAAGATTAGAAAACAATTCTCTGAGTAAAACCAGGAATTTGTATGACCTTTATCCAATCATGGGGTGGGCTTCACCCACTCGTGCTTCTGTCCCCCTGTCCAGATCTTCACTACACAGAACATGGCCTCACATTCCAAAAGGGTCAAGGACCACGGCAATTGAATAGCCTTCAGTCAGTGGATGTCATTTCAGAGTTAGGTGCCCTTCTTGATCAGATAAGTATTCCTAAAAGCATTCTGAGATGGCCAGGATCTTTTATGGCCAACCCAAATCTCATCAAAAGTTAAATACTCAGCTGGAATATGCATCCAGCCACTTTCTTGAATATATCCTGGATAACTCAGAGTAAATGTTAGCATGTATACTTGTCTTTGCTGAAAATCAATAGGGAACAAGAATCGTGTTTCCATCCAAAGCTGTAAAATAAGGAAGGTTTATTTTGTAATTTATGATTTTAAAAAGAATTTTAAGTTAGAAATGACTTCATCTAGCTATCAAGACTGGCTTTTTTTTTTTTTTTTTGTGGGAAGGAGACCACTTGAAAATATATTGATCACATATTTTGTATGGCCTCAAACTTTTCATGTTGATTCTCTACCCCTTTCTCTCTTACCAGACTATCATTCAACCTAATCCTTAAGGAATATTGAACAGAATTAACACCTTTATACCAATCCCATTAGTGTACTGTTAAATTAATGGGTTCATTTCTGCCCTCAAGCAAGATGTGGATTATAATCCTGAGACAAACTACCTTTAGGCAGTAGGCATCACTTTAAAAACCTGAAAGCAGGCAACATATGGCACACTACAAAATTTAAAAGTGTTTAAGAGGTACATGTTTCCACCCTCCATGTACAGGCCTAGTTTTAAATAAAACATAGCGTCATCTGGTTCACGCTCAAACACTGAAATTGAAATTATTGGCCATACTGTCATTTTCAAAACAATAGCTAACGGTTTGCACATGTGCTGTTTACAGATCCACAGCCTGTAAACAGTCACCCACCACAACTTTGCAAAGGTAAATGACTGCTTGAAAAATTCCAAGTCTCCAGAAACTCCTGGGATTTCCTCATTTTCACCCTTTTCATTCATCCTTTCTTCCCACCCCACCTCCAATTCTAATCACAGACACAACAGCACTTCCTCTGCCTGCGCATGCGTAGCTTCCTAACCATGTCACCGCCACCCCCCCACCCCCCATGACACATTTTCCTGCTGTTGAGACCAGCTGGGCTGTATTAGTCATGCTGAAGCACGTCATGTAACACAGCAAAATATCAGGCAGCCTAGTGTCATGGGAAAAGGGAATCTACTTCGTTATCTACCTAAGGAAAGGAAACAGAACTATCACTTAAATGGGTCTGTCTTCCCTTCCGTGTAAATATATATTCTATTATTATCATTGAGGATAGTCCAAGGTCTTGGTATGGATGAACATGGTAGGTTAGGAAAGCATAGACGGCAGCACTGTAGCACATACCTACAGTTTGGAGTCTTTTTCCACCCTTTTTGCTCACACACAAATTCTGTAAATGTTACAAGATTTTGATTTACATAAATAAAGGGGAAGAATACTGTTATCAAACTAGGGAGAGGTTGTGTAAGATACCGCTTTGGAGATTTACAGGGAAAACAATAACGTGTTGTGTAGCATTACTTCTCAAACCTTAAGGTACATTGGAATCACATGGAGAACCTATTAGAAATGCTGTTGCTGATTCTGGGGGCTGAGAGTCTGGCAGGTTAGTCATATTAACAAGCTTCTATGTGATGCTACTGCGGCCGGTCCTAGGACCACACTTTGATTAGTAAGGTTGTAGAGAAAGAGCAACATTTAGAAAATGTTGACGAATACAGGTCATCCACTGGCTGAGCTCCTTAAGGACTGATATCAATTAGGAGTTTGGGATTAACGGATATACACTACTGTATATAAAATAAACAACAAGGACCTACTGTATAGCACAGTGAACTATATTCAATATCTTGTAATAACCTATATTAGAAAAGAATCTGAAAAAAGAATATATATGTGATACATATATAAATGAATCACTTTGCCATACACCTGGAACTAACACAACACTGTAAATTAACTATACTTCAATTAAAAAAAATGGTTTTAAAAAAACTGATCTGATTGAGTTGGAAAACATCTAGACCTAGATGATGGTAAAGGAAAGGGGCTATCACAGGATCTCTGGGGACTCTTTGATGGGCATAAAGAGAAAGATCTGGGAACAGGCATAACAAAAGGCAAGGAGGATGCTTAGGTTAAGTTTTCATTTTTTTATTCTTACAGATCTGGGCAGGTCTGGAAACCCTCAAAATTCTTTTGAGGAGGTATATATTGGCATCTCATTTTTTTAAAGTAGAGAAGCAGAGGTGCAAAGTGGTTTTTCATAAAGGATATCAAAAGATATGTAAAAAAAACAGAATTGGAATTAGATTCTGGCTTGGTAGCAGCATTCCTAGTAAAATACCTGGGGGGAAAAGTGAAAAAATAATTTATCCAACAGAAGATGATTTAAGAAGTTATGGTAATGCAAAAAATTAGTTTTGCATTGCTCCTTGAAATAATTTACATCTCATGCCACTAACTATGGGAGCTTGAAAATACTTGACAGTTATACAATTATGTTATTTTTATAACAATAATATTTTTAAGAGAGAAAAAATTTTGAAAAACTTAAAATATCTGTAGGTGCTCTCCTTCACCTTGCTGAAAAACATGAAAATTTTGACTCCCTACGTTAAAATTAAACATGAATTCTGGAAATTAAAATAAAAGAAACTGGTCATTCTTGTTTTTAATTGTTTAAATTGCATTATGATGTTGCATTAGTTTTCCCGGACTGCGGTAACAAATTACCATAAACGTAGTGACTTACAAAAACAGAAACGAACTCTCTCACAGTTTTGTGAGCTAGAAGTCTGCAAGGGTCTAGAGAAGAATTCTTATCCTCTTCCTAGCTTCCGGTGGCTGCTGCCAATCCTGGGTGTTCCTTGGCTTTAGATGCACCATCCAGTCTCTGACTCCACTGTCACACAGTGTTTTCTCCATGTGTCTCTTCTCTTCTTATAAAGACACCAGTTACACTGGATTAGGGCCCACCCTAATTCAGTATGACCTCACTTTAACTTGATTACATCTGCAAAGACCCTATTTCCAAATAAGACCACATTCACAGGTATGGAGATTAGGACTTCAACATATCTTTGTGGGGGATAAAATTCCCATAACAAGTATTATGGCATAGACTCTTTGCATTTTACAATGTAAATTCCTAGTGGGTTTTTTTTGTTTTGTTTTTTTTTTGGTGGTACGCGGGCCTCTCACTGTTGTGGCCTCTCTCGTTGCGGAGCACAGGCTCCGGACGCGCAGGCTCAGCGGCCATGGCTCACGGGCCCAGCCGCTCCGCGGCACGTGGCATCCTCCCGGACCGGGGCACGAACCCGTGTCCCCTGCATCGGCAGGCAGACTCTCAACCACTGCGCCACCAGGGAAGCCCTTTGTTTTGTTTTTCATAAAGCAAGGGTGACAGTCCTTTTTGATACTGAAGTGCTATGAAGAAGAAAACAGTTGAAGAAGTTTCATTTTTAATGTAAAAAATATTAACTAATTAGACATGTAATAGATATTAGAAGCCTTTGTTTTAGAGCCAATGCAATTTAAAATATTTATTCTTAAGATTTGTTTGTGTTTTTATTTGGCAGTTGTTCCTTTACTGCTAGCTATGTCTGGAAATGTAATAGAGTGCTTTATACACTGTATAGTTAATAGATTGTAGGTTTCTTGAGGACAGATATTGTCCCATTAGTTTGATTTCCTCTCTGTTCCTAACAATGCACCCTTTGTACATGTTTATTGAATATGGGTTGAATATTTCTTATATCAAGTTATACTGAATTACTTTGAAGGTAAAATAGCACTTGCTTAATCATCATTAACATCTGACTGCTGCTATTATCTATTGGACTTTGGGAAAAATGCTTATCAGGAGAGTTGAATGAGATTTTCATAGACATTTATTATATATAACCTGTTATTAGCACTAAAGTATGCAATAAATAATCACAAACAATAAGTAATTGGTATTTCAAGTTCGTCTTTAAGTCCCCAAGTCTGGAAGCTTAATATCTTACCCACAGGGTGTCCAAGTTACTTGAAAGTCATGGTGTTAGCTAATGTCCCACCCAGCTTGCTCAGTTATGAGATATTAACTCAAACAAGTCACTTGCATACTGACTCTAGTCTATGATTTATAAGACAGAAGTGAAGAAATTTGAAATGAAAACTTTTCTAATTTAATAATATTCTCCTAGAATCCTTCTCATAACCTCTTTCCC